>NW_006408566.1:2953715-2963289 GCF_000296735.1 Chrysochloris asiatica
GTGTTTTTCTAGAAATGTATCCATCTCATCCAAATTTTCAAATTTGTTGGAGTACAGCACTTCGTAGTATTCTGTTATTATCTTTTTTATTTCATTTGGTTCTGTTGTGACTTCTCCTATGTGATTTCTAATGCGATTTTATTTGTATCCTCGCCCTCTTTTCTTTAGTTAGTTTTGCCAATGGTTTGTCAATTTTATTAATCTTTTCTATAGTTTTTTGGTTTTCCATCTCATTTATTTCTGCTCTTCTCTTTATTATTTCCCTTCTTTTGGAGACTGTAGGTTCCCTCTGCTGGTCTGCTTCTAATTGTTGAAGATGTTGTGTTAATGTGTTGATTTTGGCTCTTTCCTCTTTTTGGATGTGTGCATTGATCGCAATAAATTGTGCTCTCAGAACTGCTTTCACCGTTTCCCAAAGATTTTGATATGTTGTGTTTCATTCTCGTTTATTTCCAGAAACTTTGTGAATTCACGTTTAATTTCTTTTTTTACCCAGTTGCTTTTCAGCAAAGTGTTGTTCAGTTTCCATGTCTTCGATTTTATTGATTTGGCCTTTTTAGTGTTGATTTCTAGCTTATGGCATTGTGGTCTGAGAAGAGGCTCTGTAGAATTTTGATGGTTGTGAATTTATAGAGGCTTGCTTTGTGTCCTAACACATGGTCAATTCTGGAAAATGTTCCATGAACACTGGAGAAGAATGTGTATTGTGCTATTGTTGGATAGAATGTTCTGTATACATCTATGAGGTCAAGTTAGTTGATTGTGTTGTTAAGTTCCTCTGTAGCATTGTCGAGTTTCTTTCTGGTTGTTCTATCCATTTTCGAGAGTGGTATGTTGAAATCTCCCACTATAATTGTGGATTTATCTATTTCCTTCTTCAATTCCATTAAGGTTTGCTTCATGTATCTTGGTGCTCTTTCATTGGGAGCATGTATGTTTATTATAGTTATGTTGTCTTGCTCGATTGACCCTTTGATCATGAGATAGTATCCTTCTTTGTCTCTTATGCTGGTTCTCATCTTAAAATTTACTTTGTTGGAGATTAATATAGCGACTCTTGCTTGTCTAGTGTTACAGTTGGCTTGGTAAATTTTCTTCCATCCTTTAACATTTAGTCTGCTTTTGTCTTTGCATGTAAGGTGTGTCTCTTGCAGGCAGCATATTCATGGATCTTGTTTTCTTATCCATTCTGCCACTCTTTGTCTCTTCACTGGTGCATTCAATCCATTGACATTCAATGTAATTATCAATAAGTCGAATTGATTGCTGTCATTATGTTACTTTTTTGGTGGTGCTGATCATTCTTTGGTTCTGCTTTCTTTCTTGTGTTGGCTTTATGTCTTTTGAGTTATTTTTGGTCAGTTTCCTCCTAGTTTCTCTGTTCGCTTGTTCTCCTTGGGAATTCGTTTCTATGATATGCTGTGGAGTGTTAACTTTCTTTGGAGTTACCTTGTAGTCTACTAACTTTTCTCTGCATTTAGGATACTCCATTGTAACCTGTAATTTACCTGGCATCCTCACCACCTGGGCTTCCATTGCTGCATTTGTCCCTTCTTTGACATTGATATATTTTTGGCCTTCAGTTGATCTCCCCATTCTTTTGATTTTGTCATTGTAGTCTCATTCTGTTCTGGACTGCACTATCTGTTGGCTGTGTTCCAGGTCATGTTGCCATACTTGTCAATTTCTGTTTATTGTCTGTTCTTGTTGGTTCTCTGTCCACAGAACTCCTTTTAGGATGTTTTGAAGTGCTGGGTTGGTTTTGATAAAAATCTCTCAAATTCTGTTTATCCTGGAATGTTTTGATCGAACCATCATATTTGAGTGATAGTTTTGCTGGATAGACGATTCTTGGTTGACAGTTTTTTTCTTGCAGAGCTTTGTATATGTCTCCCCATTGCCTTCTCGCCTGCATGGTTTGTTCTGAATAGTCAGAGCTTAATCTTATTTGCTTGCCTTTATAGGTTATATTTCTCTTCTCCCTGGCTGCTTTTAATATTCTTTCCTTGTCTTTGATTTTTGAGAGCTTGATTATTAAATGTCTTGGAGATTTTCTTTTGGGGTCTATTCTTCCTGGAGTACGTTGGGCTTCTTGAATGTTTATCTTCTGTTCTTTCTAGATGTTAGGGAAATTTTCTTCCAGAAGCTCTTCAACTATCTCTTCTGTGGATTTCTCTGTTGCTTCTTGTTCCGGAATGCCAATAATTCTTACATTATTCCTCTTCATGCTATCCAACATGAATCTTAGACTCTTTTCAGATTGTTTTATCCTTTTAGCTGCTTGCTCTTCTACCTTGGCAGTATTGAGAGATCTGTCTTTTAGCTCGCTAGTTCTGGCTTCCATCTCTTCTAGTCTGCTCCTTTCTCCTTTCAGGCTATTGTCTATTTCTGATATCTTATTATTGATCACCTGGGCATCTTTTTGCAGGTTTTGAATTGTTTCCAATGCTGAGTCAATCCTATTTGATTGTTCCTGGAGAATATTTTTTTACTTCTTCCTTATTTCCCTCGACCCCTTTTCGGATTATTTGAATTTGTTTCCATATCGTTCTTCTGAATTCCCTCTCAGTCATATCCAAAACCCACTCCTCCTTCTCTATAAAGCCTTTGTCTGTCTCCAGTTCATTTGTGCCAGCTCCCCTCTTCTGTTTTTTGACATGCTTCGATAAAGTTGATTGTTTCTTATTGGTCATGGTTATTGTTTTATTATTATTATTAATATGATCAGGAGATGGGCTTCCCTTTTCATCTGTAATGTGTAGCAGATGTTGTTGGATCTTGTCTAAGTGGTGGAGTATTATGTTGTAGCTTGGCTCTATGGCCACGATTGTTGCTCCTTCTTGTGGGACGTAGGGAAGATAAGTTCCCACCTCCAGGAGGGATGTGTAATCCAAAGGACTTACTTCCCTGGCTGTCCTGCGTTACTGGAACTGCCTGATCAATTATTTTTGATACAATGACTTTGTATATTCCTTCCATCTTCTTTTCATGCTTCTTGTATTGTTGAATATTTTGCCCATAAAATCCTTCAACATTGCAAGTCAACATTTGATTTTCCCTTCAGTTATTTCAGCTTGAGAAATGCTGACCATGTTCTTCCTTTTTGGTATTTTAACTCCAGTTCTTCACACATTGCAACATAAACTTGACTTTGTTCTATCAAATTTCCCTTTGAGACTTTTTGTTCTGCTCTTATACTGTCTAATTTCTTCCATTTCCTCTAACTTCTGTACATTCAACAAGTTTCAGAATTTCTTGTGACCTCCGTTTTGATCTTTTCTTTCTTTCCTGCTCTTTGAGTGACTTTTTGTTTTCTTCACGTATGATATTCTTGATGTTGTTGCACAGCTCTTTTGGTCTTCAGTCATTAGTCTCATGCATCAAATCTGTTTTTGAGATGGTCTCTAAATTCTGGTGGGATATATTCAAGGTCATAGTTTGGCTTTCATGGAGTTGTTTGAACTTTCTTCAGCTTCAGCCTAAACTTGAGTAGGGACAATTGATGGTCTGTACCCCAGACTGTCCCTTGTCTTGTTTTTGCTGAGGATATTGAGCTTCTTCACCATCTTTTCCCACATATGTGGTCTATTTTATTCTGAGACTGTAAATCTTTATTGGTCTCCATGAGTTGGAATCAACTCCATAGCACATAATCACCACCACCAATGCTATTTATGTTGTTGTTGTTAAGTGTTGTTGAGTTTGTTCCAACCCATATTGACCCTATACAGAGTTTCTGATGAGCCTGAATGGCCGACCTTGTGGATCAACAGATTTTGCAGTCCAGCATATTAACCAATAGTGCCACACCAATACCAATTCATATTTCATTTTCCAGGACACATGTTTGCCAATTTGTCACTGCTATTCATGAAGTTTTCAGTAACTAACTGTTTTCAGTACTAACTGTTCAGAATCAGTCTGCCTCCCCTTCTTCCTAGTTTTTTCTTATTCCAGAAGCTTTGTTGAAACCTGTCTATTATGGGTGACCCAACTGTTATTTCAAATACTGGTGGCATAGTTTCTAGCATCAGAACAACAGCCAGGTCACCACACTGTGACAAATGACAGGCATGTGGTGGAGAAAGATGTTTACTTGTACTTTATGGATTATGCAAAGGCTTTGAAAATAATAGGTATTGAAGAACACTTAATTGCACTCATGAGGAACCTGTTCACAGAATAAGAGACAGATGTTCAAACTGATCAAGGGACTACTGAATCTTTTGAAATCAGGACTGCTCTGTGCCAGGGTTGTGTCCTTTTCCCATATTTATCCAATCTGTATGCTTAGCAAATAATTTGAGAAGCTGAATTCTATGAAGAAAAATGTGATATCAGAATTAGCGGAAGAACTTATTAACAACCTGAGATGTGCAGATGACACAACTCTGCTTGCTGGAAATGAAGAGAACTTGAAATTAAATAAATAAATAAATAAATAAATAAACTGCAGCATTCTTTATGGGTTAGCTCAATGTAAAGAAAACAAAAATGCTCACAACTGGACGAATAAATAATGTGATAAGCAAAGAAAATATTGAGTTTTTCAAAAACTTCATTTTATTTGGATCCACCTTTAACACTCAGCCAAGAAATACAAGGACATATTGTACTGAGCAAATCTACTGCAAAAGACCTCTTTAATAAAGTGTTAAAAAGTAGTAAAGATGTCAGTTTGAAGCTGAGGTAAGCCTGACCCAAGCCATAGTAATTTCAATTGCCTAATAAGCATGTGAAAGTTAGACAATGAATAAGGAAGATCATAGAACAATTAATACATTATGTTGGAGAAGAATACTGAAAGTAACATGGACTGCCAGATGAATAAATTGTCTTGGGAGAAGTACAGCCAGAATAGTCCTTAGAAGTGAGGATTGCAAGACTTCATTTCTCAAATTTTGTACATGTTGTCAGGAAGGACTAGTCTCTAGCGAATGATACCATGCTTGATAACATGGAGGTTCAGTGAAAAGAAGGAGATCTGGATGAGATAGATTGACATACTGGCAGCAACAATGGGCCCAAAAATAACAATTGTAAAGATGGAGGGAGGTCAAACAGTATTTTGTTCTGTTGTACATTGTATTTTTGTCAGCCAGAACTAACTCGATGGCACCAAACAGCATAGTTATTAAGTTCTTATCATCATCTGTGAAATGGGAATAAGAATAATGAGCCCATATAAGGAGCTCTGGTAGCATAGTAGTTACAAATTGGGTTGGTAACCTCAAGGTCGGCAGTTCGAAACTACCAGCTGTTCCACGGGAGAAAGATGAGGCTTTCTGCTCCCATAAAGATTCACAGCCTCGGAAACCCTGTACAGGGTCACCTTGAGTCAGAACAAACTCTATCATACTTAACAACAACAAAAGGATTATCATAGGGCTCAAATACAATTAATTCAATCAAAGCAGATGTTTACTAAACATACTGTGGTGGCTTGTCTATTTCTGTAATTCTGGAAGCTATGCCACGGGCATTATAAATACCAGTAGCGTCACCCTGAAATCTTTCAAGAAAGTTAGGTGATACACTCACCTCTGCCAAGAAATTTGGAAGACAACTATCTAGCTGACTGATTGGAAGAGATCTGTGTTTGTGCCCATTCCAAACAGAAGTGACACAACGGAATGCGAAATCATCGGACAATCTCTTTGCTATCCCATGTGAATAAAATTTTACTAAAGATAATACAGAAACGGCTGCAAGCATACATTGACAGAGAACTTCCAGAGGTCCAAGCTGGATTCAGAAGAGGCTATGGAACGAGGGGTATCATTGCTGATGGCTGATGGATCTTGGCTGAAAGCAGAGAATATCAGAAAGATGTTTACCTGTGCTTTATTGACTATACAAAGGCTTTCAATTGTGTGGATCATGACAATCTATGGACAACATTACGAAGTATGAGTATTCTAGAACACTTAATTGTGCTCATGAGGAGTCTGTGCCTGGACCAAGAGGCAGTTGTTCAAACAGAACATGGGGACACTGAATGCTTTAAAATTAAGAAAGGTGTGCAACAGAGTTGTATTCTTTCTCCATACTTGTTCAACCTGTATGCTGAGCAAATAATACGAGAAGCTGGGTTCTATGAAGAAAAACGTGGCATCAGGATTGGAGGAAGACTCATTAACAACCTGCGATATGCAGATGATACAACCTTGATCGCTGAAAGTGAAGAGGACTTGAAACATTTACTTATGAAGATCAAAGAGCACAGCCTTTGATATGGATTATATCTCAATGTCAAGAAAACAAAAATCCTCACCACTGGACCAATAAACAACACTCTTATCAATGGAGAAAAGATTGAAGTTGTCAAGGACTTCATTCTTCTTGGATCAACTATCAACACTCGTGGAAGCAGCAGTCAAGAGATCAGACGATGTATTGCACTGGGCAAATCTGCTGCACAGGAACTGTTTAAAGTATTGAAGAGCAAAGATGTCAGCTTGAGGACTAAGGTGTGCTGACCCAAGCCATGGTATTTTAACCTCATATGCATGTGAAAGCTGGACAGTGATTAAGGAAGACAGTAGAAGAATTGATATTTTTGAGTTATGATGTTGGAGGAGAATATTGAAAGTGCCATGGGCTACCTAAAGAACGAATAGATCCATTTTGGAATAAATACAGCCAGAGTGCTCCTTGGAGGCCAGGATGGCCAAATTTTGTTTCTCATGCTTTGGACATATTGTTAGGAGGGACAAGTCACTGGAGAAGGATATCATGTTTGGTAATGTGGAGGGTCAACAATAAAGAGGAAGATCCTCAATGAGATGGATTGGCCAAGTGGCAGCATCGATGGACTCAAATGTGGCAACGGTAGTGAGGTTGGCCCAGGATCGGGCAGTGCTTCAGTCTGCAGTGTGTAGGGTCGTTATGAGTTACTACTTACTTGATGGCACCTAACAACAACATCAAGTGTCACCTACAGTGGACAGATTTCAGATGAACTTCCAGAAGAAGACAGACAAGGAATAAAGAGAGACAGAGTACCAAATATTTGTACACACATATATATGTGCCCATTCCAAAGATAGGGGACCCAATGCAAAATACAGAAATCACTGGACAATTATCATTGATAACCTATGCGAGGAAAGTTTTACTAAAGGTAATACAAAATGGCTGCAACCATCCATTGACAGAGAACTGCCAGAGGTTCAAGCTGGATACCGAATGGGACGTGGATCTAGGAATATCATTGCTAAGATCAGATGACTATTGGCTGAAAGCAGAGAATATAAGAAAGATGTTTACCTGTGCTTTATTGACTATGTAAAGGCCTTCAATTGTGTGGATTATGACAAGTTATGGACAACATTGTGAAGTATGAGTATACCAGAACATTAAATTGTGCTCATGAGGAACCGGTACATAGACAAAGAGGTAGTTATTTGAACTGAACAAGGGAACACTGAGTGGTTTAAAATTAGGAAATGTGTGCACCACGGTTGTATTCTTTCACCACACATATTCAATCTGTATACTGAGCAAATAATCCGAGAAGCTGGATTATATTAAGTAAAACATGGTATCAGGATTGGAGGAAGATTTATTAACAACCTGGGATATGTAGATGCTTCAACCTTGCTTGCTGAAAGTGAAGAGGACTTAAAATACTTACTGATAAAGATCAAAGACCAAAGCCTTCAGTCTGGGTTCATCTCTGCAAAGAAAACAAAAATCCTCACCACTCGACCAATAAACAGCATCTACATAAATGAAGAAAAGATGGAAGTTGTCAAAGACTTCATCTTACTCAGATCAACCAACAACAGTCTTTGAAGCAGCAGTCAAGGATATCAAAGGACATATTGCATTATGCAAATCTATTGCACAAGATCACTGTAAAGTGTTGAAAAGCAAAGATGTCAGTTTGAGGATTAATGTGTATCTAACCCAAGCCATGGTATTTTCAGTAAAACATATAAAGGCAAAAGTTGGACAGCGAATAAGGAAGATCATAGAAGAATTGATGCATTTGAGTTATGGTGTTGGAGGAGAATATTAAAAGTACCAGGGATGACAAAAGAACAAACAGATCTGTGTGGGAAGAAGTACAGCCAGAGTGCTCCTTGGAAGCCAGGATGGCCAAATTTTGTCACTAGTACTTCAGACATATTATTAGGATGGACCAGTCATTGGATAAGTATATCATGTTTGGTAAGGTGGAGGGACAGTGAAAAAGAGGAAGACCCCAAATGAGATAGATTGGCACATTGCCAGCAGCGGTGGGCTCAGGTGTAGCAATGATTGGGTTGTTGGCCCAGGATTGGGCAGTGTTTCATTCTATTGTGCATGGGGTCGCTATGAGTTGGTTCCAACTCTTTGGCACCTAGCAACAACAAGAACAAGTGGTTACGAGTTGGGCTGCTAAAGTCAAGGTCAACATTTCAAAATGACCAGCTGTTTTGCAGGACAAAGATGAGGCTTTCTACTCCCATAAATGTTTGTAGACTAAGAAATCCTATGCAGACTCACTATGTGTTAGAACTGACTCTATAGCACATAACCAATCTGTCAGTCTCTATTTCAGAAATGATTTTAGGTCCAGAGCTTGAACAAAACAAGTATTCCTCCTGAAGTTTACTTTCTAGTGCCGTTGGGAAACACCTCAGAATATATGTATAGAGAATTTAGCATATGAGTGTAAAAAAATGTTGTAAAATCACAGGGCCCTTAATAAATAAAAAGATCTAAATGTTAAGCTATTTTCTGATGTATCCTCCATCTATGTCTATATAGTTTTCTATCTCTCTAACCCTTCCCAGGAGAATTCTAGGCTCTGACATTTCTTCCAAGTCAAAATGGAAGTTTTGGCATCATCCAGGGACTCAAATTGTGTGCCTTTCAAATGTTGTTTGAATTTGTGGTGCAAAAAGAAATCTGAAGAGGCAATATCAGGTCTGTAAGGTGGATGAAGTAAGGATTCTCAACATAAAGTCTTCTACCTGCCCTTGAAGAACGAGCAGACACGTCAATATGATGGAAAAAATTCCTCAGCACAATTTTCTTGTCTTTTTCTCACCGACATAGTTTTTAATTTTCTTAAAATGTCTTCAAAATAAACCCTCGTTATCATCCTGAGCCCTTTGAGAATATCTATGCAAATTACTCTTTGAAATTAAAAATAAATAGTCACCATAACCTTTGAGCTGACCTCTCTGTCTTGAATTGAACTAGCCTAACAGATTCTTTTGGAAGCCACTATTTTATTGGACCCTTCATTAAGGTACCCTAACAAGACTGACTCCAGGTATGGCACTGTGGGATCAACACTGGACTGTGAACCAGAAAGTCAGCAGTTCAAGCCTATCAGCTGCTCCTTGGAAACCATAAAGAGTTGCTATGAGTTGGAACTGACTTAACAGCACTTAACAACAACAATGAGACTAAGACAAAGGTATTACTGATTGAACTTTGTATTACTGATTGAACTTTGTCTACAGCCATCCGCTGATCACAGAGACACGATTAAACACTTTTTTTATAATCACAAACTTGTGCATGTATGAACTGGGTTGCTAGAATAAAGTATATAATCCACATTGTTGTTGTTGTT
>NW_006408566.1:2963709-2965757 GCF_000296735.1 Chrysochloris asiatica
CTCACACGGCCTAATGCACAACAGAATAAAACATTGCGTCGACCATCTTCACAACTGTTAATATGTTTGACATTGTTGCAGACATTGTGTCAATTGATCTCTTTAAGGGTCTTCCTTTTTTTTTTTTTTTTAGCTATGAAGATACTGAAAAAGAATAATGTGACAAGTGTATCTGTTCAAAAGCTTTCCTTTGCAAGCAGCAGGCAGCCCAAGTAAAACTAGCTTAAAATTATATAAGGATTCTATTAATAACTTAAAAACCTGATGATAGAGCAGAACTCAAGCAAGGTTATTTAGGAAGCTGGTTTTGTCTCTCTGTAGTCCTCTATGACTGCTCTTCTTTGTGTGTCTGCTTCACTTTGGGACTGTTTCTTCCAATGGTCAAAAAGTAGTTATCAGAAGTACCAAACATGTTTCTCATAATCATTAAACAAATGTCCTATACTTAGAACTGCCCATGAGCAAATCTTTGTCACTAGGGCAGTGCCATGGGTTAATCTTTGTTGCAAGAAATGAAGTTGTCTTGGTGGACAATTTAGTTCTATAGTTTCCAGGTCCAACTTTAGTGAGTGATTGGGGCTGGGCAATATTTAAGACAATCAAGGCATCTTTAAGGAAGTGTTAATTGAAATGTGGCATGAATATCAAAGAAGAATCTAGTTCTTTGAAGATGTGTGGGGAAAACATTTCATAAAGAAAAAAGTACAAAAAATCCTGATATGGATAAATGAACTTGCTGTGTTCATGACCAAAGTGGCAGGAACAGAGTGAACAGGGAAATGGCAAAACAAGGAGGCATCAGAGAGGTAATGTGCTGGATTTCATTCATCTAGGGACTAGAAGACATGGGGTGCATTTGGATTTTCTATTTGGGACCATTATTATTAAAATAATTATTACCAGAAGATGGTGTATGAAAAAAGCAGGCATTCTAGCGGAGGAAATCCCTCTGTAATTCCTTTTGACTCCAGATATGGCTCTGTGGGTTAATGCACTGGACTGCAAAGTTGGTTTGAACCACAAGGTCAGCAGTTCAAGCTCACCAGCTGCTCCTGTGAAACCCTATACAGGGTTGTTATGGGTTCGAATCTATTCAAGAACACTTAACAGCAACAACAAGCCAAAGGAAGGAATATTCATGTTTTCATGTTTACATCAAAGGAGGAAGGTGGCATTTATAGCAATTCAATAATTCCTTCAAACTGTTTGACAAGGTAGAACGCAGGGAGACTGTACTTTAAAATCAGTCAAATGTATGAATACTTTAAATACAAGAGTGGGGAACAACTGTTCTCTTCTAACCTATAATATAGCACACACACACACCCCACCATATCATATACTTGTAAAACCACCTGTTTGGCACATTTCTGTGGTAACTGTCATGTTTTTATGCTACAGGGCTCTGCTGTTAATATGGTGATTTATCATTTCCATGTGGGTTAAATGTGATAAAAAAGTTGAAACTGTTTAGTCATGTGGAATGAATTTTACGGAATTTTCAGTAGTTTCACAGAACCATTCTTTTTCATAATTTACAAAGAAATGTATCACTGAAATCAAGACCCTAGCTCAGGATGATACTTGAAATGTGCTTGTCTCCTAGGGAACATTTGTTTCAAAATGGCAGTCTGGCTTTAGGCATAATCTCACACCTTTGAGAGAAAAATTTTGGGATGCAACTAGCGGCCTGAGATAAGGTGTCAATTGCAGACATGGAACCAAAGATCTGATGCTGATGAAATAAGATTGGAATTTAGTTGAAAGCATTTTCCAAATTATGGTAGTCAGACTGGTCATATCAAATTACTTGGGAACTTTAAAAATGTATTTATTTTCAGGTTCTATCTCCCATCCATCCATTCCAAAGATTCTAATTCAGTGAGCTTGAGAAATGTTTAGCAGTTCATATATATGACACTGTAGGATCAGCACTGGACTGCTAACCATGAAGTCGGTAGTTCAAACCCACCAGCTGCTCTTCAGTAACTCTATCCCATGGTGACACACATATATATGTATGTTGTCATAAGATAAGCACTTGACCG
>NW_006408566.1:2966608-2976996 GCF_000296735.1 Chrysochloris asiatica
CCCACTTTGTTAACCATATATAGATTTCTAGCAGTACAAACTGCCAGAAACAGAACAATAAGAATAGGAATATAAATTTTAAACAAGCATCTCCTGGGCAATGAGAAATTTTGTTATAGATTTGAATTAACTCTATGGCCTACTTTTAGAAGGTAGCAATGGAACTACCAAACAAAAACCCAATTCGTTGCCATTGAGTTAATTCTGACTCATAGCAACCCATGCAAAATTAGGTGACTTGCCCAAAGACACATGATTATCCAGTGACAAGGTCTAGCCCTTCTTGAATATGAAGTGTGACTCATCTTCAAAAACATTTGATGAGCATGTATGTGGTTAGCTTTCTCTACTTGCAATGGGGATAAAAAAGAAGAGGAAGGTCAGTTTCCCAAGACCTCTGAAAGAACAAACATAGACAGACAAGAAAGACATATTATAACAAGACAGAGACAAATTTAAGACAACGTGAGATTAACTACACTTGCAATTCTCAAAGGAAATAATCAAAGAAGGAAGTGTCCATTGATAGCAATTAAAGAATTCCCTCCAACTGTTTGACATGGTAGAGGGCTAGGAGAATACTTTATGAAGTTCAGCTGCATCTCTTTAAAAATTAGTTGAATATAAGAGTTCTATAAGGACCCCTGGTAGCACAGTGACTTAAGAGATGAACTGTTAACTGCAAGGTCAGCAGTTCAAATTCCCCAGCTATTCCACTGGAGAAGATGAGACTTTCTGTTCCAATGAAGCCTAAGATACCCTATGTAGGATTGTTATGATTTGGAACCAATTTGAAAACATACCACCAGCACCAGGAATTATATAGCAGTTCTGGAAAGAAAGATCAATAGGGGTGGGATGAGTTCAGAATGGCTTCCTGGAGGAAGTGATATTTGCACTCAGTTTTTGGATGAGCAGAAAAATAGAAATAGTAAGTATGCGGTGCTTATGGAGCTTACAAGAACAAAGTGATGATGGTCTGGTTCAAACTTGATAAGCAATTTAAAAACGTTGCCAGTTACTCACCAGAACGTATAAGTATGTTATGTCTCTTTAGTTCCCTCACCTGTAGAATGTAAGCATTGAATCAAATGATGCATCTATGGGCCTAACAACAAGTTTGGCTCCTTAATGAGAGATCAACAAATGCTGTTCCTACCCTGTACTTTTTCAAGATGAACACAGCACTCAAACAAAATGTGAATTGTGATTTTCTCTCTGTCTTGCCTCATATGCAGGAGAAGAGATTGCCTAATGGAGTCATCCTTGACAAATGTTTTTGGAAAAGTATTTATTTTTTTCAAAAAAATATTTTAATGATATAACTTGGTGAACTTTCTGAATTACCATTTTTATAAACTAGATGGAACTGTCTTCTTAAATCACTCCTTTATGAATCAGAATTAAATGATGGATGCTAGCAAAACAATCTAAAAAAAAAAAAAATGTTAACTAGGTGAATGACTAGACCAATTCACTTTGGATAGCTCATAAGGAAAGATCAATTGTTATACAAGAACATCATGGTTGGTAAGAATCATCAGAAATGAGGGACAACTCAATGAAATGGATTGACACAAAACGTACAACAATGAAATCAACCATAGCACAGGTCATGAAGAAGGCCCAGAACTGGGCAATGCTTCTCTCTGTTATAGGTCAGCAGGAGTCACAGCTGACTCTTTGGCTACTAACAACAATAAATACGTAAAATCTCTGGGTCTTTGGAGGTTTTTGATTCCTACAGGATTGCCCCATCACTTCAAGTATTTGTTTTTTTTATATTTTACTATTAGTTCCTTAAAAGAGCTCTGGTAGCATAGTGGTTATGAATCAGGCTGTGAACCTCAAGGTCAGCAGTTTGAAACTACCAGGTGTTCCAGGGGAGAAAGATGAGGCTTTCTGCTCCCATAAAGATTTACAACCATGGAAACCCTGTACAGGGTCAATATGAGTCGGAACTGACTCCATGGTACACCACCACCACCACCACTATTAGTTCCTTGACAATAATGAGAACCTGGAGTGTAGAAATTAGTAAAAAGTCAACTACAGCCTTAAGGGGCATCTGTAGTGATCAGGTCACTTTAGACCCTTGAGGCAGCAGGGTACAATACAAGGTTCAGTGATTACAGTTAGATAGAACGTGGCTTGAAACCTGGCTCAGCCAAACTTTGCACACTGGATTTTCATCAAAGTACTCAATTTCTCTAAGCCTCAAGTGCAATATTTACAAAAAAAGGGATAGTAATACTGGCGTCCTTCATTTTGTTGGGCTTCACTTTACTGCCCTTTACACATATTGTGTATTTTACAGATTGAAGTTTAGTAACCACCCTGAATTGAATAAATCTATCAGTTTCATTTTTCCAACAGCATGTATGAATTTTATGTCTCTACTGGTAGCGTAGTGGATACGAATCGGGCTTCAAACCGCAAGGTCAGCAGTTCGAAACTACCAGCCTCTCCATGGGAGAAAGATGAGGCGTTCTGCTCCTGTAAAGATTAACAACCTCAAAAACCCTGTGCAGGGTTGCTATGAGTCGGAAATGACTCCATGGCACATAACAACAATGACAACAACATGTCATATTTGGTAATGTGCACAATGTTTCCAACTTTTTCATAATGCTACTGCACATAAACACAACATTTATATGCACTGGAAAAAAATTCACGTGACTCACTTTATTGAAATCTTTACTTTATTGCAGTCATCTGAAATAAAACCAGCAATATTCCTAGTATTATTTCTCTATATATGTTTCAGAGTTGTGTTACCAGGAACCATCCTCTTATAAAATAATACTGTATGTTTCTTATTGTTGTTGTTAAGTACCTTTAAGTTGCTTCTAACTCATAGTACCCTGTATAGGAGGAGAAACTGGTGGGTTTGAACTGCCGACCTTTGGGTTTGCAGTCCAGTGCTGATGCACACCAGGAATCCAATACTGTGTATGTTGTTGATGTTATTAAGTGCAGTCCAGTCAGTTGCAACCCATAGCGACCCTGCATAGGGTATCCAAGATTGACTGTATGTACTACTGTAAGTACTTTTGAGGATACTGTATGTGTGCTAGTGCTATGTGCCGTGGAGTCGGTTCCAACTCATAGCGACCCTGTACAAGGTTTCCTAGGCTGTAAATATTTACAGGAGCAGAAAGCCTCATCTTTCTTCCACGGAACAGCTGGTAGTTTCAAACTGCTTACCTTGTGGCTTACAGCCTGATTCAAAACCACTACACTACCAGAGCTCCTTATACTGTATGTACTACACATTACATATGTGTTAAAAAGAAAGAATGGAAAAAAAAAAAAAAAAAGAGGGAAAGAAAAGAAATAGAAAGACAGTAGTAATCATGACACTTTGGAGACCTACAGAAATGTAAAAGATAGCAGAGGTCATTTAGGAAATTTTAGACTTTACTGATGACATTGGCTTTGCTTCTATCATCATGGTCGTTCAATAAGGGTCCTGGCTACTATAAGCCTGACTAAGAGGCTATTTCGCAAAGCTTTTCTACAAGCCTCAGCATTGAAATAGCTTTATCTAGGCCACCCCCTTCCAGCACCATGGCAACGTATCTAACAAAATGGATTGGAGGAGAGCTTGCTGATGCTTATCCAAAGGGGTTGGGAATGCTTTGTTTCCTTAGATACTCCCTGATATGCAACACCAACAGAAATATCCAGCCTCAAGATTTAAAGACACCAAATTACCTTAATTTGTACTATGTCAGTAGGAAAATACACCTTTTCCAGACTACAGGCTTATTCACAAAAGCCTATAACTGGCCCCAAACAAACAGCCTTAGCTAAGTGATTAAAGGAACTGAAAAACAAAGAAAAAGAAAAAGGAAGCAAATAATCAAGCCAGGCATGGCCATTTATAGCTATTCTGTCTGAGAATAAGTAAGATGTTAGTCAGTGCAGGTAGAGTTCAGGACTCACATTCAAATATTCTCTGCCTCTCTATAGAAGTCCTAATGATACAGTGGTTAAAGTGTTTACCTGCTAACTAAAAGGTAAGTGCCTCAAACCTATCATCCTTTCCATGGGAAACATATGAGGTAATCTGCTTCCATAATATCTATAGCCTTGGAAACCCTATTGGGACCGTTCTACTCTGTTCTATAGAGTTGTTATGAGTCTAAATCAACTGGATGCCAGTGGGTTTTGGCAGTTTTATATTTAAATTCAGTTAGAATATTATGATTAATATGAAGTTAATCTTCAGTAGGCCTCTACAACTACTATGCCAAAAGATAGAACTAAGACAAATCAACTGCATATAGTTCCAAGAACAAGGAGGCAAAACAGTCTATATTGATCCTCTTCCTTTTCCAAAATTCCAGACTGGAAAATGTCAGGAGAAAAAAAAGAAAATCCCAGTTATTTGAATCATACTTAGTAAAACAGCCATCTGTTGTTTCATTAAACAAGCATATAAAAAACATAAAGAACGCTTAATTTAAAAAATAAATTCTAATAAATTCTATGTGATATCTTGATATAACTTAATTAAATATAATTAGCATTTAACTTATATAAAATAATTTTGTTTGTTCTACAACTCAAAAAACAGCCTGGTCTAGCAATCTGAAAAAGATGAAATAAGCATTTCTCCAGCAGAGACCATGGAAAGACATGTCCATGGAACTTCATAGCAGCTGTCCATTCAATTTCTGAGTTGCTACCCAAAAAAAGGAGCCCTGGTGTGGTGCTGTGGTTTAGTGGTTTAGTGGACCACAAGATTGATGGTTCAAGTGCATCAAGTGCTCCTTGGAAACCCTATGCAGGGTCGCTGTGAGTCAGAACCAACTTGATGGCACTTAACAACAACTTAAAGAAAGGAGTCCTGGTATCGTGTCATGGATTAATACACTGGACGGCAAGGTTGGTTTGAACCACAAGCAACCAAGCTTGATTCAAGCTCCCCAGCCTCTCCTTGAAAACCCTGTACAGGGTTGCTATGAGTCAGAACTAACTTGACAGCATTTTACAACAACATTCCAAAGAAAAGATGGCTTTCTCATTCCTCTGCCTCTCTCCAGGTATTCAGAATATCACCTTGGGAAGTTACTGAAGTATTTTTTTTTTTTAAGTCTATCAAATCCACCACCCATATTGTGTTACTATGATACTCCAAGTGATGCCACTGTTATTATTTCAAATATCAGCAGCATCACCCATGGTGGTTCTGTGCTGCGGACAGCTCATAGCAGCCCTACTTAGGGTTTCTGAGGCTGTAAATCTTTACAGGAGCAAAAAGTCTTATCTTTCTCCTGTGGAATGGCTGGTAGTTTCGAACTACTGACATTGAGGTTAGCAGCCCGGCTCATAACCACTATGCTACCAGAGCTCCTTAGGGTCACTCATAGACAGATTTCAGCAGAGCTTTCAGACTAAGAGAAACAAGAAAGGCCTGGTAATCTACTTCTGAAAATTAGCCAGTGAAAATAGTATGGACACAAGATAATACTTTCTGTGGTAATGCTGGGGAATGAGCCTCTTCGGTTAGAAGACATTCAAAATACAGGGTTACCACAGCGATTAACTCAAGTACACAGGCAAGAACCTTAAGTGTACACACAGTGTAATCCTAGTTGTCTCTTCCTTTACTGTCCTTCAAACTTCTCATCATTCATGAGTTATCTTAAAGGGGAGAGTTTACAGGGAAGGTGGAATACAGAGGGCAGATTTCCATTCAGACCAATCCTCTCAGATGATGAATTTGTACCCTGAATGATGAGTACTGTCCTGCTCTGTTGCTCAGAGCCATGAGTAATGCACAGGAGCTACAAGACTAGGGAAAAGCTCTGTGTGGTGTGGGCTGCATCCTAGACAAGCTTGCTTAAGCCCTGACTATTGAGCATGGAAATTTATGTATTACCTTTCAGTGTGCCAACTTCTTATCTGCCCAAGAGAATTTCCTTTTGAAAGCATACAAATAGAGTTAATAGAGTCTGTTGTTCAAGCACTGCACTGGCCTTTATCCTGATGATGCAAAGATTTTCTCTTCTTGCAAAAGCTACATTTAAATGGTAGAGCTTCAAGTAACTCCCTGCATTGAAGTTACTGCTAAAGCCACTCAGGTAATCTGATTATCATGATCATTGAAATGTCCTTCTTTTGACAGGAAAAAATAATAGTCTAGTGGAAAAGCATCTTTCCTCTGACATTGTTGTTGTTACATACCATTGAGTTGGTTCCAAATGATAGCAACCCTGTACAGGGTTTCCAAGGAGTGTCTGATGTGTTTGAACCACTGACCTTGAGTGATTATAATACAGTGCTTATCATACAGCACTACATCAGGACTCCTCTGACTTTGTTGTGTTGTTAATTGCCATCAAGTTGGGTCTGACTCATAGCAACCCTATATAGGGTTTCCTAGGAGTAATTAGTGAGTTTGAACTGCCAACCTTACAGTTCAAGCAATTTTTGCAGTCCAATGTTTATCTTACAGGGTGCTACACCAGGACCTGCCAACTCCCCTGGTGGCTCCAAATGAATCATTAAACCTATCTGGGCCTCTAATTATCCTAAGTTTTCACAAGTCTATCTTCTAGTTGTTAAGTGCTGTCCCTGGTTGTTGTTGTTAAGTGCCATTGAGCTGATTCCAACTCATAGCAACCCTGTATAGGATTTCTGAAGCTGTAAATCTTTGTAGGAGCAGAATGTCTTGTCTTTCTCCCACAAAGTGGTTGGTTAGCTTGAACCACTAACTTTGTGGTTCACAATCCAGTGCTTATCCTACAAAGCCACCATGTTTCCTGCTTTAAAATTTCACAAGACTACGTTCTACTGACTGTAAAAAACAAAACAAAACAAAAACCTATTACCATTTAGTTGACTCCAACTGAAATCAACCCTGTATAGGGTTGTAAGAAGTCAACACTGTATAGGGTTTCCGAGTCTGTAAATCTTTAAGGAAGCATAGTGTCATCTTTCTCTCTTGGAGCTACTGGTTGATTTAAACTTGGTGAATTTAAACTATAGACTTTGTAGTTAATAGTGCAGATTTGTAGTTAACAATCCAGTCCTTATCCAACAGCACCACCTGGGCCTTTTTACTCATTATATAGCTCCATTGTAGTTCTATCTTCTTGCCTTAACAAAGGCAGTATCTTGTTGTTGTTTTTGTGAAGTGCCGTCGAGTAGGTTTTAACCCATAGCATCCTTGTATAGGATTTTCGAGGAGCAGCTGGTGAGCTTGAACTGCTGACCTTGCAGTTCAAATGACTTTGCAGTCTGGTGCATTAACCCACAGTGCCCCACCAGGACTCCCAAGACAGTACTCTGTGCCAATTTTACAACCCTTTGTGAACAAGACTGTAATCTAGGAAAGATATATTTTCCTAGTGATTTATAACAAATAAGCTAACTTTGTATCCTTAAATCTCCAAGTTAGAGACTTTTTTTGGTGTTATATATTCTGGAGTATCTAAAGGAGACAAATGTCACTTGCATAGTTTTGCTTATTTTCTACAGTATAAATATAAACTAGATATTATTAGATTGTCCACATAGCAAATGAAAGAAATTGAAGTTTAGAATAGAAAGGTTAAGGAACTTGGTAAAGTTCAATTACATAGTCAATAAGTGGTCACAGGATTGGATTTGAAGTCACCTATTTATCTTCAGGAGTCCTGGTATATCTTCAAGGTATATACTCTTACTTTCCATGCTGTCCAAGCATAAGCAGAAAAGTTTTGCTCTTAGGATTCGAATGCATACACTCATGGGTTTATTCCAAACAAAATGTGAACTGCAGACAAGTTCTTTCAATAATACACTGTCTTAATCTTTCAGGTGCCTTCAGAAAAAAAGGTCCAATCCAAACAAAAATAAAAAACGCTTCCAAGGGAACCCGCTGAGTTAGTTTAATTCAAGGCAGAGAGGTCAGTGAGTAAAGTTATAGCAATTGTTTTTCAGAATTACAAAGAGATCATTTTGAGATATTTTCTCAAGGAGCATGGGATGATCTGGAGACTTATTAGGAAGAAATTTTCAGATAATTGAAAACTGCCTTGATGAGAAAAATGCCAGGAAAATTGCACCGAGGAAATCACCCCCTCCCCGCCCCCCCCCCACCGATGACGATGCACCTGTTCATTCTTCAAGGGTAGCAAGGGTTGTCCTATGAGAATTTTATTGGAAAGCCTTATTCCATCTACACTACCATCCTGTTCTTGCCCCTTCAGATTACTTTTTGTTCCCAAAATTCCAAGAACACTTAGAAAGGATGCAATTTGAAGTTCTTAAGGATGGCAAAGTTGCCATATTGACATTGTATAAGTTAAAATATGCAGAATTTTTCAGAGTTGGACTAGAGAGTTGTAAGCCCCACCATCAGACGTGCATAGATCTAGATAGAGACTGTATCAAGAAACAATAGCTTTACAATTTGATATTTTTGTTTAATAAAAAATATTGTAGACATGCTTTTGACTTATCCTGGTATTGTTTCCTTTTCTTTTGAACAGTTAGTGTGAGATGTCTTTCTTAGTATAATGTTTTCTGATTAACTGGGACAACTTTACAATCATGGTTCTGTGGACTAAGCAAAAATAGACAATGTCAAGAACAGATACATTATCAACTACTTTGGTCAATCTTGAAGGTTCCACTAGGAAGAAAATGATCCTTTAGCTAAAATGCATGGGGAGCACCAGAAGCCATACATATTATGGGATTGTAGGTAGAAAGATAGATAGATAGATAGATAGATAGATAGATAGATAGATAGATAGATGATGGGTAGATGTATGCTCAGATAGATCAGTAGATCAATGGATTGACCTTTATTTTTAAAAGTACTTTAAAAAATGAAATAACATTTTTTCCCCACAAGGTTATGGACAAAACAGAAGAGACAACTGATTGAAATATGTTATTAGCAATGATGGTTATTAGAGGAGAAACAAAGAAAGCTACTTGGAATAATAAGAATAAGATGTGTTAGCCTGTAAACTTTTTTGGTTCTTTTGTTTGTTGATGTGTACTAAGGGGTTAAAGTGGTACCTGGCACACATTAGGCTTTCAAAAAATAATCATTGAAAAGTTTAGTGAACAATTATTTGAGAACTAAACTTATTTTATTCTGAGTCATCCCATGCCAATAAGCAAGTCAGACATTTACTATATTTGGAAGATGTCTCACCGTATAAAAATGAAGAAGAATCTGTCTGACATCTTAAGGTTCTGTTGTCACCAGATCCAAATGACCATGTCACTCAGGTGCTAATTCTTAAAAGGCCAAGGATAGCAGACAATTTCTTCCAGTGTTATATTCTCTCTGCCAATAGTGAAAGTAACTGACAATTCCTCTCAATAGAATCCCATATCTAGGTTCATTTCAATGCAAGTAATAGAAACTCATTTCTGCCAGCTTATGGAAAATAATGTTTTTTTATTGTACAGTTCCAATGGCAATTTAGAATAAACGGAGACAGGATGTATAACTAGGTCTTTCTAGTTTCTGGACTCAGAGACTATATTTTTTTGGAAATATTTTGAGTTTTGTTTCCTCATTCCTGTTAATAGTCTTTTAACATTCTCCCTGAGTCAAGTGGGCTAGATGCCTATCACAGAGTCAAGTAATGATATGCTGTAAATAGTTTTGAATGACTTAATGAATGAATGAATTTATCTCTTCTTTTTTATGAATATAAAGGATAAATGGCTGCACTGAATGGTTTTTTATTCTAACACTAGTAACTGGCCAACTTATATCTTACTTTCACAATTCAAAATTCTTAGAAAAAATGGATTGACTCAGCTCAGCAATGGATTGACTCCTTCTGGGTTACATTCTTATCTCTTATCAGCTCTCACTGTGGTGGAAGATTTATATACCTCTGTGTGCATTAAGAGAGCTACAGACTTTACAAAAGGAGCCATTGTTTGAGCAGAAGGTCTAAGATCGAAACCAAACCAAATCAGGATTTGAGTTGACTATGACTTATGGGCACACAATGTGATTCAGAGTAGGATTGTGTTTCACGGGGTTTTCAATGACTGTAATCTCTCAGAAGGACATCACCATGCCTTTCTGCTAATGCATCTCTAGGTGGATTTGAGTAGCCAACCTTTCAGTTAGTAGTGGACCATTTACACCACCCCGGATTGTCTGTTAAAATGATGGTAGAATGGTTTTAAAGATGGTTGCAATAATTCTTGTCCACATGCCATGAACTGTAAGAATGTGGCTGTATCAATTCTTCTATGGTCTTCCTTATACACTGTCCACCTTTTGCATGCATATGAGGTTATTGAAAATACCATGGTTTGGGTCAGGTGCACCTTAGTCCTCAAGCTCATATCTTTGCTCTTCAACACTTTAAAAAGATCTTGTGCAGCAGATTTGCCTAATGCAATATGTC
>NW_006408566.1:2978446-2981867 GCF_000296735.1 Chrysochloris asiatica
TAGGAAGCTAACCCACAAGTGGCCCATTGAAAATGTGATCTGGTGATCAGTCAAGTTCAGAAAGAATCACTGAATAAATCACCTCTGGGAGCTTAGTTATTTATATAAATTACACTATAAATTTTGGAGCCCTGGAAGCTTAGTGGGTTACAGCTTGGGCTGCTAATTGCAAGGTCAGCAATTCTAATTCTAATGTCAGCACAGACATGACAAGTGCTTACAAACCACAGGAAAAAGAGAAAGAGACAGGGGAAATGATGATGGTCTTAGAGGGCATTTGAGAAGCATGAAGCTTAATAATTTAAAAAGTGGACTCTGTTGTTAGTAACTCCATGAGATGAAGTCAAAGCTTTCTGCTCCCATAAGGATCTATAGCCTCAGAAACCCTACACAGGGTTTGCTATGAGTCAAAATCAACTGAACAGCACACCACCATCACCACTAAACTATAAATTTATGTAAAGAACCTGAGAAATTCTGCAGTAAAGAACAAACTAAATAAATAAGCAAAAGAAATTGTGCAATCTGACATTTCCTTTTTTGTTTGTTTGTTTGTTTTTAATATATAAATTACCTTTCAACATATAATGTGTATGTTGCAGTGTACTGCAGAACTAGTGGAGTCCCTAGTGGTGCAAATGGTGAAGACACTCAACTGCAAACTTGAAGGTTGGAGAGTCAAGTCCATCCAGAGGTGCCTTAAAAAGATCTAATGATCTATTTCCAATAAATCAGTCATTGAAAACCCTAGGGAACACATTTCCATATGATTCATTTGAGAGTTGTCATGAATCAGAGTCAACTGATTTTATTGGTTTTAATGTACCACAGTACTAGTGCACCTGAGATTATACTTGGGAAGACCTTAGCTAGTATAACACCTCCACTTATTTTATAGAAGAGGACACTAAGACCAGGGATGCAGGAACTTACACACAGATCCCTAACTTAACTCTATTCATAAGAAGCAAGCATTAGCCAATTTCTCATTTCTCTTCTCTAGTAATGACTTTCCCAATAAACTCCTTTAATAACATCTTCTACATCCCATTTATGCTCTGGTGTGCAATCATCCTCATGTAAAGACTGTGGAATGCCTTCACCATCCTTGCCTGATAATGGAGAAGCATCACAAACAGAGCAACTTTTATCAAGTGCAGAGTGACTTCATCTATCTGTTAAAGACCCAAACACAATTCTGTGACTTATTTATTACAAACAGGGCACAAAGGAAAACCACAGGACATCCTCAAAGTCTGGATATTTGCATAAGACCTGAATTTCCCAATGGAGATGTTTTCTTTTCCCCAGCTGGGTTTCCTTGGTCAGTTAGACATGACAAGTGCTTACAAACCACAGGGAAAAGAGAAAGAGACAGGGAAAATGATGATGGGCTTAGAGGGCATTTGAGAAGCATGAAGACTAATAATTTAAAAAGTGAACTCTGTTGTCAGCTGCATCTAGATTTGAATGCCAGCAAAACCACTGCATAGGCAAGTTACTCACTATTTCTAATCTCGGTTTCTTTATCTGTGAAATGGATATTATAAAATTCAATCTCATATATTCACTGAAAATATTAAAGGAATCTATATAAAATACTTAGAAGAGTACCTAACTCAGTAAATGGCAGCTATTGTTATTGTTGTTAAGTGCCATCAAGTCGGTTCCCACTCATAGCGACCCTGTACAGGGTTTCCAAGGCTGTAAATCTTTACGGGAGCAGAAACCTCATCTTTCTCCAGTGGAATAGCTGGTAGTTTCGAACTGCTGACCTTGCAGTTCGCAGGCCGATTCGTAACCAGAGCTCCTTAGCTATTGTTATTACTAGTAACATTATTACAGGGAACTTCTAATTACCTTGAAATAATCATTTATGTAAGCAACAGATATTCAAGTCTTTTTCACATGTCCAGGAAGGTGTTAGATTCTAAAAATATGGAGAAAAATATTATGCTACATCTTGGTTAAAAGAGTAGAGTAGGAAAAAAAAAAACCTCTTCTTCAGAGTAGAGACATAACAGAAAACTAACAAGGATCAAACCTGTTTACAGATGTTCTGATAAAGGAACACTTGTGGGCAGATAGAGTTGTACTTGTGAATTTCTAGAAGATTAAATAATTTAAGAATCCGGTGAAGAATTTGGCCCATAAAAGGTGCTTCATAATTAGTAGCAGTATATAAGAAAGTAGAAATTGGGCAGGTGAGGAAAAGGTGAAGCTAAATCTGGAAGATGGCCCAACATGGGGAACAGAATGAGGCCAAAGAGACGAAAATTGAAGCTGAGGGATGCTTATTCATAGATAAGGCAGAGTGGCTGGCGCAGTAGTACAAGGAGTCCTGGCCAGACAGGACTTTCATCCTATGCAGAAAGACAGATTTAAATCAAAAGATGATGGGGAGCCATCAAAGAAATGTAAACAAAGGCAGGAGTATATATAGACTTGAATTTTGGGTGATCATTCTGGCAGCAGTGTGGAGCTTAGATGACAGTGAGAAGGAGAGAAATGAAATTGGATCTCATTTAATGCAAAGTAGGAGCAAATGTTTCCCCAAGAAGCCTTTCCTATCTACAGAAGAAATCTCTCCTAGCAATGTGTCCCCTCCCAGTTTAATATTACATTAAATTCATGTAGCTTTTTCTGTTTTTAGAAGACACTAAGTGCCAACTGGATCTCATACATATATCTCTTCTTAAAAGTACTTTGGATGAGACAGTTAACAACAATAAAAAAGATTAGTGAATGACTGAACAGAAAAAAAGTCACACAAACTTGTAACACTTCTAGATGACCTTTTCAACTAGAACTCTATTTCCATCTTTTTAATTAGAAGGAGATGGGGGCAAGGGATCCCGCACTTCATTATGATTGGGTGAAAGTTTACAGAACACATTAGTTTTCCAATCAACAATTTATATACGTTTTGTTTCGTAACATTCATTGTAATCCCTTTACTGTAACAGCACTCTTCCCACTTCCTAGCTGGATTTTCCTTTTCAATTCATCCTTCTTTGTTGCCCTTCACTGTCTTTTGAACTTTGATTTTGAGCAATTGCTGTCCTTTTGGTCTCTTTTTGTTGATTGGTCTGAGGAGTATGTTTCTCACTTTATAGGCCCATCTATTTCTTTGATGGAAGTCCTGGTGTGGCACTATAGGATAAACACTGGACTTCTAACAGCAAGGTCAGCTCCTCGTAAACTCTGTACAGGATCTCTATGAGTAGGAACTGATTGAATGGCCTTTAAATACACAACAATAACAATTATTTAGCTGACAAAGCAAACCGATTGGAAGAGATCCATATTTGCCCATTCCAAAGAACGGTGACCTAACGGAATATGGAAATCAATGAACACTATCATTAATATGACATGCAAGAAAAATTTTCCTGAAGATAATTCAAAAACAGTTACAGCT
>NW_006408566.1:2982007-2985824 GCF_000296735.1 Chrysochloris asiatica
TGAGACTGTCACTAATGTCTCCCATCTGAACTAACTGTTACTTTGAATCTTTGATGTTCTTCACTCTTCTTTGCTTGAATACATAAAGATGAATAGTTGCAATATTAGAAAGTTGTTCATGAACTTTTAAGAATCCAGGCTTTACTCACCAAAGTAGGATGTAGAACATGGTCTTAGTGGACTATATTATGCCAATTGAGTTAGATGTCCCCTGGACTATGGCCCTAAACCTCATTCCTTTAAGGTATTTGGTTATAGCTAAGAAAATTTCATGGAGTCATGGAGTAGCACTACAGGATAAACATTGATCTGTAAACCACAAAGTCAGTGATTCAAGCCCACCAGCGGCTCCTCAGAAACACTATATAGGGTCACTGTAATTAGGAAAAATTCAATGGTATTTAACAATGAGACAGTTTCATATTTTTGCTCCTGGAGCTCTGGTAGCGTAGTGGTTATGAGTTGGGATGCCAACATCAAGGTCAGCAGTTCAAAACTACCAGTGGTTCCACGGGAGAAAGATGAGGCGTTCTGCTCCCGTAAAGATTTACAGCCTCGAAAACATTGTTCAAGGTCACTATGAGTCAGAACCGACTCCACGGTACTTAACAACTATATATATATATTTGTAGTACCTACCACAATACATAAGGAGTTCTGGTGGTGTGGCACTGTAGGATAAGCACTGGACCACAGTTTGGTTTGAACCACAGGATCAGCAGTTCAAACTCACCAGCAGCTCCTTGGAAACCCTATACAGGGTCACTATGGATCGGAACCAACTCAATGGCACTTAACAACAACAACATAGGTAGATATGCACTCTGAGTAGCATGTGGGATCACATATGGGAGTACAACCATGATTTTGTAAAAGCATATTTCTACATATGTATTTGTTGTAGTAAAGTGCCATTGAGACGATTTCAACACACAGTAACCCTGTATAAAGTTTCCAAGGAGTGGCTGGTAGGTTTGAACTGCTGATCTTGCTGTTCGTACTGACCTTTTTGGTCAAGCATATAATCCTGCTGCGCCACACCAGAACTCCATCTATCTATGTTGTTGTTAAAGTGCCATCAAGTCAGTTCCGACCCCTAGTGACCCTGTATACGGTTTCTGAGGCTGCAAATCTTTACGGGATCAGAAAGCCTCATCTTTCTCCCATGGAACCACTGGTAGTTTCGAACTGCTGACCTTGAGGGTAGGAGCCCAACTCGTAACCACTATGCTACCAGAGCCCCTTTTATCCACTCTTAAATTACTGTTTGTATTATTCTTACTGAAAGATTGTGTATATAGTAGTATTTACGATTTTGATTTTTACTCTTATATATCTTCCAGTGTCTTCCTTTGTCTTGGTCATTTGTGCTGTCCTTCCTTTATTATATAATCTCTTCTCCCAAGTTAATACATGTCTTTTCTCTAGTGATTTTCCCTCTTTCCCCTCTCCCATCCTTGGTAACTATCAAATAACTTTTTTTTTTTTTTTTCTGTGTCTAAACCTTTTCTGTACTTTTTCTAATAGTGCTTTAATGCAATATTTGTCCTTTTGTGATTTATTTCATTCAGCACAATGTCATATGGGTTCATCCATGTCATAAGGTGTTTCAAAGATTAATCATTGTTCTTTAATATTGCATAGCATCCCATTGGTGTATGTACCACAGTTTGCTTATCCATTATTCTGTTGATGGGCACTTGGGTGGTTTCCATGTTTTTTCTATTGTGAATATCACTGCAATGAGCACAGGTATGCATATATCTACTCATCTCATCACTTCAATTTTTCTAGGATACATACCTAGTAAGGGAATTGCTAGATTGTATGCTATTTCTGTTTCTAATTGTTGAACAGTTAATTATTTAATATGCTTCTTCTAGCTATAGTCTTTATAACTCCCACCAAATGCCTTTTTCCTAAGGAACCTGGGTAAGAGAAAGTGGGGGAAGATGCTGGCAGGATTACATGATTCATTTGTGAGTGACTGTTAACAGGGTTAATTATGATTAAAAGAATGTATGATTCTAATGTAGGTTTAAAATGCTCTATTCTCAGAAACATTGGAAATCTCACTATCATCAAGGAAGATTCTAGATTAGAGCATATCAATTGGACCCTGAGATCCATGCACAATGAACCTCCTCAACTCAGACACAGATGGCAGTGACATTAAAGAAGCAGCAGGGAGTGACCACAACAGAATCAAGAGACAGAACACAAGGCACAGAAATGGGCTTTCTGAACCATTGATCAAAATAAATCTGAGTGTCTTTGGGTAGGAGGTTCATTTGTGGAGTGGGGTGCCTCCAGACACCAAATTGGGGAGCTAGGCTTGCTGACCCATGGAACTAGATCTGAGTGTTTTTGGTGTTGTAGATTATAGGCAAATGGAATCCCCTTTGGACATTATCAATAGTGTTAAAAGAACTTGTAATATTGCAGGATCATGGTAGAAACCAAGTGGCTGATGGCTGAGAAGTTAAGAATCAGAAAAAGGCCTGCCTGAGGGCATGGCTGGGGAAAGTCTGTTTTGACTGAGAGAACTGTGCTCTAAGTATTTCTAATTCTGGCCTATAACTAAAATTCCATAATCATGAATATGGTCAGTGAATTCTGTGTAGTTATTGAAATGTATCACTGAACTCAGATAAGAAAAGAGTGCTGTGGAGCAGAAAGTTGATGTCAGAATATGTACAATGGTTGGAGAGTGGAGGCATGTCTTGACTTCTTAGGAATTGATCAAGGACAGATGCAGTAGGTGATTTTCCTCCTTCTACCTTGTAAGGAGCTCTGGTAGCATAGTGGTTATGAATCGGGCTGTGAACCTAAAGGTCAGCAGTTCGAAACTACCAGCCACTCCACGGGAGAAAGATGAGGCTTTCTACTCCCGTAAATATGGGTTGGAACTGACTCGACGGCACTTAACAACAACAACCTTGTGAAGTTAGAAAAGGTCAGATGTTTTCTCCAAGCTTTTGTTATGGTAACTTTTGGGGAAGTGTCATACCATTTTCTAAAGTGGTTATCTATTTTTCCTACAATCCCAGGAGTAGGACATGAGAGTTCCAATCTATTCACACCCTCACCAGCGTTTGTTGTTTGCTTTTTCTTATTGTTGTTATTGTTTGGATAGGACAGTATCCTGTTGTTTGGATTTCTATCTCTAATGGCAAATATCCATCACTCCTCTGTCACTCTGCTGTACTGTGATGGCTTGTGAGTTGTGTAGAAACTACACCACAGATATTTTAAATACCAGCAGGGTCACCAATGGTAGACAGTTTCAGATGAGTTTCCAGATGAAGACAGACTAAGAAGAAGGAAGGTAGAACTATTTTTGCATATTTAGTCACTGAAAACCTAATAAGTAGCAGAGAAACACTGTCAGATAGAGTGCCAAAAAATGAGCCCCTCATGTTGGAAGGCACTCAAAATGCAACTGGGAAAGAGCTGTCACCTCAAAGTAGAGTTAACCATGATAACAAAAATGGAGTAAAGCCCATGGGAGTAAAGCCTGTTGGACCTTCATTTGTTGATGCGGCACAACTAAAAATGAAGAGAAACAGCTGTAAACATCCATTAGTAGCTGGAACATGGAATGTACCAAGTATAAATCTGGGAAAATTGGAAATTGTCACAAATGAATTGGAATTTATAAACATTGATATCTTAGGCATTAGTGAGCTGAAATGGACTGGTATTGGACATTTTGAATCTGAAAACCACATGGTTTACTATACTGGGAATAACATATTGAAGTGTAATGGTGTTGCATTCATTGTCAAAAAGAAGATACCAAGATCAGTCATGAGGT
>NW_006408566.1:2986854-2987870 GCF_000296735.1 Chrysochloris asiatica
GAATATGATCAAGAGCCAATGATACTGAACGAAGAAGTCCAAGGTGCATTGAAGGGATTAGCAAAGAACAAGGCACCGGGAACTGATGGAATACAAATTGAAATCTTTCAACAAATGAGGCAGCACAGGAGGCACTCACTCATCTATGCCAAGAAATTTGGAAGACAACTATCTTTCCAACCAATTGGAAGAAATCCATATCTGTGCCTATTCCAAAGACAGGTGACCTAACAGAATGAAGAAAGCATTGGACAATATCTTTGATATCCCATAGTAGTAAAGTTTAACTAAAGTTAATACAGAAATGGCTGTAACCATACATTGACAGAGAACTTCCAGAGGTTCAAGCCAGATACAGAAGAGGATGTGGAACGAGGGATATCATTGCTGATGTCAGATGAATTTTGGCTGACAGCAAAGAATACCAAAAAGAGGTTTGCCTGTGATTTATTGACTAGGCAAAGGCCTTTGATTGCATGGATCCTGACAAGCTATAAACAACACTGTGAAGTATGAGTATTCCAGAACACTTAATTGTGCTCATGAGGAATCTGTACATAGACCAAGAGGCAGTTGTTCAAATAGAACATGGGAACACTAAATGGTTGAAAATTAGGAATGTTGTGTGACAGGGTTGTATTCTTTCACCTTACTTATTCAACCTGTATGCTGAACAAATAATCCATGAAACGGGGTTATTTGAAGAAAAACATGTAATCAGGATTGGAGGAAGACTCATTAACAACCTGTGATATGCAGATGATACAGCCTTGCATACTGAAAGTGAAGAGGACATAAAATACTGATGAAGATTAAAGACCATAGCTTTCTGTATGGATTGCATCTCAATGTAAAGAAAACAAAAATCCTCGTCCCTGGACCAATAAATTACATTTGTATCATTGGAGAAAAGTTTAAAGTTGTCAAGGATTTCATTCTTTCTGGATCAATCATCAACACTCATGGAAGCAGCAACCAAGAAATCAAAGGAAGTGTTGCATTAAGCAAATCTGTTG
>NW_006408566.1:2990405-3001504 GCF_000296735.1 Chrysochloris asiatica
TTTCAGCCAAGATTCATCTGATAACAGCAATGATATCCCTCATTCAATGTCCTTGTCAGAATTGGACTTGAACCTCTGACAGGTTCCCTATCAATGTACTGTTGCAGCCATGTAAAAATTATTTTGAGTAAAATTTTATTTGCAAGTCATACTAGAGATTTCCACATTCCATTGGGTTGTGTCTCTTTGGAGTGGGCACAAATATAGATCTCTTCCAATCAATTGGCCAGGTAGCTGTCTTCCAGAATTCTTGGCATAAACATGTGTGTCTCCAGTGCTGCATTTATTTGTTGAAAGATTTCAATTTGCATTCTATCAATTCCCAGAGCCTTGTTATTTGCCAATGCCTTCAGTGCACATTGGACTTCTTCCTTCAGTACTATTGGCTCTGGATCATAAATTATCTCTTCAAATGTTTGAACATCGTCCATTTCTATTTGTTGTTACAGTGTCTGTGGACCTAGTCCATCTTCTGATGATTTGTGTATCATTCAATATTTTGCCCTTAGAATCCTTCAATATTACAAGTTGAGGCTTGAATGTTTTTCTTCAGTTCTTTCAGATTAAGAAATGCTGAATGTGTTCCACCATTTTGGTTTTCTAACATTAGGTCTTTCTGCACATCATTATATTTCACTTTGTAGTTATTATACAAGCTGCCCTTTGAATTTTTCTGTTCAGCTCTTTTACTTATTTCTTCCATTTCCTTTAGCATCTTGACTCTGGAGGGCAAGTTTCAAGAGTCCCTTCTGACCTCCATTGTAGTCTCTTCCTTCTCTCTTGTCTTCATCATGACCTTTTGCTTTCTTCCTGTATAATGTTTGTGATGTCATCCCACAACTCTTCTGGTCTTTGATCATTAGTATCTAATGCATAAAATCTGTTCTTGAGAAAATTTCTAAATTCAGGTAAGAAATGCTCAAGGTTAAATTTTGGCTGTCCTGGAGTTGTTTTAATTTTTTTCAGCTTCAGCCTGAACTTGCTTATGAGTCATTGATGGTCTGTTCTACAGCCTACCCCTGGCCTTGTTTTGATTTATGATATGAAACATTCCCGCTGTTTTTTTCTCACAGATGTAGTCAATTTTATTTTTGTGTTGAATTCCATGGTGAGTTCAATGTGTAGAGTCATCTTTTATGTTGTTTAAACATGGTATTTTCAATGAACAAGTCACTGGTTTTGCAAAATTCTATCATGCTTTTTCTAGCATCATTTCTCTTACCAAGCTCATATTTTCCAATGACTGATTCTACCTCTTTGTTTCCAACCTTTTCATTCCAGCACCAGTAATTATCAATACATCTTGATTGCATGTTTGATTAATTTAAGACTGAAGAATAGTAGAATTCTTCAATATCATCATCACTGGCTTTGGTGGATGGTGCATAAATCGAATAATTGTGGAATTACTTGGTCTTCTTTGTAGCCATATAGATATTATCCTATCACAGGCAACATTATAATTCAAGGTAGATCTTGAAATGTTCTTTGTGGTGGTGAATGTGACGCCATTCCTCTTCAATATGTCCCTTTTGGCATACATAGTAAGCAATATAATTGCCATATTCAAAATGTGCAGAATCAATCTGATAAAAAACTAACAGATGAGTGGTGGACCAAAGCACCTAGTGCTGTTCAAACCACAAGCCACTCCTTGGAAACTCTATACATCTTCGTTATGAGTAAGAATTAACTGGATGGCTCTTAAAAATGGGGCTGTCCTTATTTTTTCTTCAGTGATCTTTATAGTTTTATGTTTTGTATTCAAATCTTTGACCCATTTGTGCAAGTTTTTGTGTCTTGTGTGAGAACTGGGTTCTGTTTCACTTTTCTACTGACAGTCGCTTTTGCCTGCACTATTCATTAAAGACATATAGACTGTCTCATCCCCAATTAATGCCTTTAGCTCTTTGTCGAAGATCAGGTATCCATAGGTGGATGGATATACACCTGGATTCTCAATTTTGTTCCATTGTTGTATGTGTCTGTCTTTGTATCACTACCAGAATATATTGATTACTGTTGCTGTGTAGTAGTTTTCTCATCACTCGTAGCTAATGTCTCTAGATGTCATTGTTGTTATTAAGTACCATCAAGTCAGTTCTGATCCATAGTGACCCTGTATAGGGCTTCCAAGGTTCAAACTGACCTTGTGGTTGAGCACTTACCCTACAGTGCCACACCAGGACTCCTATAATTAAAACCAGATAAAATAGTGGCTGCTATTATTGTTGTTACATACTGTTGAGTTGGTTCCAACTCATAGTGATCCTATATAGAGTTTCCAAGGAGAGCTTTATGGGCTTGAGTCACTGACCCTGTTATTAACAGCCTATAGTGTGATTAGCTTATCCTATAGTGCCACACCAGAATTCGAAAACAGAGGATAACTAATTTAATTTGAAAATCTGAAAGTAACAAATATATATATATATATCTTAGTATAGGAGTCTTGGTGTGGCGCTGTGGGTTAATGCACCAGACTGCAAAGCTATTTGAACTGCAAGGTCGGCAGTTCAAGCTCACCAGCTGCTCTTCGGAAACCCTAAACAGGGTTGGTATGAGTCGGGATCAACTCGACAGCACTTAACAACAACATATTAGTATAACTGTGTTGCTTGCAGTATTCGAGATAGACGCATAAAACGTATGGGCCTTTGGTTTTATTTGTTAAATCTAGCAATGTTACCAGAGTAAAGAGGATTAATGGTGAATTCTTATGCTTTCCATCTCTGAAAAGTTAACTTAAATTTTAAAATCAAAATATATTTTTTCTCCATTTATATTCAGAAATTCTGAGTACTATTATAGACCTATGGGGATGAATACTCATGCCTCCAAATAACAGTCTGGACACATTGCAATGTACATGCTCTGGAGTACAAGTTATTTCCCAACTCTGTCACTTACAGACTTTGTATGGCTATTCTCTGAATCTCAGTTTTGTCATTTATAAATGTAGGTTAATGATCCTTACTTCACAGGTTGGGACAAAAATTAATATAGTAAAGTGCCTCACACAGGCCCTGAGATATAAAGTATTCATTTAACTAATGTTTCCTAGATATTTACTCTGTGCTCGGAAAGCATTGGAAGGCATCTTTGCTCTCATGGAGTTTAAAGTTGACTAGAAATGCTTATAGAAATTATAATTAATGTTAAAAGAAACATTGAAATAATCAGGGATCCCTTAAAATATTTAAGGTAGTTGATTACTATACCTATTGATGCTCAAATATTCACTCTTACCTTATTTTTGCACATGCATAGATGCACAAGTTCAAGTCCTCGCCATACTCACACACACACACACACACACACACACACACACACACACAAACATATACACATCCACACATATGTTCTAGCTGTGACAGCAACTCAAAGCACAAGGCATAGATAAGTAGACCAAGAAAAAGCCAAAGCAAAAGAGAAGGGACTATGCGCATCTTGTCAGTGAGAATTTGGGTCCTTATTTCTAATCTACTTTGCCCCTTGATGAGATGGGTTTAGGGCAACTCTACTCTGATTCAGGCTGTTTCCTGAACACCAATAACCCCTTGTCCTTCAAAGGAGCCAAGTACAGTGCCCCTGAAACCTTTGTCAGGGACCTGGATTCCAGGAGGGTGCAGCATCTTCTGACAAAGAGTGGAGGTAGGGGGGCCTGCTGTTAATGCCATTCACACTACTTCTTAGACAGCTGCTCTCATTATCTACCAGAGAGGCTTACCTCCTTTCCAATGCCCTCATCTGTTCATTGATGAATTCAAAACACCCCATGCTCAATTTCTTAATTAGACGTGACTAGGATACGATGAACATTGGCAGTCTCTGACTTCCCAGTCAGTGAGGTTTAAAATCTGTTTGGTCTGAATGCCTAGTATACCCAGGAGCTCTAACACTATCTTCCCTTGACTCTAACTTATTGTGCTCCATCTGAATTTTCAGTCTTTTGACCTTGTACTTTTTTTTTCACAGATTTACAACTCATTTCCTCTGTTGAGACCTAAGCATAAGTCACTAGTTGTCATCTACCCATATTTTCTCATCTTATTTCCAGAGGTCTGAATGTTACCATATGTTATAGATTACATTGTGTCCCCCTCAAAAGAAATGTTGAAGTCTTGCACCTGTGAACATGATCCTCTTTGGAAAGACGTCATACTAGCAAAGGGTGGTTTCTATTCCTAGTTGATTGCTATCCTTGTAAAATATTTTCCTCTATGACTACAGAAACTGACAATGACTGAAGTGAATACAATGACTAGACAGGGTAGACTACTGAAGAGGCTAGAATGACAAGGAGACAGAGGAAGAACACCATGGAAGCCAAGGAATGCCTGCAGCTACCAGAAGCTAGAAGACAGGCCTGGAATAGATCCTTCCTTAATGCCTCAGAAGGAATTAACATGGTTGACACCCTAATCTTGGACTCCCAGCCTCGAGAACTATAAACTATAGCTTTTCTAAGATCATATACTTTGTGATAATTTATTAAAGCAGTCACAAGAAATTGATACACTTATCTAATGTGAATAATTATTTTATTGATTGTCAGATCCTGTTGAGGTATATGATATATATTACTATATTTAAATCTCATCACAGCTTTATGAGACAATTATCATTTCCCCTATTTCTAGATGAAGAAACTAACAGTCACAAAAATTAACTTGTCCAAAACCAAAGAACTTGTTACGGGATCAGGCAGGGATTAGAGCCCAATTTTTTTTTTTTTTACACTTCAAAGTCCAGACTTCTCATTATGCCTAACTCACTGAGTACCAGCTTTGGACTAGGCTAGAATTACCTCGATTGTACAGATCACTCATCTGGACAAAGCTGCCACCAATGTGACTGTCTACTGACCAGAACTCTAGTGTCCACGCACTGCCCACTAGATACAACTATCTTGGTTCTTTTCCATTGACTCTTTTCCCAAGACTCCTATGGGAGTATAATTTGGCTTGATGATCTTTCTCTTCAGTGTCAGCCCAGCAGCTGAGACAGTTACTCTAGTTTCAGCCCTTCCCATTCCCATTTTTAGACCCATTCCAGCCTGCTTCCTGCTGACCTATTTCCAAAATTCAGCCAATGAAACTCTTATGGATCACAGTGACCCAACTGTATTGTGCATGAGGTTACCATAAGTAGTAGTCAAACTTAACAACAGTTAACTCTGGTAGCATAGTGATTACGAGTCGGGCTGTTAACCTCAAGGCCAGAAGTTGGAAACTATCAGCTGTTCCACGGGAGTAAGATGAGACTTTCTGCTCCTGTAAAGATTTACAGTCTTAGAAATCCTGTACAGGGTCACCGAGAGTCGGAACCTACTCCACAGCACACCACGACCACCACCAACAGCAACAATCATTAGCCAACCTGGCATTGAGTTCCAGGATTTCTTACTATAGCTTTTCTAAAATGGTGTAGTCTGCATTCTAACCTGAGGTGGGGCTCCAGGGGCTGTGAGGCCTAAATGTAGGACAAAGGGGAAATAAATTCAGCATCTAGATACCAGTGAAGTAGAGAAATGAAGAATCAGTCTCAATAAAAGTCTTGATCTAAAGAAGTAGAACAGAAATCAGAACATTAAAGCAAAGAAATGCTGTGGGGACAGAGAAGTTGAGACTGGGGGTAATAAGGTATACAACGCAGAGTAAGTGCTTGTGTACCAGGAATAGTTTTATAGGAGACCTGTTATCTCAGCTGCTGCTGAAGGACTTAGTCAGTAAATGTGTCTTCATTTGCCCTTTGAAATATCAGGAACAATAAAGTGGCAAAGGTCATAGAGGAATTTTTCTCTGAGTCTTAAATAACTTTTAAGACTGGAGGGGCATGGCTGAAGAAAGATTCACATCTTTTACCTATCATGTAGCCCAGGTCATCTGTGGTTCTTAGGGCAATGGCTGAGTCTCATGACTAACAGAAGCACTTCACTCTGCAGCCCGCAGCACCATTCTGCTACCAGCCTCCCTTTTGAAAAAAAAAGGCAGGTGCGTTCTTAGAAAGGACAAACACAATGTACTATTAGTACTTCTCTAGCGAAACATAGAAATTATGCCATGAAAAGTTAATTACCACTTTATTCAGTAATCAGCATTAACGTCGTGAATATTTAAAGCTACAACAGATTGTGTGGAAGCCAGAAATTAAGCAATAGCAACTTCTGGACAATTTAGATCTATGTGGATTGAAAATGTTTATACTAGTGAAGTTGCCCAAACTGAAGATATCATTGAGACTATCAAATTCTTTGCCTTTCCTGTGTCAATGTCACCTAGCCACAGTTCATTGAATTAAATTGAATAAATTCAGATTCACATATATTTAATAAATATGATATAAATAAAAATAACAACATGTAATTGGCAAAGAGGCTTGGGTTTGATTTCTGACTCTAAAGCTTATTACCAATTTGGCATTGGGCAAGTTACCTGATGCCTCTGGGCTTCATTTCCTCTTTTTTAAAATGTAGATAAAATTATTGACCTAGCAAGGATTACAGAAGTGCTAAATATGATCTTATATGATCTATAATAAGTCTTGGCACAGAATGTTGTTGCTGTTGTTAAGTGCCATCAAGTTGATTCTGACCTATAGTGACCCTGTATAGGGTTTCCAAGGAGCAGCTAGAACCACCGACCTTGCAGTTCAAATGACTGCTGTCTAATACACACAGCCCCACACCAGAGCACAGACTAGGCACTCATTAAATGGTTTTAGCCAAAATATAAGACAAAACAATATTATATGCCATAAGAAAAGTATCTGAAAAAAAAGATACTGAGAAAATTTAAAAGACAGGGAAGTGGCATTTCTTTAGAAAGGTGAGAAGGACCCTATGGGCAAGGTTATATTTTCTTTGGGTCTATCAGATCAGGTAGACATTTTACAGGCAAGAGATTATGAAAATCTTTATTGGTATTCAAGAAATAATAGTTAAATGAATGGATTACAGAATGAAGGTGAAGAAATTATATTTCAGGCAGAATGAATCAGTTGAAAAGGCATTTTGTCATTATTGTTAAGTGCTAGTGAGTCAGTTTTAACTCAGAGCAACCCTGTATAGGGTCTCTAATGAGAAGATAGTGAGTTTGGATGACCGACCTTACTATTCAAACCAATATTGTGGTCTGTTGCTTATTCACAGAATTGGGAGTTCAAACCCACCATTTGCTCTTCAGAAATCTTATACAGGACCACTATGTGTTGGAACCAACTTGACAACACTAAACAACAACAAAACAGTGGTGTTGGGAAAAAATTTGAATGAGGATATATGGAATACTGGTGTGGCACTGTGGGCTAATGCTTCAGAATGCAAAGTCATTTGAACTGCAAGGCCAGTGGTTCAAGCTCACCAGCTGCTCCTTGGAAACCTTATACAGGGTCACAATGGGTCAGAAACAACTTGATGACATTTAACAACAACAACGGCAACATATAGAAGACAGGGCTAGCAGAGAGATGCTGTTATACCTGTTCAGGGATTAAATCATGAGAGCTGTGTCATTACACTAACAATAAAGATAGAGAAGAGTAGATAAAAGAGTAACAGTGTAGAATAGAACCTACAGGAACTGGTAAATGGTTGTGTGGGAGGATCATGATATGCCCTGCTTGGAAATATTATGGTTGTCTTGAATAGTGAGCAGAAGAGAATGACAGAAATTTCTAGAAAGTAGTGAGACGATCTTGTTATTAGAGAGAGTAGACTCTTACAAAGGAACTGGAGAACAAGGTATAAAGAAAGCCCCATGCTAAATCATAAGTTGGCATTTTTGAGGCCAGGTTAGTCCAAAGCATGGCTGAGTTATTTACAGCTCATCCAACAATATCATTCTGAGCTGCATACAGGGTCATCTGCAAATGTGGATTTGAAGAACTTGGATTGTATACAATTTTCCTAGACACCAGGTTTCTGATCACTGAGCAACTGCCCTTGTTGCACACAGTCTTTCTGGAAGGCTTCACAGTCAATGCAGACCACTTAGACAATCCAAATGTACAAATGCCTTCTTCTAGAGGACCCACCCACAAGATCCATCTGTAACCTCTAAATTTGTATATTCAAAATGAACACTGGAAATAGGATTTGAATATGAGAGCTTTTATTTTTTAATATAAAAATAATTGGAGAGAAAATTTCACTAATATTTATGAATCATATTGAAACCAATCTCTTCCCTGGAGTCTATAAATCAATAGAAGAAGTAGCTGCTGGAAGAACAGACTTCTACAGAAAAGAGAGGCTGGCAGCAGTGCATCACTCCAGTATTGTTTTGGAGATATTGTCACATACTACCATTTACAAAGTAGAGAAGCAGATTGTAATATCTGATACCAAACTACTGTGCCTCACAAAATGCACTTGTGGCTAAGGAAATGCCTATTGGAAATAATAAAAGTGGTTTTAGTAATATCAATCTACAAGCAATTAGAACTAAGACATCTCCTATTCCTGGTATGAGCTTTTCATAGCTTCATTTAAGAGTAAACGTAGGCACTCCAATCAGATTAACAAGTTGCTCAACATTATTGAAATTGTTAAGAAGACTATTTGTCCTATTTACATCTACATGAAGTACATATTAATATTCCCCCACTACAATAAATGACAGAAAACTGACCATCACCACAGCATTTTCTACTCAAATGGGTTTGATAAATCATTGAAATGCCCACACAGAACTCAGATATCATACTCAGAGTTATGGGGTTTAATTAGGAAGTTAACAGGTTACAATTTGGGGTAAGAAATGCTCAAGACACAGTTGTTCCACTCAGCTGCTGGTAAATGCCCACAGAACATACCACTCTACCATAAGCCTTAGCCAGAAGGCACTTGGTTCTAATTCTGTAGGTCAGTATACTGAGCTCCCCTATTTAAAAGCCTGTAGGCACCCAACAAGCAAGCTTCCTGGCCTAAGTCACTAAGCTTTACTTGCCCCATGAGCTGGGAAGTCCACTGCTCTGTCTTATGCTCTGGTTCTTGGTTCTGCTGATGTTGCTCCTCTACCATCTTCCTGTACCACAGTTTTCTTTCCCTGGGTCAAGGGCGTTCAGTGCTCAAGGATCTTGGGGTCCAAAGGATGCACTCCACTCTGGGCTCTTTCTTCTTGATGATAGTGAGACCCACCCTCCCTGCTACTGAGATGGCTCATTTTAAACCCATGCTAGATTTCAAGTTTTTACAATTAGAGTTAACTCTGTTAACATCCACAGCTCTATCATCTCATCGTATCAGTATATTCTCACACCTTCTCTTGCCCAGATCCAGCTGGGCAGAAATATTGTTTGTTTGATGTTACAGAGTATGGCTAGAAGAAACATTATATAATTCACTATACCACAGACTGCCCTCCAAATCTTCTAGCCATTGTTCCTTTCACACATGATGGATTAACCTTCAACACATTAGTTTTATTTTGAATTATGTGATAGTTTACATGGGAGAACATTGGCTTTTCATTCAACATATTGTATATTGTTTCATTGCCATGATTACAATCCCCTCCATGAATCATCAAACAACCAAAGTGTATATCCTGCAAACCTGCCCCTGGTCTTCAGCACATAACCCCTCTCCCTCTTGGGGTCTAAAGTTCCCAGCTGCTCCATCTCTCCATGTCATCGTCTCTGCCTCCATATCTGGCATCACTGTTTCTCTGGGTAGGGTCCCGCACTCCACTCTTCTCCTTTGATGGTCCCGGGAACCTCCACTCCTGGAAAAATTATTATAAAATGTTTCAAAACACTATACAGTGGAGTTGAGAAAAATAAGGAAGATGTCAGGGAAGTGCTACAGGAACAATCAAATAATATAGATACAGCATTGGAAACAATTCAAAACCTACAGAAAGAGGTCCAAATGATTAATAATAGAATATCAGAAATAGATAATACATTGAAAGGGCGAAGGAGTAGAATTGAAGAGATAGACACCAGAACACGTGAGCAAAAAAATAAATCTCTCAACACTACTAAGATAGAAGAGCAAACACAAAAAAGGATAAAAAACTCTGAAGAAGGCCTAAGATTCATGTTGGACAACCTGAAGACAAATACCTTAAGAATTATCAAATTCTGGAACAGGAAGAATCACCTAAGTCCACAAATGAAATAGCTGAAAAGCTATCAGCCTGAAAAGAGAAAAGATAAGTATTCAAGAAGCTCATTGGACCCCAAGAAGGATAGACCCTAAAAGAAAATCACCAAGACATATAATAATCAAGCTTTCCAAAATCAAAGATAAGGACAGAATCCTGAAATCATCTAAGGAAAAGAGAAGTGTAACATACAAAGGCAAGTAAATTAGATTAAGCTCGGATCTCTCAACAGAAATCATGCAGGCAAGAAGGCAATGGGCAGATAGGTTTAAACCCTGAAAGAATTCTCTACCCAGCAAAGCTGTCAATCAAATACGATGTTGTAATCAAAACGTTCCAGGATAAACAGAGACTAAGGGATTTTCCCAAAGCCATCACTGCTATAAAAAATATCCTAAAGGAAGTTCTGTGGACTGAAACCAACAAGAACAGACAATAACTAGAGAATGACATATGTGGCAGTATCACCCTGAACTCAGTCAACAAATGGAAGAGTCAAGAACAGAATGAAATGATAAGAACAAAGGATCTGGGAGGTCAGGCTATGATCAAAACAATTCCAATGTGAAAGAAGGTAACACAGAGAAACAGAGATCCAGAAACAGGTGGTAGAAAGGTCAGGTAGATTACAAGATAAAATAGACTGTCTTAAATGGAGAGAAAAAATAATGGAATATAAGGTAACCACAACAATGGGGTTGGGGTTGGGGTGGGGGGTTTAGTTCAGGTTTTGGGGAAGGCAATACAAGAAGGGGGAGGAGGAGGAAGAACAAGATAGATAGGGGAACACTGAGATAGTGTTGCATGTACTAAGTGGGAGAGAGGTAAATACTCAACCTTGGAACAACAGGGCTCTGGGATACAAGGATCTAGGTATAGCTCGAAGAGGGGAAATAATACTAAAATGCTTAACTGTCTTATTAATATTTGTTTCCTTTACCTACTAGTGCAAAATAGACACTTGAGTGAGATAGAAAGGAATGTTGG
>NW_006408566.1:3003235-3004390 GCF_000296735.1 Chrysochloris asiatica
AAGAATTATTGGCATTCCAGAACAGTAAGAATCAGAGAAGTCCACAGAGGAGATAGTTGAAGAACTTCTGGAAGAATATCTCCCTAACACATTAAAGGATGAGAAGACAAACATTCAAGAAGTTGAACGTACCCCAGGAAGAATAGAAACCAAAAGAAAATCATCAAGACATATAATGATCAAGCACTCCAAAATCAAAGAAAGAAGAGAGTCCTAAAAGAGAAGAGTCCTAAAAGAGTCTTTTAGGGAAACGAGAAGTGTTACTTGCAAAGGCAAGCAAATCAGATTAAGCTCTGACTTCCAAGCAGAAACCGTGCAGGAAAGAATGCAATGGGGAGACATACATAAAATTCTAAAAGAAAAAAACTGCCAACCAATAATCGTCTATCAAACAAAACTGTCAATCAAATAACGGTACAATCAAAACATTCCAGAATAAACAGAAGCTAAGAGATTTTTGTCAAAGCCCATCCACCGCTTCAAAACATCCTAAAGGGAGTTCTTTGAACTGAAAACCAACAAGAACAGACAATAACCAGAGATCGACAGACTTGGAAATGCCACATGAAACTCAGACGACAGATAGCAGAGTCCAGAATAGAACAAAATTGCAACAATGAATTCAAAGGAACTGGGAGGTCAACCAAAGATCAAAATTATATCAATGTCAAAGAAGGGATAAACGTAACAACAGAGACCCACTGGCAAACCTAAGAGGAGGTCAAGTAGATTACAGGATACAATAGACTGTCTTAAATGAAGGGAAAAGTTAATAGACTATAGGGTAACCCCAAAGAAAGTTAATACTTCACAACTTACCATGAAAATGAACTTCCAGGCAGAGCAATCAAACCTGAAAACTAAGAAGAAACCCACAAGAAATAGTACAAAACACACAAACTCAGCACAAGAAGGCATGCAGAAAAAAGGAATGAACATCACTACCAAAAAAGTAACATAATGGCAACAATTCATACTTATTGATAATTATATTGAATGTCAATGGATTGAATGCACCAGCGAAAACAGAGAGTGGTGGAATGGAAAAGAAAAAAGATCCTTCAATATGCTGCCTGCAAGAGACACATGATACACACACAAAGACAAAAACAGACTAAAAGTTAAAGGATGGAAAAAAATATACCAAACTAACTG
>NW_006408566.1:3006405-3007359 GCF_000296735.1 Chrysochloris asiatica
TTGTAACCATGGCAATGAAACAATTTACGATAGAATGAATGCAAAACTAATGTTTTCCCATGTAAACTATCATATAATTCACAATAAAAAATTTTTTAAAATACATCATAAACAAGTCGGTTTAATAAAAGGGATGCAAGGATGGTTAACATTATAAAAACAATCAATGTAATACAAAATATAAATTAGAAATGGTAAAATAACCACATGACCATATTGACTGATGCAGAAAAAGCATTTGACAAAATCCAACATCCATTCCTGATCAAAAACACTCAATAAAGTAGGAATTGAAGGGACATTGCTCAACATAAGCAAGAGGATATATACAAAAGCAACAGCCTATATTACTCTCAATGGAGAGAAATTTAAAACCTTTCCTCTGCGAACAGGAACCAGACAAGGATGCCCCTTATCACCACTCCTATTCAATATTCTTTTTGAAGTCGTAGCCAGAGCTATATGGCGAGATAGGGAAGTTAAAGGCATCCAAATTGGTAAAGAGGAAATAAAATTCTCTCTATTTGCAGATGATATGATCATATACATAGAAAACACCAAAGATTCAGTAAAAAAGCTACTAGACATCATTGGAAGATTCAAAGAAACGGCAGGGTGTAAGATCAACATACAAAATCCAGTTGGATTCCTCTATAGTAAAAATGATAGCGCTTAAAAGGACATTAGGCAAACAATACCATTTACAATAATAGTTGCCCAAAGGATGAGATATTTAGTAATAAACATAACCAGAGAAACAAAGGACCTATACAAAGAAAACTTCAAAATACTACAACAACAAACCAAAAGAGACTTACAAAAGTGGAAGAATATACCATGTTCCTGCATAGGAAGGCTCAACATCGTGAGAATGTCAATATTGCCAAAAGGAATTAAAACATACAATGCAATCCCAACCCAGATTCCAATGACATTCTTAAAAGAGATGGGGGG
>NW_006408566.1:3013921-3014736 GCF_000296735.1 Chrysochloris asiatica
TTAGTGATGTCCTTCCCTGGTTTTGGTATGAGGGTTATGCTTGCTTCATAAAAAGTATTAGGGAATTTTCCATCCCCCTCTGTATTCTATAAAAATTTGAGAAGAATTAGTGACAGCTTTATCCTGAATGTTTGGTAGAACTCATCAGCAAAGCTCTCTGGGTCTGGACTTCTTTTGGACGGAAATTTTTGATGACCTGATCAATTTCTTTTTCTGTATGGGACTGTTCAAGTTTTCTACTTCACACTGTGTAAGTTTAGGTAAGTCGTGTTTTTCTAAAAATGCATCCATCTCGTCTAAGTTTTCAAATTTGTTGGAGTCCAAATTATCATAGCATTCTGTTATTATCCCTTAGATTTCCTTTAGTTCTGTTGTGACATCACCCATGTGGTTTTTAATGCATGTTATTTGTGTCTTCTCCCTCTTCTTTTCTTAGGTTTACCAATAGTCTGTCAATTTTGTTAATCCTTTCAAAGAACCAGCTTCTTGTCCTGTTCATTCTTTCTATAGTGTTTCTGTTTTCTATCTCATTTATTTCTGCTCTAATCTTTATTACTTCTTTACTTTTGGTGGCTGTAGGTTACCTCTGTTGTTCTGTTTCTAATTGTTGTAGATGCTGTGCTAATGTGTTAATTTTGGTTCTTTCTTCTTTTTGGATATATGCGTTTATTGCAATTAATTGTCTTTTCAGCACCACTTTTGCTGTGTCCCAAAGATTTTGTTTGGTATGTTGTGTTTTCATTCTCATTTGTTTCTAGGAACTTTGTGAGTTCACGTTTTATTCCTTCTACTACTCAGTCGCTCTTCAGCAGAGC
>NW_006408566.1:3016554-3019539 GCF_000296735.1 Chrysochloris asiatica
TAATATGAGTATGACTTTAATGTCCTCTTTCAGCTTCTTGCCTTCAAGGCCATCTGATAAATTTCTAGATGCATTGTTTGTTGTCATTCTGTACCACAGGATTTAATTTTCAGCATGTTTTGGTTTTAAACTCTCTCCCTCTCCACACCCCTGTTCTGACCTTTTCCTATTAATAAACAGTTTAGGGCTGAGTGTGGCTGTTTTGAGGTGCCTTCCCCTTTAAATGCTAATAGTATCTGTGTGCATGCGTGGCAGAAGATCCCATCAGTAGTGGAGGTTGGGGGTGCCCAATCACTCAGCCACCCCTTCTAGTCACCAGAATGGAGGTGCGCAGACAGTCTGGGGCCAGTAAACAGACAACCCCCCCAAAAAAAAAATAAATAAATAAAAAGATCAGAACAAAGCAAAACCAACAAGTATATTGTCCACCTTTGCTCTGAGGTTCCCGTGGCATTATTCCTTGGTGGGTCTGTTTCTCCCCCACTTGGTCTTGTCGTTTGGTCTTGCCCAAGTTGTTGGCTCTAGGCTCCTGAGTCCAGCTGACTCCAAAGTGCAAGATGTCCTACCTCTGCCACAAGTTCCACCAGCTAGCTATAAGCCTTCAAACCTTTTAAATATTCCTACCTATGTGGTTCAGAGTTTTGGAGCTCTCACCTGAAACCGCCTTGTCTGGTACTTTGTGATATTGCTGACAGGGATATTCACTGCACCTTTATCCCATCTACCATCGAGTCCCGCCTCCTTGTCCCCTATTTTTGATAGCTAATTTCTTAATTGTCCATCTGTATCAAACCAGTTCTCAGAGGAGGTAAGCATCTTCTTTGATATGAAGATCATATGTTCCTGTTGGAACTTTGAGTATCTGCATTCAAAAGTAAGTCCAGGCAAGAGCAAGCCATAAAAGTACAGAAATTTATACCAGCTCACAGTGTTAATTATCTCTTTCTTCTTTTAGTTGGGTTTTGATTTTTCATCCTTAGCAATTTTCACTAGGTCAAATGGGCACCAGCTGCAAATTTGTGAGTCTACACATTCCTCCTTGCTCTTCAGAAAGCTGGTCCCTTCACTTTTCTCTGTCTCAGCCCTATGCCTCCATGGACTATGTCAGTGCCTGTAGTCTCAGGAGTCCACCCAACTCCCTCAACTTCAGACCAGCCAGACCTTCCTTTTTGTTCTTCCTCAACTTAGTTCTTCATAGTTGCATTCTATTCTCCTTTCACTCATCCAGTGGGCCAAAGCGGTCAACAGTGAGCATACCAGACTGCGTGTTTACCATTTCCCATTAACCTTTAATCCTAGACTGGGATTCTTTGATGGGCACAGACAGTTCCTGCCTCACTGCATCCAAAGGTAAACTGCTTGCTCAAAATCCCAAATGCCAGTCATTTCTTTTTGTAGGTTTTTTTCATCAAGAATGGAATGTGGGACCCTATCCAAAGAAGCAGCAACACCAGAGATGGGGGCAAAGATAATAATATTGAGAGAAATCATGGAAAGAGAAAAGCTGTGTGCTGACGGCCAGTAGGCCGGCTTGCAGAATGTGTCCTTACATTTTTAAAATTATTGTATGTTCCTCAGTGGTTTTATGCATATCAGAAAAACAACAACAACAACTAAATTTGTTCTTTCAGATGTCCCGGGAATGGCTCAGGTTTCCACCTAAGCTCATTCTTCCACAAAAACTTAAAACATAAAGCCCAGTTCTCTTGGAAATTTCCTAACTCCCCTTTTAGCATATACAATTGAGTATAGGCTGAAGACGGCTTCTAAGCTCTCTGTAATCAAGATAATCATCATAATTCCCATCATACAGGAATGTCTGATGTGGTGCTGTAAGAGACGCACTGGGCCACAAGGTTAGCTTGAACCACAAAGTCAGCAGCTCAAACTGTCCAACTCTTCCTTAGAAATTCTATATGGGATCACTATTAGTGAGAACCGACTTGATGGCTCTTAAAACCACAAGGGAGTAGAAGCATTCAATATCCATTGTGCAGCCAGATAAACATAATCCTTTACCCATTTTTAAACACCCAAATTTAATCTTTTCTCCAGTCCTGGACTGTATCTTTATATATGTGCATATAGCCTTAGGTCTCTTTAAGGATAGATTCAGTAGGTCTTGGCCCCTATCATCCATGTTGATTTTTTTGGTTTTTTTCTCCAGGCAACTCTAGTAGCAGTTTTTCTCTCCTCAGTTGCAGAATAACATCATATATTTCTTTCAAACATTATAGATAAAAATAAGCAAGGTAACCATTTAAGAATCAAGTTTCACTTCCCATGTCCCTTCATTCATTCTCATACAAAACCCCATATTTCCATGAGTCTGAATTCATTGTAATTAATCTTACTTCTGACACCAAACTGCAAAAAATGAAATGAAACATTCTTACCACGATATTCTCTATTCAAATGAGTTCAACAAACCCTGGCCACACAGCATAGCAAGATTAATAGGTTACAATTTGGGATCAGAATGTTCAACGCACAGTTGTTCTAGTCAGCTGCTGATAAATACCCACATAATGCACCACTCCACCATAACATCCACAACTGTACCATGTCATCTTTTCAGTATCTTCTCCCACCTTCTATTATCCAGACCCAGCAAAGCAGAAATGTTGTTTGTTGGAAGTTACAGACTACGGTTAGAAGAGAAATTAGATAATTCACTACACTTCTTGTTGTTGTTAGGTGCCATTGAATTGTCACTGACTCATAGTGACCTTATGCACAGCAGAACGAAACAATATCTGATCCTGGGACAACCTCACTATTGTTGCCACACTTGAGTCCATCGATGCTGCCACCTGGCCAATCCATCTTGTTGGCGGTCTTCCTCTTTTTCTCCGACCCTCCATCTTATCAAACATGATATCCTTCTCCAGAGACTGGTCCCTCCTGACAATATGTCCAAAGTATGAGAGACGAAGTTTGGCCATCTTTGCCTCTAAGGAGTGCTCTGGCTGCTCTTCTTCCAAA
>NW_006408566.1:3019844-3028168 GCF_000296735.1 Chrysochloris asiatica
AACTTCAATCTTTTCTCCATTGATAAGAATGTTGTTTATTGATTGCTCCAGTGGTGAGCATTTTTGTTTTCTTGACATTGAGATATAATTCATATCTAAGGCTGTGTTCTTTGATCTTCATCAGTACATGTTTTAAGTCCTCTTCACTTTCAGCAAGCAAGGTTGTATCATCTGCATATCACAGGTTGTTAATTACTCTTCCTCCAATCCTGATGCCACATTTTTCTGCATAGAATCCAGCTTCTCATTATTTTGCTCAACGTACAGGTTGAAAAATATGGTGAAAGAATACAACCTTGTTGAACACCTTTCTTAATTTTAAACATTCAATGTTCCCATGTTCTGTTCGAACAACTGCTTCTTGGTCCAGGTATAGATTCCTCATGAGTACAAGTAAATGTTCTGGAATACTCATACTTTGCAATGTTGTCCATAGCTTGTCAGGATCCACACAATCGAAAGACTTTGCATAGTCAATAAAGCACAGGTAAACAGCTTTCTCATATTCTCTGCTTTCAGCCAAGATCCATCGTACATCAGCAATGATATCTCTCATTCCACAGCTTCTTCTGATTCCAGCTTGAACCTCTGGAAGTTCTCTGTCAATGTATGATTATAGACATTTCTGTATTACCGTTAGCAAAACGTTACTTGCTTGAGATATCAAAGAGATTGTCCAATGATTTCCGCATTCCATTGGATCACCTCTCTTTGGAATGAGCACAAATATGGATCTCTTCCAATCAGCCGGCCAGGTAGTTGTCTTCCAAATATCTTGGCAGAGATGAGTGAGTCCCTCCTGTGCCGCCTCATGTTCTTGAAAGATTTCAATTTTTATCCCATTAATTTCTGGTGCCTTGTTCTTTTCCAATTCCTTCAATGTACCTTGGACTTCTTCCTTCAGTATCATTGGCTCTTCCTCATATGGTACCTCTTGAAATGGTTGAACATTAGCCATTTTCTTTTGGTACAGTGACTCTGTGTATTCCTTCCACCTTCTCTTGATGCTTTCTGGATCATTCAATAATTTGCCCAGAGAATCTTTCAATAACGAAACTCGAGGCTTGAATTTTTTTCTTCAGTTCCCCCAGCTCGACAAATGCTGAGTGTGTTCTTCCTTTTTGGTTTTCTGATTCCAGATCTTTGAACATTTTATTGTAATATTTGGCTTTATCTTCTCAAGGTGATCTTTGAAATTTTCTGTTCAGCTCTTGGACCTCCTCATTTCTTCCATTTGCTTTAGCATCTCTGTGCTGGAGAGCAACTTTCAGAGTCTCTTCTGACATCCATTTTGACCTTTTCCTTCTTTCTTGTCTTCTTTATGACTTTTTGCTCTCTTCACGTATGATGTTCTTGATATCATCCCACAACTCTTCTGGTCTTTGGTCTTTAGTGTTTAATGTATCGAATCTGTTCTTCAAATGATCTCTAAATTCTGGTGGGATATATTCAAGGTCATCATTTGCTTCTTGTGGACTTGTTTTCATTTTCTTTAGCTTCAGTTTGAAGTTGCATATGAGTAATTGATGGTCTGTTCCACAGTCTGCCCCTGGTCTTGTTTTCACTGATGATATGGAGCTTTTCCATCTTCTCTTTCAACAGATGTAGTCAATTTGATTTGTATTTATTCCATCTGGCAAGGTCCATGTTATAGTTGTCTGTTATGCTGTCTAAAGAAGGTATTTGAAATGAACAAATCATTGGTTTTGCAAAATTCTATTATGCATTCTCCAGCATCGTTTCTATCACCAAGGCCATATTTCCAACTACTGTTCCTTCTTCTTTTCTCCCAATCTTTGCATCACCAGTGATGATTAATACATCCTGATTGCATATTTGATCAATTTCAAATTGAAGAAGTTGGTAGAATTCTTCTATTTTTATTCTTACTGGCTTTAGTGGTTGGTGTATAAATCTGAATAATAGTGGTATTAACTGAGCTTCCCTGTAGGTGCATGGATATTATCCTATCATATACAGCGTTGTAACTCATCACTGATCTGGATATGTTCTTTTTGATTATGAATGCATGAATGCACCATTCCTTTTCAATTTGTCATTCCCAGCATAGTAAATCATGTGGTTGTCAGATTCAAAATGGCCAATACCAGTCCATTTCAGCTCACTAATGCCTAAGATATCGATGTTTATGCATTCCATTTCATTTTTGACAACTTGCAATTTTCCCAGTTTCATACTTTGTACATTCCATGTTCCACTTTTCATTGGATGTTTACAGCTCTTTCTCTTCATATTGAGTTGTGCCCCATCAGCAAATGAAGGTTCTGTGGGCTTTTTTCCCATGAGCTTAACTTCATTCACGTCATTATGGTAAACTCTTCTTTGAGAAAGCAGCTCTTCCCCCAGTCACATTTTGAGTGCCTTCCAACCTGAGGGGCTCATTTTCTAGAACTATATCTGACAGTGTTACTCTGCTATTCATAAGGTTTTCAGTGACTAAAGATTCGGAAGTAGTTCATCACTCTTTATTCCTACTCTGTCTTTTTCTGGAAGCTCATCTGAAACCTGTCCACCATGGGTGACCCTGCTGGTTATTTAAAATACCAGTGGCATAGCCCTTAGAATCACAGCAACTCACAAGCCACCACAGTCCGACAGACAGACGAGTCTTGGTCATTTGGTTTTATGTCGAAACTGTCATTTTAAATTTCGGGGAGATCTGTGTGCATGCATAGTAGGAACCTCCAGGCATCAGGTGGGATATCCATTCGCTCAGGTATCCCCTATACTTACCAGAATAGAGGTGTGCAGTCAGCAAGGACCAATGAACAATGGACAGATATCAAAAAAAAAAAAAAAAAAAGAATGTCCACACCTGTATCTCCTTGGTTCACTCAGTCATTCGTGGCTGTTCTGATCCTTCCCCCACTTGTTCTTTCCCAAGATGTTGGCTCCAGGAATAGCTGAGCATCTTGAATTAGAAAGCAATGGATTTCTTGATTCTCCTATAAATTCCCCTACCTGAAAGCCTTCCAGTCTTCTAAATATTACTTTATATGTAGTTCAGAGTTCTAGCACCATTCCCTGACCCTGCTTTGCCAGGTGTTCTGTGTTGTTGATGACAGAGCTCCTCACTGCACCTCCACCCGGTCTGCCATCTTGATTGTATCCCTACACTATACCTATGCAAATGCTGGAGTTTGTGGTAGCATAAATGATTAAGTGCTTGATTGCTATCTGAAATATTAGCAATTCAAACTCACTGAGATGTCTTAGAATTGAAGTCTGGCAATCTGCCTCTGAGGTTCACAGATTTAGAAACCCTATAAAGTGTGCTTCTCCCCTGCAATGCATGGAGGTCACCATATTCAGAGTTGATTAAATGATAACTGATTTGTTTTGTTTTAAGTATATACCAATGTGCCTGGGAGACACAGTTAAGCACTTGGCTGCTAACCACAAGCTTGGCCCTTCAAATCCACCCAGAAACTCCTCAGAAGATAGGTCTAGTGTTCTTCTTTAGAAAAATCCACCACTGAAAATTCTGGAGTAAAATTCTACTCTGACATACACAGCATCACCATGAATCAGAATCCATTTGATGGCAACTGGTTTTGGTTTGGTTAAATGCATAACATGCATCTATTTCATAAGCAATTTATGCTGTGAGTTCCTTTTCACTTTTATGTATGTACATGCATATGTATGTATAGGTTTACATCTCTTGTTGTTGTTGTTGTTGCTGTTAAGTGCCATTGAGTCAGTTCTGACACATAGCGACCCTGTATAGGGTTTCTGAGGAGCAGTTGGTGAGCTTGAACTATAGACAATGCAGTTCAAACAGCTTTGCAGTCTGGTGCATTATTAACTCACAGCACCACCCCAGGTCTCCATACATCACTTAGCACCCAGAATATATTGTGTGAAATAAAATATTATGTGATTTTGACATTGTTTAAACACCATATTTAAACATTCTAGCATCCCTCTTCCAGTTATCATTGTCGCTGCTGATACCACTATTGTCACTGCTGCTGCTGCTGCTGTAGCTGATGGTGTTGCTGCTGGAAGCCTGAGGGATGGAAAACAGCAGGAGAGGAGCAAGAGGAAGAGAATAAGCAGGAAGAGCCCCTCCTACTGTTATGCTTACCTGAACAGCAGGAGTAGTTCAGGGCTTGCAGATCCTCAGTGCTGCTACCTGCTTGTCCACCTGACAAAGTCAAAGAGTTCAAGCCCTAAGCTGGGTCCTGTGCCACATTTGCTAGACCCCACCTATGGTCCAATGTTGCAGGAGTCTGGGTTTGTGGTTTCTAAAACTATTGTTTTGTTAAGTGTCATTGACTCGGTTCCAACTCATAGAGACCCTGTATATGGTTTCTAAGCAGCGGCTGGTGGATTTGATCTGCCGACCTGTGGCTCAAACTGACCTTGTGATCCAGCACTACTCCAGGACTCTAGACATATATGAAGATATAGGCATATGTATGTACATTAATTTTACTAAAGCATGTATAGTTCAAAAGGTTTGGAGATCATACCTATCAATAATTTTCCAATACTGAGGTGCAGTATGATCAGCGCTGCAATGTTAACCAAAATGTTGGTGGTTCAAACCCAGCCTTGGAAATCCTATACAGGTTTGCTATGAGTCAGAACAGACTCCACAACACTTAACAATAGCAACATGGTTATTTAATTAATACTGAAATTAAATTTTTCTGAGAGAATATTTTGTTGAGGGAAATAAAAAACATAGAGAAAGCTGTTAACTAAAGAGGAAGAAGCATATTATTGAAAGGAATACAGAATGCAGAGAGAAGAAATCAATGAACTTTTCTGTTTTCATTTTACCTAGGACACCTGAGTGGCAAGGAATGAACTGCTCATTTGCAGAAACAGAAATGTCTCATCTCTTACTAAAGCTGCCCTGTGTTTGAAGTAGTACTGTTTCCTCAGCATTGCATGCTTATTTTTTGTCCTCCCACCACATAGACACTGTTGTGATGGGCACATTTTTAGAATATTTAAAAATAAATTACAGTTAGTGGTGAAACACAGAAGCCAGAGGGATTCTGGGCAAATATATGCTTCAAGCTACACAACCCAATGCTCCTAGGTATAAAAATAATATATATCTCCCATTTGACTAAGTAGCGTTTTGGCAACTGGTAATTTTTGCATGTCTCAGTCATCGCTAATGGATGAATGAGATCATCTGACAAAAGTGGGAATATTTTCTTCAGAACAGAAAGCAGAGGAAATTATCTTTTTACTAAGACAGTACAGGCACATCAGAAGGTTCCCACAGCTGGATCCTAATTTTCCCCTACTCTGGCCATTGTTTACAAACAAAAACTCTAGTAAGTGGTTTCTGACCATCCACATTAAACACCAGGAAGGGCTTTTACAGACAAGCATTTGGGACCTTTATAGAACAATAGCACCTCAAAATATCCAACAAAGGGCCAAAAGTTGTATGATTTAGTGTATTATTCAGCAAGATGCTGCTCTCCAACCAAGGAGGTAGAAATTGCTCCAGCTTAGCCTTGTCTCAAAAGATATGAGCTCTATTTATAGCTTAACTCCACTGAATCAGGGGCTATTAGCATATGTGGTTTTGATCAAGTTGTATGCTCTCTCTGGGTTTCAGTTTCCCATCTGAAAAATGAAGATATTCAAACAACAGTTTCCATGTAACTATTTATGAGGTAGTTGAATGAAAAGAGGTTAACTCCTCATTTCCATTTCAAGAAATTCAATTCTTTATCTATTACACATACACCCACTCTTCACTTATGGACTATCTCATCATCCAACATTTTGTAATTATAATAGTTCTAAATATACTATTCAACTATTTTTTTTCATTTTACCAGCATACATCTGGCAGTAATGAATGCCAAGGTGTGAGACAAGAATAATGCTGGTTATGATGATTACGGAGTCCTGATGTGGCGCAGTGGGATACTGCATTGGACCGCAAGGTCAGTTTGAATCTCAAGGTCAGTGGCTCAAATTCACCAGCCCCTTCTCAGAAACTCTATACAGGGCCACTATCAGTTGGAACTGACTCGAAGGCACTTAACAACAACAAATGGTGGTTAAGGATATGTGTTAACTTCACTGGGCCATGATTCTCAGCGATTTGGAAGTAATAGAATGAAGAAATTTGGAGTTATGTAATGATAAAATTTAACAGTTATGTAATAATGTAGTTATCCTCCATTTTGTTATCTTATGTGGCCATTTTTAATTTTTGCATAATGCCAATTTTTGCAGGAAGACCTGGTTATTAGGATAGAATTATGTAAGTATTTGAAGCATGTGAGTATATTTCAGTATGCTGAGGTTGAGTGTGCCATTGGCAAGGGGAGTCATTTCACTGCTAAAAATCATTAAAACTACAGAGTCCCAAAGTTTCCTGCAGAAATCTACTATGACAGATCAATGAGGTCCGTGCAAAAGCTAGTTCTGTGGCCTGAAATTAATTAAACATGAAATCAAGATGCATTGATAATTATTGGTTATTGGAATATGAATGTTGGAAACAAAGAAGAATGATTAGTAGTTGGAAAATATAACACTGGTGATAGAAACAGTGCTGGAGATAGAACGACAGACTTTTGCAAGACCAATGACTTAATTCATCTCAAATACCTTTTTCCAACAACATAAATGATGACTTTGCCAGATGGAATAGAGAGTAACCAAATTCAGTACATATGTGGGACTAAATGATGAAGAAGCTCATTATCATCAACTAAAACAAGGCCAACTGTGGAACAGACCATCAATTGTTGATATGTAAATTAAAGCTGAAGCTAAAGAAAATTTAAACAAGTCTACAAGAGTCAACTGATGATCTTGAATATATCCTAACTGAACTTAGAGACCATCCCAAGATGACTGTTTCTCAAGCACCTTACAGGTCTGGACTGAACTTGCCCTTGTGGCTCTGTTTTAAATACAATAAGTGCTGTGTGAACCACAAAGTCTGGGATTGAGCCTGCCAACCACTCCATGGGAAAATATGAGGCTTTCTGCTTCTGAGATTTAAAGCTTCAGAAACTCTATACAGGGTTGCTAGCTATGAATCAGAATCAGATCGACGTCACTTAACAACAATAAGTAGATAGGTACATAGGGAAGACAACAACACTGGTAATGTGTGTTCACCATGGAATATAGTCAACCACTACTTATTTACCTCAGGCCAAAGCTCAGAAAGGGTTGGGAATGAGGGTGGAATGGAAATAAAAATCACAGAGAGTAAGTTGGACATGGAACAACTTGAAGAAATTGTTCCATGGAAGAAACTGAAATCACTGAAGTGAAATAGTGTATAATTTGAAGATGGCAAAACTTAAGATCTGCTCTTTGAACCATAAATCAATTTACAATAAAAAGCTTAAAAAAAAAAAAAAAGAAGAAGAAGAAGAAGGAAAGGAAAGAACAGATTTGATGCATTGGAAACTAATGACCAAAGACCAGAGAAGTTGTAGGATGACATCAAGAACATCATACATGAAGAAAGCAAAATGTTATTTAAAAGACTGGAAAGAAAGAAAACATCAAAATGTATGTCAGAAGAAACTCTGAAATTTGCTCTTGAGTGTAAAGAAGCTAAAATGACTGCAAGAAAATGGTGAAGTAAAAGAAGTGAATACAGAAAATTTCAAAGGGCAACCTAAGATAATAAATTGTGCAAAGACCTAGAGTTAGAAAACCAAAAGGGAAGAATGTGCTCAGCATTTCTCCAGCTGAAAGAAATGAAGAAAACATTCATGACCCTGGTTGCAATATTGAAAGATTCTAAGGGGAAAATATTGAATGAAGCAAGAAGCATCAAAAGAAGATGGAATGAATACACAGAGTTACAATACCAAAAAAATTGCTTGATATTCAACCATTTGAAGAAATAGCATTTGATCAAGAACCAATGGTATTAAAGGAAGAAGTCCAAATTGCAGTGAATAAATTGATGAAAAACAAGGTTTCAGGAATTGATGGAATACAAATTGAAATATTTCAATACAATGATGCAAGACTAGAGGCACTTCCTCATCTATGCCCCAAAATTTGGAACACAGCTACACCAACCTATGGTAAGAAACCATATTTATGACCATTCCAAACACAGGCAATCCAATGGAATGCAGAAATTATGTGCAAGTAAAATTTTGCTAAAAATAGTTCAAAAATGGGTTCAGCACTACAATAATAGGGAAATAACAGAAATTTAAGCCAGATTCAGAAAAGGATATGGAAAGAGGAATGTCATTGCTGAGGGAACAAGGATCTTGGCTGAAAGTAGAACATGTTAAAAAGATGTTTGCTTCTGATTTACTGACTATGTATAAGGC
>NW_006408566.1:3029426-3030154 GCF_000296735.1 Chrysochloris asiatica
TATGCTCTTGATTATGTTGAGGAATTTCCCTTCAATTCCTCCTTTGTTGAGTGTTTTTATCAGGAATGGATGTGGGATTTTGTCAAATGCCTTTTCTGCATCTATTGATATGATCATGTGGTTCTTTTCTTTTTTCTTATTTATATGGTGGATTATGTTGATTGCTTTTTAAGTGCTGAACCATCCTTGCATCCCCAGTATGAATCCAACTTGATCATGAGGTATTGTTTTTTGATGTGTTGCTGGATTCTGTTGGCTAGGATTTTGTTGAGAATTTTTGCGTCTATATTCATGAGTAATATTAGTCTATAATTTTCTTTCTTAGTGATGTACTTCCCTGGTTTTGTTATGAGGGTTATGCTTGCTTCATAAATCTATTAGGAAGTTTTCCATCCTCCTTTATATTCCAGAATACTTTGAGTAGAATTGGTGACAGCTCCTCCCTGAATGTTTGATAAAACTCACCAGTGAAGCTCTCTGGGCCTGAACTTCTTCTTTTGGTTGGGAGTTTTTTGATAACCTGATCAATTTCTTCTTTTGTTATGGGTCTGTTCAAGTTTTCTACTTCATTCTGTGTAGGTTTAGGTACATCATGTTTTTTCTAAAAATTCATCCATTTCTTCTAAGTTTTCTAATTTGTTGGAGTACAACTTTTCATAATATTCTGTTATTATTCGTTTTAATTCCTTTGGTTCCATTGTGACATCGCCCTTGTGGTTTCTAATGCG
>NW_006408566.1:3034289-3043417 GCF_000296735.1 Chrysochloris asiatica
ATGGATTGCACCTCAAAATAAAGAAAATTTAAATCCACATAATTGGACTAAAAATGATAGAGAAAAATTAATGGTGTCAAAGACTTCAGTTTTCTTGGATCTACAATCAATGATCATGGAAGCAGTAGTTAAAAAATTAAATGTGTTGCATACACTAAATATGCTTCAACAAACTCTTCAGAGTGTTAAAAAACAAAGATGTCACTTTGAGGATAAAATTGTGACTGACCCAAGCCATGGCATTTTCAGTCACTTCATATGCATGTGGAAGTTGGACAATAAATAAGAAAGATTAGAGAAGAATTTCAATTTTGGTGCTTTTGAAGAATTTAAGAGTACCATGGCCTGCCAAAAGAAGTATAGAAAATGTCTTGGAAGAAGTACAATCAAAATGATCTTTAGGAGTAAGGATGGGGTAACTTTGTCTCTTGTGCTTTAGACATGTCATAAAGGACCAGTCCCTGGAGAAGGACATCATGCTTGATATCGTGGATGGTGAGTAAAAAGAAGACTCTCAATGAGATGGACTGATACAGTGGCAGGAACTATAGGCTCGGGCATAACAATAATTGTGAGAATGATGCAGAACTTGGCAGTATTTCATGCTGTTGTACATAGGTTTGCTGTGAATAGGCGCCAAGTCAATGGCATCTAACAACAGCAACAACAAAGAAAGTTATGTCGTTGCATGTCTTTATAGTTTTGTTCATTGGGCTGCCTCTGTTTCTATGTCCTATCCTTCTCTGCCCCACCTCATTTGAGCAGTTCTCATGCTTTGAGTGACAACCTTGAACTCTCTTAGCCTTTTCTTAACCTCAGGGCTTGGTGAGATCAACTGTTATTCAGCTACCAATATATCTTAAGATGGAACTAATTAAAAATAGGTTAAAACAAAATAAGTTCAAGTATAAAAGTAAATTCATAGCATACATATGGAAAACATTTATATAAATATTCATATAAAATTTATAGGCAAACCCAAATATTACAAATATTTCTTTTTTAAAAAACAAATATTCCTTTTTAAAAATTGCTATATACTCAACTCATGATGAGTCAATGTGTGCCAGAGTACAAAGGTGCTACCTAAGGTTTTCAATGCCTGTGATATTTCAAAATCATGAGAGTAGGCAAAAAAAGAAATTCTATAAAAATCATAAAAACCTTTATTAAACAAAAATATCAAATTATGAAGCTATAGTTTATTGATCTTTCCTCCGTTTAGGTCTATACACTTCTGAAGGCAGTGTTTCCATCTCTCTAACTCCTCCCTAAAGAATTCTGAACTCTTCGATTTATACCCTGTCAAAACAGCAATTTTGGCAACCTTGAGGGACTCAAATCATGTTCTTTAAGTCTGGGGAACAAAACTAAGTGTGAAGCGGAAACATCAGAGCTGTAGGGTGAATGCAGTGTCTCCAATGAAATTCTCACAGGGCAGCCTTTCCAACCCTTGAAGAATGAGTAGATGCATTGTAGTGCTTAAGAAAATTGCTTGGTGAAAATTTCCTGGCCTTTTACTCACCAATGTATTTTTCAATTTTTAAAACTTCTCCATAATATGTCTCTGTGATTATTTTATGTCCTTCAAGAAAATCTATTAATATTAACCCTTTGGATTCCCCAAAACACTTGGGTCATTTAAAAACTTGTTGCAAAGCTTCAGTGATTTGGAGAGATGCCCACTTGAGTTTAGTTAAATTATTTTTATCCTCCCTGACCTCAAAATCATTTTTTCCATCCCACAAAAGTATCATTATTTTAAAGGTACCCTAACAACATTAAAACATCTGCATCACTGAGAGAACTTGTCTGCATCCATCCGCTGATTGAAAAGACAAGCTTAAACATTTTATTTTGTTTTGTTTTAATAAACCTGTACATGCATGAACTGGAACACTAGTAGCAATACTCTGTGACGTACCCTGGTAGATTGCCAAGCCTTTTTACTGAGGTGCCTCTTAGTGGATTCAAACCTGCTGCTTTTTAGTTTATAGCTGAGTGCTTAAACATTGTGTCACCCAGGGATTGTTACAGCAAATATCAGGTATAGTTAAATGTCTATGTTTCTATTACGATTCGAAGGAGACAAAGAAATCCACTTCCATAATTTCCTTTGATGCTCAAGAATATTTTGTGCAGTAGGCGTACCAAGAATCTTTGCTTCATTTTTCAATTGATGAATTCAAATGACTTTCCAAAAACTTTGACATGAATAGAGAGTCTTGGTGTGGCACTGTGGGTGGATGTGCCAGACTGCAAAGCCGTTTGAACTAGAAGGTTGGTGGTCCAACTCACCCGCTGCTCCTTGGAAACCCTATACAGGGTTTCTATGGGTCTGAACTGACTCAATAGCACTTCAAAACAATAACAACATGACATGAGTAAGTGATAGATAAGAAATTCTGGTGATGCAGTGTCTATGTGTTCAACTGCTAACTAAAAGGTTGGTTCTTTGAATGACCAGCCACTCCAAGGGAGAAAGATGTGGCAGTTTGCTTCCACAAAGATTGAAACTTTGGAAACCCTTTCCTGTAGGGAGGGTCATGATGAGTCAGAGTTGACTCTATGGCAACAGAGGGATAATGGTAGTAGATAAGAGTTTAAATTTTAAAACAGATGATTCAAGTAAAGTACATGATGTTGTGTGTGGTACAGAGTGAGCACTCAGGGAGTATTACTTGCTATCATCACTATTCTGATAGAATTGCTGTTGTTGTTAAGTGTGTTGAGTCAATTCTGACCCATAGCAACCCTGCATTGGGGTTTCCAAGGAGCAGCTGGTGAGTTTGAACCACCAACCTTGCAGTTCAAATGCCTTTGCAGTCTGATACATTAGCCCACGGTGCCACACCAGGACTACTCTGGTAGCATAGTGTTTGTGAATTGCGCTTCTACCCTCAAGGTCTGCAGCTCGAAACTACCAGCTGTTCCGCATGTGAGAAAGATGAGGCTTTCTGCTCCTGTAAAGATTTACAGCCTTGGAAACGTTGTACGACGGGGGTCGCTACGAGTTGAAACCAATTCTGCAGCACACCACCACCACCACCATTACCCATTTCTTAGAATCACATAATCCACCTCACTCTACCTTCAGTTGCACCGACACTAATATGCTAGATCAGCAGCCCATCTGGCTTGTTTAAGAAATCCAACCACCTCAGTACTCCATGGACCAAACTCCTAATGTAGAATTGACTCAAAACCAGAAACAATTGTGAGAGATGATTCATTTAAGACCACGGACTTCCATCCACTCATATTGTTGTTGCTATTAAGTATTGAAGTATGAGTATCCCAGAACATTTAATTGTGCTCATGAGGAATCTGTACCTGGACCAGTGGTTTGAACAGAACATGGGAACACTGAATGGTTTAACATTTTAAAAGGTGTGAGACAAGGTTGTATTCTTTCACCATATTTATTCAACCCATATGTTGAGCAAATAATCCGAGAAGCTAGGTTATATGTAGAACAGTGTGGCATCAGGATTGGAGGAAGACTCACTGACAGCCTGCAATATGCAGATAATACAACCTTGCTTGCTGAAAGTAAAGAGGACTTAAAATATTTACTTATGAAGATCAAAGAACACAGCCTTCGGTATGGATTGCATCTCAATGTAAAGAAAACAAACATCTTCACCACTGGACCAATAAACAACATTCTTATCAACGGTGAAAAGATTGAAGTTGTCAAGGACTTCATTCTTCTTGGATCAACTATACCAACTATCAACACTCACAGAGGCAGCAATCAAGAAAGCAGACGATGTATTGCATTATGGGAATCTGCTGCACAAGACCTTTTTAAAGTGTTGAAGAGCAAAGATGTCAGCTTGAGGACTAAGGTGCACCTGACCCAAGCCATGCTATTTTCAATAATCTCATATGCATGTGAAAGCTGGATAATGAATGGGGAAGACTGTAGAAGAATTGTTGACTTTGAGTTATGGTGTTGAGAAGAATATTGAAAGTGCCATGGGCTGCCTAAAGAACCAGTAGATCCGTTTTGGAAGAAGTACAGCCAGAGTGCTCCTTGGAGAGCAGGATTGCCAAACTTTGTCTCTCATACTGCCAGGACATACATATTGTCAGGAGGGACCAGTCACTGGAGAAGGATATTGTCGAGGACCAGCCTCGACACAATTATTAGGAGGGTCTTGATAGGAGGATGTGGAGTCGGCAAATGAAAATAAATAAATAAATAAAATAAAATGAAACTCAAAGAGTCAATGGGTCATTTTGAGTCTCAGGCAGATGGTGGTAATGGCTCTCTCTGATGACTCCCTGCTGACTGCTGCCTTCTGCTTTACTTCAAAAAGTGTTGCTTCTTATATCCCATTTAGAATACATATCGATCTCATAACAGTCACGTACAAGCAGTTATAAATCAATCAGATATTATATTGTTACATCAACGGTACAAGAGGAACACAAGGTCACCAAACATTCCTGTGTCTCCATTCTCCTTAGTTACTTCTTAGTGACCGTGATAACGTCTGCCTTCTGTGAGTGACTCTGTTTCTCTCTAATTCTCCCTAAAATGTTTGATTAATTTTAAACAAAGTTCTACATCTTAATTTCTAACTTTACCAACAACTATTACTTTCTATAGATTCATTAGTTACAGCTTACAATCAAAAACATAATTTTTACTATAACTGGTTATACATATAATTGATCAAACAATAAAAACAAGAACATAAAAGTACCCTAAAGTTTCATAGTTAAGAACAAAGCAGTAATTCTCTCATGCTAACAATTCCTCAAAACTTCTAATCAAATTCCTACCTCTGTTCCCAAGCTCTTAATGTCCTTGACTATCTCTTAAGCTGCTTTCTAAATGCCTTAATGTCCTTGACTAAAACCACCTGGAATGTTTCTTACAATTTTAAGCTTGAATTGCTAAAACTTTAGCTAGTGTGGTTATATCTAATGTTAAAACTTATTATTAATGTAAAAAACAATTTTTATAACTACATGAGATTGAATATGGTGTGAAAGTTAATGTTAATGTGAAAGGCAACTATTATAACGTGAGGTTTGTTTAAAGTATCTAATGTTTATGCAAAATTTTCTAAAACTTCTTATAAGGAAATCAGAAATAAACTACTTTTCCAAGGAAAAGCTAGAAACTGCAGGTCCCCTGCATGAATCATCCCTTGTAGCTTTGCTATCCAAGGAGGGCATTCATTGTCACTCTACTTAACAATGAACTTTTCATGCATAAGGCTTCTCACAGTTCTGCTCCTTGGCAGGATGATGTCTGACATTCTCAGGATGGCGTTCGCCAGGATATCCTGTTTGGTAAGGTGGAGGGTCAGAGAAAAAGAGGAAGACCCCAATGAGATGGATTGGCCAAGTGGCAGCATCGAGGGACTCAAGGGTGGCAACAGTAGTGAGGCAGGCCCAGGATTGGGCAGTGTTTCGTTCTGCTGTGCATAAAGTTGCTATGGTCGGTAACAACAACAACAAGTCAATTCTGACTCATAGTTACTCTATAGGATTTCAGAGGAGTGGCTGGTGGCTTTGAACTGCCAACTTTATAGTTGATGGTTCATTGCTTATCCTACATCACCACACTAGGATTACATCCATTCATAGTAAGATCTAATTTCCCTAGGGTACGACTGATTTTTTTTTTTTTTCATCATTCTGTACTTTTGATTGGTGGTTACAATGGTTTTATTCTTTAACTGGCTTGTCCATACCCCTTTTTTTCCATTTTTTTTTTTTTTCTTTTCCATAATTGACTTTAATTCATGCCTAGAAATGAGAACTTTAGAAGATGTGTTTATAGCATATGTCTTTTCACTAGGTGTATGTGTGTTCCTGAAAAGTAATGTGAATTAAATTCTGGTAAATCAAATCCTATTTTAAATGCCTGAAAGGAGCTCCATATTTAAAAGACTCCTTTGGGAAATTATCTCATAAAGTGAAAATTCACTCTGTACTTCCCAATCTGTCAGTATATTTGGATTTTCAGATAAATTCCTTTATTTGAGCATTCTAAATTTACATTTTCAAAAATAAATATTTATGGCTTGCCTAGTATGTACCAAGCATTTGTTGATGCTAGAAATTTATTCTACTGGGGAAAAGACTGTAAGGTATACTTATACAAGTAACTGATCAATTAATTAAAATTATTTTATGTGTTACAAAATAAAGCACAAGGTGCTTGAGTAGTTTCAAAAAGGGGGTGGTAGTGGTAAGATTTGAGATTAAGAATCAAATTTGGATTTACATGTTAGGTTGGGATAGACTGACAATAAAGCAGTGTTCAGACTTCTAAAGTTAATTGTTCCCACAGGAGACTAGGCAGTCCTTGATGCATAGCTGTGTTTCTAGTTCTGTCTCCTCTACTTTCAGTACCTGAGGAATGGAATTCTGAGAAAAGACCCAATACAAAATGTACCCTCCCAGATATTTCATATTTGAATTTTTTAAGCTAAGGTGAGCATTCTTTGAAAGTGGCTCAGCAGTTGCTGGTAATCACTTTCAATATTTAAATTAAAACTCATGCTAAAAACGGACCCAAATCAGCTAGCTTAGGTTTTTGAAAGTCTGACTCTTTTCAATGGCAACTTCTGGAATTCTACTGTCAATATATTTTTGACTTTCAGGTAATATTTTCCTAAACTAAATTGCTGTTGTTGTTATTTACCATCAAGTCCGTTCTGACTCCTAGTGACAAAGTAGCAGCTGGTGCGTTTGCACAGTCAACATTGAGGTTAGTAGTCTAGTGCATATCCTATAACCCCACACTAGAACTCCTTGAACTAAATATAAGGACTCATAAACTAACCAGCTGAAACAATTATTAATGATGAATTATTAGACAAAGTGGACAGAAGACACTCTTCGTTGAATAACTGCTATAGCAGATATGCTCCATGATCTAGTGAACATCTTCCTCCACCCAAATTCCTTCTTCCTCAATGATACACTCCTCATGTTTCCAATGATTGGTTGAGATGCTTTTGTAGGAAAGACCTCCATACTGGTTCAAGTGATAAATCATGGTTGTTTTATTATCCTTGGCCATTGATTGGTTTAGACAGGCATAGGAACCCAATTCTGACCAGTTATCTGTAGAGGATTACATTTCTGCATGCAAAGATCAAGTGTTCTGTAGAGAAGATTTATTTGTATTCTCTTTCTTCTTGTAACTTTACATCTGAAGTTGCAGTAGGTGTATCTTCTGATCATGAGGTAACAGCGTTAGGATGAAAGATATGTGCCAGAGCAGGTAATGAGAAAGAGAGTCTGAGTTTCTGTCATCATTACTGTCATCAAACCAATTCCAACAATTATCTATCTAAAGAATTTTGTTAACAACAAAAAGAACCTTGGTGTTTAAGCTACATGTGCATTGGGTTTCTGTTACCTGCAGTTGAAAAATTCCTGAATGATATTTCCACTTACTACTAGGAATTTTCCATGTTACTAGACTTTTTCAAAATTTAATTCTTACAATAAACATTTGGCAGACACTATCTGCATTTTAAAGATGAGAACTTAGCTTCAGAGAAAGAATATAAATTGCCAATGTTCCCAGTAAATAGAGGATGATGGTGTTGATACTTGAACCCAGTTCTGTATAAATTTAAAATCTAAGTCCTTTCAATTACAAGTGTATTCATTATAACAGTACAAAAATTAGACTATTTTTAACTATATAATTAGTGCTCCACGTTATCTAGGATAATTAAATTATATAAATCTAGTTTTATAGTAAATATATATATTATTAATATAATGGATAAAAGTCCTTTCTTTACAGAAAAACATGTTTAAAATATATCAATACATGAGGATAGTTGATCTACCAAGTCAGTTTGGACTCTGTGTAATCGTATGTACAATAGAACTATACACAGCCTACTCCTGCAACATCTTCAGAAACATGGCTATATGTTTAAGCCCATTGTTAGTGTCTCTGTGTAAGCCCATCTTGGTAAGGGTCTTCCTCTTTTTTGCTAATCCTATATTTTGCCAAACATGATGTCCCTTTCCAGGAACTGGTCCCTCCTGATAACATGTATGAAGTACATAAGAGTAAGTCTCAACATTCTCACTTCTAAGGAACATTCTGGCTACTCTTTTATCCAAGACAGATTTGTTTGTTATTCTGACTGTTCATAGTATAATCAATATTTTTCACCAACGTCATAATTCAACTGTATCAATATTTTTCACCAACATCATAATTCAACGGTATCATCATAATTCAACTGTATTCTTCAATTTTCCTTATTCATTGCTCAGCTTTCACAAGCACATGAGATGACTGAAAATAACAAGGTTTGTGTCAAGTACACCTTAGTTCTCTAAGTAATATTTGTAAAGACATGTTTTGCAGTAGATTTGCTCAATGTAATATGTCACTGGATTTCTTAAGGATAGTTAGGACCTCTCAACGTGTATTTGACTTGGGTCAAGTGCGTGGTGTGACTTGTTGTTGTTGTTAGGTGCCATCAAGTCGGTACCAACTCATAGTGACCCTTTGCACAGCAGAAGAAAACACTGCCCGCTCCTGAGCTAACCTCAGTACTGTTACCACGCTTGAGTCCATCGATGCTGCCACTTGGCCAATCCATATTGCTCTGGTGTGGCTAACAGGACATAATTATAAATAACAATTGCTTGACACATTCAGCACTAATACTCTTCAGACCTTGAACTGACTACTTAACATGTATTCTCACAAGCAATTATTTTAACAGCACTTTGAATAGGTATTATGATTGTTTCCATTTTACTAATGAGAAAATTAATGCTTAGTGACCATAAATGCTCAAATGATAACTGTAAGTACTTAAACTTAGACAGACTTGAATCCAGAGCACATGCTGTTCTCATTTGTGATCTGCAACTTCCTCACTCACAATCAGCCTATTTCTCAGGAGCCTTACCCAAGCAAGTCTATCTAAATCACTATTTGGTCAAAATGCATATTGATATTCATCAGTGTTATGGTTGTTGTCGTTAGGTGCCATTGAGTAAATACTGACTCATAGCAACCATATCTATGCACAACTGAACAAAACACTGCTCGGTCCTAGGCCAGCCTCACAATTGTTGACACACTTGAGCCCATTGATGCTGCCACTTTGCCAATC
>NW_006408566.1:3045872-3051998 GCF_000296735.1 Chrysochloris asiatica
TTTTCTCTATTGATACAAATGTTTATTGGTCCAGTGATGAGGATTTTTGTTTTATTTACATTGAGATGCAATCTGTACCTAAGGCTGTGGTCTTTTAAGTGGTATTTTAAGTCTTCTTCACTTTCAGCATACGAGGTTGTATCATCTGCATATCACAGGTTGTAATGAGTCTTTCTCCAATCCTGATGCCATGTTTTTCTTCATAGAACCCAGCTTTTTGGATTACTGGCTCAGCATACAGGTTGAATACTTACGCTGAAAGAACACAACCCTGTTGCACACCTTTCTTAATTTTAAACCATTTAGTGTTCCCATGTTCTCTTGGAATAACTACGTCTTGGTTCATGTACAGATTCCTCAGGAGCACAATTAAGTGTTCTGGAATACTCATACTTCTCAAGGTTTTCCATAGCTTGTCATGATCCACACAATTGAAAGCATTTGTGTAGTCAATAAAGTACAGGTATTCTCTGCTTTCAGCCAAGATCCATCAGACATCAGCAATGATATCCCTCTTTACTTGCAGGAATCATAATATGGAACACAAGTATTATATAACAAATTGACTTCATGCATCCTTTGTCACTCAATAGCTCTCTGAGTGACACTGGGTTACTTCTTTCTGCTGACCCTAAGTTACCCTATTAATATAAGTTTCACAAAGCTACAGTGAAAATTGGCTGCATGGATCTAATATAAAGGCAATTAAACTTTTTTCCTTTCCCATTGTCTGTGCTGCAACAATATTTATTTATTTAGTGTCATTATCAGAGGAACCCAAATGCTGAAATCCATTAGAAATACTTAGCAATCAGGCAATATTTGCAAACCTGGAATCAGCTTACATTTTAGCCTAAGAGTAGCTTTGTAAACTATAGGTTTTTTGTTTTGTTTTGTTTTTACTGCCTGTTTCCTAGAAGATAATTATGAAAATTCACTTATTTAATTTATTTTTATCTATTGTGGTAGAATTTATAAAACAAAGCATTTGCCTTTTCAGAAATTTTTATCTGTACTTTTCAATAATGCCATTTACCTTCATCATGTTGTGATTCATCAATGAAACTCATGTTCAATTATTTGTGTAAGATTAATACCCTTAACAAATGCCTGTCCATTTCTCCCTTCCACAATGCTTCTTTGTTCTTCATGCATTTGCTTTATTACTGACTATGCAAAGACATTTGACTGTGTGGATCATGACAAATTATAAATAACATTGTGAAGAATGAAAATTCTGTAACATTTAATTGTGGTCATGTGGAACCTGTGCATAGTACACCAAGAGGTCGTCCTTTAAGTAGGATAAAGGGATATTGCCTGGTTTAAAATCTGAAAAGGTGTGCACCAACCTGTAGCCTTTCACCATACTTATTCAAACTTGATGCTTGAATCAAGCAGTTGTACTACATGAAGAAGAGCACAGTATCAGAATTGGAGCAAGACTCAGTAACAACCTGTGATATGCAGGTGACACAACCTTACTTGTTTAAAGTATATAGGGATTGAAGTACTTACTTAAGAAGATCAAAGACTACAGAGTTCAATATTTATTACACTTCAACATAAAGAAAATAAAAATCCTCACAACTGGACCAATAAATAATATCATGATAAATAAAGAAAATATTAAAATTGGAAAGTGGACAATGAAGAAGTGGAAACTGAAGAAGAACTGATGCTTTTGAATTATAGTACTGGAGAATATTGAATATATCATAGACTGTCAGAAGAACAAGGAAATCTGTGTTGCAAGAAGTACAGCCAGAATTATTCTTAGAAACAAAGATGATGAGAATTCATCTCACATATTTTGTGCATATTGTCAGGAGGGGCCAGTCTTGGAGAAGAACTTCATGCATCATGCTTAGTAAAGCAAAGTGTCATTGAAAAAGAGGAAGACATTTAATGAGACGGATTGATATAGTAGCTGCAACAACAATACAAACACAGCAATGGTTGTAACAAGAGTACTAAACTAGACATAGTTTTGTTAGGGTTTCTGAGTACTGACTGATGAGTTTGAACTGCTGACTTTGTTGTCTAGAGTCTATCCTACAGTGCCATACCATGACTCCTTTGTATACAGTTGTTGTTAAGTGCCGTTGAGTTGGCTCCAACTCATAGCAACCCTATATGTAGTTTTCAGAGCAGCTAGTGAGCTTGAACCACTGACTTTCCATTCAAACCGACTTTGCATTCCAGTCCGTTAACCCACAGCACCATACCAAGTATAGGATCACTATAAATTAGAACCAGTTGAATGACAACTGACATTAACAATGATATCCATTATCTTGGCTTCAAAATAAACAGTTTCTGTCTCTTTCTCTTGTTCTTTCATTTAGAACATACATCTGTTTCTTTGTATGCTTGTAATTTTTTGTAGAATACAGACCATTACAATGTCACAATATATTAACTCTGGATTATGTGTGGCATTTTCAATTTCCCTATTTATATGCTGTTTTGACTGTGAATTCTGTGAGAAATCTTCAAGTGGTCACAGTTTTTTGATGACTGATTTCTTTCTTTCCCTTTTTGTTCCACAATTTAGGCTAGGATTAGGCTTTACTCCTTCAGAATGTTCCAAGATAAATCACTACAGGCACACTGATCCCTATCATGAAAATCTGACCTCTTCAGACAGAGCCAAAGATGGTCCCCCTCTAAGAATGCAAACTGGGCCAGCCTTCACTGCAACAACTGTAGTCTCCACACCAGAGGAAGGAGGGTAGATACAATAGAAAAAATATTTTTCTATCATTTAAAAGTGGTCTTTTTTGGGTTTCAGCATGCAGTTAGCTATTACATTCCCCTCTTACCTTGCAGTGTTCTTATAGATTTCTAGTTGTTTTTCTTAGTACTCATGTGAGATCTTACACCTGCTCATGCCATTATTTTTATTGAAGTTTCATGAGCATTTAGTTTGAACATATTATGTGTGGGCTGATGAGACTCATAAAGGAAAATAAAAATGGCAGTGACTGATAAGCAGTGAGTGGTAAGTTTAGCCTGTGTCACCAAGATGCATAACTTAAAGGTGCACCAGTTCTGGTTGGATACATCAAATAAGGCCACGTATAGGTGACTTCTTGGCTTAAAACTGTTGTTTTAAAATGCCAACAATGAATTGATACTTAGGAATCACCTGTGAGCTTGTTAAAAATAAAAATTCTAAAGAACCCCTTTAAAAAGTTGGGTTTAGTAAGTTCAAAATTCAATTTCTAAAATTTTAAATAATCATATTACATAATTTTTGTCCAAATACATTTTGGAAATCTTTTCTTAAATTGCTACCTGGTTTTTATCTTGCACTTTATTCATCCTTGTTTGGATTTTGTTGTTGTTGTTGTTAAGTGCTGTTGAGTCGATTCTGACCCATAGCAACCCTGTATAGGGTTTTCAAGGAGTAGCTGGTGTGCTTGAACCACTGACCTTGTAATTCAAACAGTTCTGCAGTCTGGTGCATTAACCCACAGTGCCACACCAGGACTCCTTGTTTGGATGGGTGCATTAATATTTAAACATCTTTCTATATAATTGTCTCATGTTTCCCCAAATACACCAAACAGGATTATATAAGAAGATAAAAAACAACCAGATAATTATGAATGAAATATTTACAAACTATCAGATCTATAAAGCAAATATCAAGTGGGCCAACAAATTTACTTATTAAGTAATGTTCCTCCCAAACAGGTCACCCCTGTACTCTGTATTCATCTAAAATGGCTCCATAATTTTTGCCTTCCCAGACCTTTGAGAGTAATTGTGTGTAACCATTACTAGAAGACAGCTGTGTTTATCTCACACTTGGTTTTTCTTCATGAAAATATTATGCCAGAGTCACTTCAACAAAAAGAAACTTTTACCTTGGCAACCAGAAGGAGCAAGAAATGTGATTAGACCAAAGGAGGACTCCCATTTTAAATAAATCTTTTATGGCCTCAAAACTTTTGACTTCTTCCTTTTACAAGCATGGCCAAATTCAGATAAATTCTCAAAATAAATGCAATATAAAAACCCCAACTTTTCTGCTTGAAGTAATGGGTAAAGAGCCCAAAGTCTTTCTCTTCTCTTTAAGACACATACATATGTAGTTTTAAAAAATAGTCAAGGTATATCATAGTATGAAATCAACTTTGGGGGACCTATTAATCAAAATTCACCTTTATTTCTCTCCTACCCAAACATGACTACACATGTAAAAATAGGCTCATCAATATACATAATTTTCCACTCATATGTTAGTTGTTTCCAAGGATCCATCCTTTCTTCATATTTTCCCACTTCCATTCTCATGCTCCCAAGTCTAGGGAACAGAGTTTTATACTACCAGCTTTGCAGAGAGATATTAATTGAACCCACTTAAATGGTTTAATTTTGATTTGATTTGCTTGACAATCACTGTTGGCCCTAAATCTGTACTCTCAGTGACAAATCCAACTTTTACCACCCTTCAAAATCTCTGCATTAACCAAACCTTAAATAAGTATTTCTCAATGTGTGGTTCCAGACAAGAAACGTCAAAATCAGCTTTTAAACATTAAATTTTGAAGCCCTAGAGTGGTGGTTCAGTGATAGAAATCTTGCTGTCTATGCAGGTGAACCAATTAGATTTCTGGTCAATGCACCGCAAGCACCGCCATCACTCATTTTTCAGTTTAGGTGTATATGTTACCATGATGTTGAACCCACCACTCATCTGTCAGTTTATCATACTGTGATGGCTTGTGTATTGCTGTGATTCTGGAAGCTATGTCACAGGTACTTTACATACCAGTAGGGTCATTCATGGTGGGCAGATTTCAGCTGAGCTTCCAGACTAAGAAAGACTAGGAAGAAGGAGAGTCAGACTACTACCAAATATTTAGTTACTGAAAACCTTATGAATACCAGTGGAACATTGTCAGCACCAGAATATTGAATATTGAAACATAATGAAGAGCACCAGAATGTTGTCAGACATAGTACTGGAAGATGAGCCCATCAGGTTGAAAGGCACTCAAAATACAACTGAGGAAGAGCTGCCTCCTCACAGTAGAGTTGAACATGATGACACTAATGGAATAAAGTCTTCAGGACCTTCATTTACACAACTCAAAATGATGATAAATGGCTGCAAACATCCATTAATAATCAGAACATGGAATATATGAAGTATGAATCTAGGAAAATTGGAAATTGTAAAAAATGAAAGAGAACACATAAACATAGACAACTTAGGCATTAGTGAACTGAAATGGACTGGCATTGGCCATTTTGAATATGACAATAACATGATTTACTATGCCAGTATAACAAATTGAAGAGAAATGGCACCAAATCCATCATCAAAAAGAACTTATCAAGATTTGTCTTGACGTATAACACTGTCTGTGATAAGATGATACACCTACAAGAAAGACCAGTTAATACCATTATTATTCAAATAAGAGTGAATAATAATTACTCACCAACCACTAAAGCTAGTGATGATGAAACTGAAGAAATCTATCAACTTCTTCAATCTGAACTTGATCAAACATGCAATCAAGGTGTATTGATAATTACTGGAAATTGGAATGCAAAAGTTGGTAACAAAGAAGAGTCTCTGAAACTTGCTCTTCAACATAGAGATGCTGAAGCAAATGGAAGAAATGAAGAGATCCAAGAGCTGAACAGAAAATTTCAAAGGTCAGCTCGTGAAGATAAAATAAATATTATAATGAACTGTGCAAAGACCTAGAGTTAGAAAACCAAAAGGGAAGAATATGCTCAGCATTTCTCAAGCTGATGTAAGTGAAGGAAAAGTCTTAACTTGAAATATTGAAGGATTCTATGGGCAAAATATTGCATGATGCAGAAAGCATCATAAGAAGATGGGAGGATTATACAGTGTCATTGTACCAAAAATAAATGGTTGATGTTAAACCATTTCAACAGGTAGCATATTATCAAGAGCCAATGATACTGAAGGAAGAAGTGCAAGATGCATTGAATACATTGGTGGAAAACTAGTCACTGAGAATTGATGGAATACAAATTGAAATCTTTCAACAAACTGATGTGGCACTAGATCACTCATCTACACCAAGAAGTTTGGAAGACAACTACCAAACTACTATATGTTGTTGTTGTTAA
>NW_006408566.1:3052198-3083357 GCF_000296735.1 Chrysochloris asiatica
TATATATTTGTATTTGCATTTGTATTTATATTCATATTTGTATTCATATTTATATATATGGTGTGTGTGGCACTGTAGGATAAACAAGCAGCTGGTGGGTTTGAACATCCAACCTTGAAGTTAACAATCCAACACCTAAACTGTAGCAAGACCAGGATTCCTATGTGTCCCCAAACCTTTGCTTTATCCGTCATTAAGTTTAACTTTACTTTGAGGTGTTAGCTCTTCCACAGTTACATTTTGAATGATTTCCTATCTGAGGAACTCAGCTTTCAGCATTATATGATACAATGTGTTCCTACTACTCATAAGGTTTTCAGGGATTAACCCTTCAAAAGTGGTCCTTGTTCCTTGTCTGTTTTAGTCTGAAAGCTCCACTGAAATTTATTCACTAGGGCTGTCCCTACTGGTATTTAAAATACAGGTAGCACCATGTTCAACATTGCAGCAACATGCAAGCCACCATATAACAACAAACTGGCAGATGAGTCTCAAGTCATTAATAATTATAGTTTGAAAACCACTGGATTGGTTGGATCCATTTTGCTTACTGATGAAGAAAAATGCTCAAAGAGAGAACATAATTTGACACAAGTTCCTTAGTGATTAGTAGAAGAATTAAAACTGAAACTCAGACCTTTTAACAGTGAAATCTAGTTTTCTAAAGATGTCACATAACTTCAAAAGGACTAGTAAAAAAATATATATGTATATATATATAAATCATGCCTTTGCCTTAAAAGACAGAAAAAAATTGGTAGATAATGTTAGAAAGTAGAAAACAAAGAGAAGTTGTGTAAAGATCTCTGGAATGAGAGCTGTGAAAATGTAGCACTCTGTGAACTGAGAAAAACAAACAAACAAATACATTTAAATTAAAAAGGTTTGAAGAAAAATCTAATAAAGATATTTCTTGTGGAAAGAGCAATCACTGTTTTGGCTAGCTCATGAGTAATGCATAAGTGGGCTGACATTTTCAATGTGTCTCAAACAAGCAAAACTAACTAAAGAGAAGGAAAGAGGTCAAATTCAGCATGGCAAACTTATTTTCTGTTCACTTCTATGCTTTTCCATTTTACACCTTTTTTAAAGCTTTTACTGTGAATTTAGTGGCAGTTTTGCACTCAGCCAATTGTATTTTGTTTCATTGCAATGGTTGCAATCCTCTCTATACACCTTGAGTTAATAGTATTTACCTCTATTCCCTCTTATTATTTTTTTTTCTTGATGTACACAAAACACTCAGAAAATATATATTCATTTAAATGATCAAAGGGCACATTTTGCAAGACAGCCTCCTGCCTCCAAGCACACAGCCTTTCTCATTTCATCAGTCTAGGGTCTTCAGCTACTCTATCTTATCTGTACTATCACCTCTGCTTCTGTCTGTGCGGTCACTTCTCTGGTTAGGATCCCATGCTCAGCTCATGCTCTTCCCTCTTGATGGTCCTAGGGTACTCTGTTCCTGGAATGAAAGATTAACCACTCCCTCATTTTGTTACACATTTTCTAACTTTATGATTGTGACAACCACAATTTGTCATCATATCAACTGTTGTTGTTGTTATTAAGTGTGATCAAGTCAGTTCTGACCCATAGTGACTCTGTATGGGGTTTCCAAGGAGCAGCTGGTGAGCTTGAACTGCCGACCTTCCAGTTCAAATGTCCTTGCAGTCTGGTGCATTACCCACAGCGCCACACCAGGACTCCTGCTTATTAATATGTTGTTGTTGTTGTTAAGTGTCATCGAGTCAATTCCAACCTATAGCGACCCTGTATAGGGTTTCCAAAGAACAGCTGGTGAGCTTGAACCACAACCTTGCAATTAAAATGACTTTGCATTCTAATGCATTAGACCACAGTGCCACACAAATTCCAACCAAGAGGAAAAGAGTCTTCACATCAAGGATCAAGTCTATCCCCTTAGTACACAGGTTTAATAGGGAAAGGAAACTTAGACAGTGGTTACCAAAAACGGGGGACTGTAATGCACAAAATGGCTGGCATACACATATCTTTTTAATTTTTTGTTTAACTTTTTATTGTGAATCGAGTGACCGTTTACAGAGCAGATCATCAGTTTTACATCCAACAAATTATATTTTTTGCTTCATTACAAAGTGTATTATTTGTTGCAAGCCCCTCCATACAGCAACAATTAATAGCATTTAACTCTATTTACTTTAACCACTGCATTCCTCCCTGTGTCTCTGCCACCCCCATCTTTCCTCTGTCAACCTCCCTCTGGTTGTCTATTGCCTGCCCTGTCACATATGTCAATGCGTGTCTACCCTCTAGCACACGAATCATTTCCTCCTCCCAACAAAACCATCATAGATTTTTTTTTAATAAAGAAAATCTCCTTTTTTATGTATAAAAAGAAGCCACACAGGAATATATAATTTTTTAAACAAACCAAAGGCTACATTCTAGATGTCAGTCTCCTGGCCACCAGCACACAGTCTTTCTCTTTCCATGAATCTAGAGTCCACAGCCACTCAATCTCTCTGAGCCATCACCTCTACCTCCATCTCTGGTGTCATTGCTCCTCTGCTTAGGGTCCCATGTTCCGCTCATGCTCTTCTCTCGTGATGACCCTAGGATCCTCTGTTCCTGAAATGTAAGATTAACTACTCCCCCATTTTTTATTACACAATTCTACCTTTACAGCTGGAGAAATCACAATTAAGTTTGATAACAATTACTCACTACTGAATCAAATTAATCCAGTCTTCATCTCCTTTCAACAGACCCATCTAGACAAAATGAAAACTATTCAGTGAGGATTGTACCTTCCCCCTCAAACTCTGAAATTAAACTCCCTCTTGAAAAGTTGTAAGCCAGCCATTTCATGAATTTATTACCCAACCCACAACCCCATTTTAGGTATCCAATGTCTAAGTGGCCCATCCCTATCAACCCTGTGTACAGAGGAGATAGGTTTGATACTTTATGTGCAGACTCCTTCCCTTTGGTTGGTATTTTGAGCTACTACATCCATAAGTATAAGTCAAGCTCATCCATTTGTAGCAATTTACACTTGTTTCCTTTATTAGATTTTTTATCATCCTCTAGTGCTGATCATCAAGTCATCTAAGCTAGGTCAAATGGTTCCTATTTGCAAGTTTGGGTGTTCTTGTGTGTCTCCAAAATTTATATCTTCTGGACACTTCATTCTCACCTCTAGCCCTCCATGGCTATGTCTTTGTCCATGGGCTCAGGAGGCCCCACTCTCACCACACTTCGGATCAACCAACACTTTCTTTTATCTTTCTCATCTCTAGGTTAATGCTTATCCTACAGCACCACAAGTACTTCAAGACAGATCTTGACATGCTCTTTTTGTTTTTATTGAAAAATTTATGATTAGAATCAGCCAGCTGGACTTAGTTTAGATGATCCCAATCAGATCAAGGTGTTGACCATGGCTACTTGATGGAACATGTTCGAACTCAGCCCATATCTTCATTGCTGCCTTTTCCTCTCTTACACTTACCAGTTAACCAATGTGGTCACCAGCAATCTTATATGCCTGCTCATGTGTTCCCTTTGAGTTTCAGTCCTGGAGAGGGGTTTGTTCTGAAGTGACTTTATTGTTTGCCTTGATGGCTCTTCAGTAAACAGCTTGCGTGTTCTTGCACTAGCCAATCAGACTGCCACTTCTGTTTTTGATTCTTCCTGCTGATCTTTCTTTCAGGAAGTACCTTCTCTTCCTCTAGCCACTCTGAGCTTGCCTGTATGTCCTTTCAAGTGGGAATGTCCTACCTCAGAAGGTTCTGGATGGGGCTCAAGAGTCCATCTCAGGTCCTATATGCTATAAAGGCTCCACAGGAAGTTCATTTCACAGGGCAGGTTCTAGAACCACTATTTACCTCTGCCATTTAAACCATGCAAATCTACCTAAGTGATTCCAATCAGTGATAAGCTGAAGACAAGCTTACAGGCTTTCAGTATTCATGATTCCTGATACTCCTTTCTATCCCACTCAAGTGTCTATTTATTATACAATGGTAAGCAAGGGAAACCAATATCCAAAGACAGTCAAGCAACTTAACATTATTTTCCCTCTTTTTTCACGCAGTCAGGCTGTGCCTTGATTCCTGTATCCAAGAGTCCTATTGTTCCAAGGTTGAGCATACATCACTATTTACCTCTGCCATTTAAACCATGCAAATCTACCTAAGTGTTCCCCTATCTACCTTGTTTGTCCACACGCCATCCTTCTTGTATATAACCCTTCCCTTCCTTGTATATTGCCCTCCCCAACACCCAAACTATGATGGCTCAATCCTCTAATCTGTGCTCTACCATCCCCTCCTTCCCAACCCTGGTAGCCAACAAAGATTTTTTTTCTTTCATTATGGGTAGCTTTTCTTAAGATTTTACAATAATGATCTTGTGCAAAATTTGCCTTTTATGACTAATTTCACTCAGCATGTCCTCAAGGTTCATTCATATTATGTGGTGGTTTACAGCTTCCTTGTTATTCTTCAAGGTAGCATAATATTCCATTGTGTTTATGTACCAAATTTTGTTTATCCATTGATGGGTACCTAGGCTGTCTCCATCTTTTTGCTATTGTGAATAGTATTGCGATAATCATTGGTGTGCATGTATCTAACTCATGCTCTGGTATTTCTGTGGATATATACCAAGCAGAGAAATTGCTAGATCACAAGGTATTTCTATTTCCAACTTTCTGAGGAAGTACCATACCATTTTCCAGAGTGGCTGAACCATTTTACATTCTCACCAGATATGTAGGAGTGTCCCAGTCTCTTCACATCCTCACCTGCAATTATTGTCCTGTGTGTTTTTGAACTTCGATCTTATTGCTGGTGTGAGATCATTGTAGTTCTGATTTGCATCTCCCTAATGGCATCTCTCTAATAGCTAATGAGGAGTCCTGGTGGGGCGCTGTGGGTTAATGCACCAGACTGCAAAGCCATTTGAACTGCAAAGCTGGTGGTTCAAGTTCACCAGCAGCTCCTTAGAAACCCTTTACAGGGTCACTATGGGTCAGAATCGACTCAACAGCTCTTAACAACAATGGCTAATGAAGAAGCTCTGGTAGCGTAGTGGTTACGAATCAGGCTGCTAATCTCACGATCAGCAGTTGGAAACTACCAGCTGTTCCATGGGAGAAGGATGACGCTTTCTGCTCCTATAAAGATTTACAGCCTTGGAAACCCTGTACAGGGTCCTAGCTATGAGTCAGAAGCGACTCCAAGGCATATAATAACAACAGCTAATGATCATGAACATTTCTTCATATGTTTGTTGGTTGCCTGAATGTCTTCATTGGTGAAGTGTCTGTTCATATCTTGTGCCCAATTTTTAAATTGGATTATTTGTCCTTTTCTTATAGAGGTGTTGTAGTTTCCTATAGATTTTAGAGATTAGCCCATTGTCTGATATCTTATTGCAAGATTTTTTTTTCCTCATTTGTGGGTTCCCGTTTTACTGTTTTGGTAAAATCTTTTGATGCACATGCATTTCTAATTTTTAGTATGTCCCAATCATCTATTTTGTCTCCTTTTGTTAGTGCAATTTTCCAAATGTTTAATTATCTGTGTGTATCCTGTTTTAAAGCCCTTAAATTTCTTCCTGATTTTTCATTGATGACCTTTATAATCCTGGGATTTACATTTAGGTCTTTAATCCATGTAGGGTTGGTTTTTGTATGAGATATATTTCCTGTTTCATTATTTTGCATATCAATTTCCAGTTTTTCCAGCATAATCTGTTGAAGATACTATCTCTTCCCCATTCAATGTACTTTGGCCCTTTGTCAAAGACCAATTGGTTTTTTTGTGGATGGATTAATTTCTAGATTCTCAATTCTTTTCCATTGATCTATGTATCTTTCATAGTACCAGTACTAGGCTGTTCTGACCACCGCAGCCATATAGTACATTTTAAAATCAGGTAATGAAAGGCCTCAAACTTTGTTACTCTTAAGCAATGCTTTGCTCATCCAGGGACTCTTTCCTTTCCATATAAACTTTGTAAACATTTTTTTCAATCTCTTTGAAGAATATCATTGGAATTTGGGTTGGAATTGTGTTATATGTGTAGATTACTTTGGGTAATAATATCAAGTCTTACGATCCAGGAACATGGTATAGTCTTCCATTTTTGTAAATCTGTTTTGGTTTCTTGTAGTAGTGTTTTGTAGCTTCTGGACATAAGCTGAGATCTTCTATTGTTTCTTGGGCATTTTCTATAATTAGAAGTGTTTTCAATAACAGGATGAATGTACGTTGATGTATTATTAAGCTTTCTGATTGCCTTGTGGAAGATGTGCTCAATTAGATGGACTTCTCTTTTCACTTCTATTGTTACTCAACTCAGAGTAATTTTAGCAAGTGCTGGTTATCTATACATCTCTGGTGTATGGCAGCTAGTATTGACTCTTGTCCAGATGATGGGATTTTGTAGGGTGTGATTGTAGCTTGGCTATATGGCTAAAATTGCTGCCTCTCCTTGGGTAATGTAGGGAGACAAAGCCCTAAGGTAAAATGGGGACCAGAAAATGAACAATAAAAACAGCTTGTACACTAAAGTCTATGTTGTTGTTGTTGTTAAGTGCCGTCGAGTCGGTTCCGACCCATAGCGACCCTGTACAGGGTTTCCGAGGGTGTAAATCTTTACGGGAGTAGAAAGCCTCATCTTTCTCCCACGGAGCGCCTGGTAGTTTCGAACTGCTGACCTTAAGGTTCACAGCCCGATTCGTAACCACAAAACAAACAAAAGATTGAACACTAAAGTCAATAATTGCCATACAAACACACAAAAGTACCAAAATAGTCCACGTGTTTCTTCTAGTGAGAAACAGCGCACAGATGGCCAAAGCTGTTTTAAGCTCTTCCTGTTTACTCTTTCCCCTTCTTTGATTCTGGGCCCAGTGGTCTTTGCTGAGCAGATTTGTGCGCATGCACAATAGAACCTTTCGGGGTTGGGAAGTGTCCACCAGCTTAGGCGCCCCCTATAATCACAAAAGTGGAGGTGTGCAGACAGAGAAATTAATGGGGGGAAATTGTTCACACCTTTATATTTGACAATTAATTAGGTCTCTGTGATGGGCATTCTCAGATCCAGCTCACTCAGAATGGCTGTGTCAGGCGTCACTGGCAGCTGCCAATCAGAAAACACCACTTTTCTTGCTTCTTCTACAAATCTGAATAGTAGTAAGCCTTTAATAGTTATAAATATCCCTTTCTATGTAGTTCAGAGTTCCAGGGCCATCCCCTGAACATTCCTCATCTGATATTTTGTGTTATTGCTGTTGGAGATCTGCATAACTCCTCTCTTTAATCCACCATCATCTACACATACCTTTTTTTTAAAAAGGAAATATTTTAAATAAATTATAAACATAACAGACAAAATTATGTTGATTTTTACATTATGGGAATATAAAGAAAAAAATAGCCAGTGATATTGGTAAAAGTTTCACTAAAAGGTAAGGCCACATCCTGTATCCAGATAGCACATCATCATACCTTGAAAGTAATGCAATCTCTACTGAGTATGTTCTCATAGAAAGTTCACTTGGATTTATTAAGAGACTTAATTTTAATGTTTAGCAATAGAAGCTATCAAAGTGAGAGGTGCCAGCTTCATTAATTAATATATTAATTCCCAAGATTATTGAAGCATGAGAAGGTTCAGTAAAGTCTAAAGAATGAATTTAAAACAGGGTTTGGTCTCCCAAAAAACTCAGCAATCTAGTTAGGAAGAAAAAGTATATGTATGTCAATATGTCCAGTCCCTGAATGGTGCAAGCAGCTCATGTGTTTGGCTTCTAACCAAAACTTAGAGTTTTGAGTTCACATATGGAGACCTCAGGAAAGCATCATAGCAATGTTCTTTTAAAAAATCAGCCATTGAAAGCTCAATTGTTGTTGTTAAATGTTGAGTCAGTATTGACTAATAGTGACCCTGTATAGAGTTTCTGAGGGACAACTGGTGAGCTTGAGCCACCGACCTTGCAATTCAAACTGACTTTGCAATCCAGTGTGTTAACGTACAACGCCACACCAAGACTCAATAGTGCAAAACTCTATGTTGTTGTTGTTGTGTGCCATCGAGTCGGTTCCGACCCATAGCGACCCGGTACAGGGTTTCCGAGGGTGTAAATCTTTACAGGAGTAGAAAGCCTCATCTTTCTCCCGCGGAGCAGCTGGTAGTTTCGAACCGCTGACCTTGAGGTTCGCAGCCCAATTCGTAACCACTACGCTACCAGAGCTCCTTAGTGCAGTTTAAATAGAACACAAAAGGGGTTGCCATGAGTAAAAACTAAACTAGAGCACAATATTTTTTGTTTTGTTTTTAGATATGTACACTACAAGAGAAAGCAAGAAGATACACCCAATATACAATTGTTGAACAATTAGAGGATAACAACTGTACATATTTCTTCTAAAAAAATGGGTGAATGAATCTGTAAGCCATTCCAAAATACAGCAATTCAAATTGACCCATTAGTAATTCCAAAATACAGCAATGAAAATATTGGAAATTCCTCAATCAAGTTTCAAGGTTTGGAGATAATTCTTCCTGGTTCTGCAATTCTTCTTGGTTCCACCCTCTGAGCCATAGAAATGCACTATACTTGCTCCTGAGTAGTTATCCATCTGCTTCCTTCCAGTAGAATTTTGGAGAACTGACAACTCTTTCACTTTGCACTCTTCTCAATTCAAATCAGCAGTGCTTTTATTAAATTTTTTTTTTCAGAAAATAGATCTTCCATGATTCAATCCACTAGATAGAAGCCCCTTCCAAAGATTCTTTTTTGAAATAAGTCCTTTTCTATGTTGGGCTCTTGCTGAGATAACTGTGGTAAAACAGCCTTACTCTTCCTAATGGTCCCATGGTTTGATGGAGAGAATCTATATGTACCCTTAGTTCTATTCAAGGTTTCCTTCTGTTCCATTTTAACAAAAGGTTTTATAGTTATACCCTTCACTTTTTCTGTAGACCACAAGTTTCTGAGAGTGTTTAAATGACATCTCTCTAATTATCTCTCTAATTTTAAACATGCTGTGGTATTTAATTTTTTAAAATATACCCAGAAACCCTAACATGCAAAACTGGCCTACTCTCTATTGATCACTTAAATTGCCCTGCTTTAATCAACTTCTATTTTTAAATTGTGGTGAATACACACACATACACACATGCATATATAAGGATAAATCAAAAAGTATTGCTACAAAATCATACAGCCCTTTATTTTAAAAACCTAACAAAATGTGAAGCTATTGTTTCTCAATTAAGTATATACACTTCTGAAGGAAGTATTTTCATATCTCTAACCTTTCTTCTAAGAATTCCGCACTCTTCAGTTTGTACCACATGGCCCTGAAGGATAAGCATTGGACTGCTAGCTGCAAGGTTGGTAGTTCAAACCCACCATCCTTTCCTTGGAAATCTTATACAGGGTCATTATGGGTCAGAACTGCCTCCACATCACTTAGCAACAGCAAAACAACAGCTTTGGCTTTCTCAAGAGACTCACATTGCGTTACTTTAAGTGTCGTTTCAGTCTTGAGGTGACAAGCAGTCTGCATAGAACAAGAACAGGGCTGAAGTGTGGATGGGGTAAGGTTTCCCAAAGAAATTCTCTTTGATACCCTCGAAGAATGAGCAGCTGCATTGTCATTATGGGGAAAAAAAAAAAAATTCTCAGTACAACTTTCCTAGCTGTTTTCTGAGCAATACCATTTTCAGTTGTCCTAAATCTTCTCTATAATAAACCCCATGACTGTCCTGTGTCCTTTGAGAAAATCTATCAAGATTACTTCTTTGGAATCCTATAGTTACCATAACCTTCTAAACTAACTTCTCTTCCTTGAATTCATCTTTGAGGTCTTTCTGACCCACTTTAAGATTTTTAATCCATCTAAAAACTGATGTTTTATATGGGACAAAATTCCCACAATCTTGTTGCAAACCTTTGATGAAATGGAAAGTTGATTACTTGAGTTTTGTTAAAAATTTGATACTAGTCCTGACCTCAAAATCAAAATTTCCCCTGGCACAAAATGTACCTATTTTTTTTAAGGCACTCTATTGTGATGAAGACAAGTGTATTATTGAAAGAATTGATCTGCAGTCATCCACCAATCAGAGAAACTTGTTTGAGCATGACTAGTTTGGAATAAACCCATGCACATACGAACTGGAATCCTAGTAGCAATGCTTTTTAACCCTATATTTATAATAAAAATTGCCACAATTTTCATTTTCTTCAACTTTAGTATCTTTTGCTATCTAGAGAGACTGAAGCTATCTTCAAAAATATCAAATTTTGGCTGATTTTTGCCTAGTAGTGTATAGCAAAGGTGTGGTGGCAGCATCTGATATCCTCTAACTTCACAAGCAGGGAGGAGGTGAACCACTGTCATCAGCATCAGTCCAAGGCTGATTCTTGTTAGGTGGAGATCAGATATGCCACCACCCATGAACCTTTTTACCAATGCTGACATCAATCATCCCTCCTGTGACACTCTCCACTTCTCTGCCGGGTTCAATAATCCATTATAATGACCATAGATAAACCACAGATCCTCTCACAGTTGTGGGGCTTGTTAGGGAAGTGCACTCGTGTGGTGCTGTAAGCTTTCTAGTCATTTCCAACTCATAGCAACTCTGTATAGGGTTTCTGACACTGTAAATCTTTATGTGAACAGAAAGCATCATCTTTGTACCACAGACTAGATGGTAGTTTTGAACCACTGAGCTTTCAGTTGACAGGCTAACTCTTAACCTGACAGAGCTCTGTGTTACTAGAGCTCCTTCATTAAGGAAGCAATAGATTATAATTCAGGAACAGAAATGCTCAGGATGCTCTCTGGTTAGGACAATCTCTTCTCAGCCATGCCTGCAAGCATTCTTCTCTTTGACTCTAAGTCTCTCTTGGTCTCATGGATCATTGGCCCCCACCTTGCTTTTGCAAGTATTATAAATCTCTTTGAGTTCTGCTGATTATGTACACTTCACTCCACCAGTAAGCCTCAGACTGAAGAGGAGTGACTTTATCACTCTGTGTTCTGGCAAAATCTAACTCCCCAGACAAGTGCCTGGAGACATGCCACTCAGCCAGCAAGCCATTGCTGCCTGAAGTCACTCAACTTTCTTGCTTCCTAGGCTAGGAAGCCCACCACACTGTGTCCTATTGGTCTCCTGCCTCTGTTGTCATCATTTCTCTGTCATTCGCTGCCTCTCTCCATTTCTCATACCTCCAGTGTTGCAGCATTCTATTGCCTGGATTTAAGTTCAGTTCAGGGATATCAGGTCCAGGATGCACTCCACTCCTGAATCTTCTTTCTTAATGGCAGTGAAATCCTTTTCCACCTCATGGATGGCTCATTTTAAGTCTATTAGGATGGCAAAATTGTCCAATATCCATGTTAGAGTGTTATAGACTTTACTTACATGGTCCCACCCCTAGGTTGCATGCCCAAAGGTGAGACCATGAAAATAAACTATAGAACCCTGATTTACTATTAGCAAGCTGTCCAACCCCCTTGGTGGGCCACAGCACCTCACGCATACATAGTCATACCCGATGATTTTTTAGGCATCAACAACTACAGCTAGAAGAGTCACACTGTTCTTATCTAACGTCATCTCTCCTTTCTCACATTGTACTATAAGCATCAAGAAGAAACCAGGTTGTACTTGTGGCATGTTGTCTGGCAATATCCTTAGCTAAATAACCAAGTAATTTTAACATGTACATGTTCTGTTTTCCATGTAAATCCAGGTCACATTTTTTTAAAGCTTTCTGTCACTCCATGACAAGAATCTCACTTCATTCATTTCCCAATAATCTGTTCCTCATTGACAACCTCTTTGATGTCCAGATTTCTATGAACAATCTCCTAGCTATTTAAACTTTATATTATTTTTCATAAAATTTTTCCTTCTACAGCCAAGTTCCAATGCCACTCTAGCATTTTAAAATATATAAACATATTATAGCAGCACCTCACATTCAGGTACCAAAACATGTATTTATTTTCTACTGCTTGGATGTTTTGTTTTTAAATCACAAACTCAACTATGTGCATTTAACATCTCACAGTATCTGTGAGCCAAGAGTCTAGAGTATAGAGTCCAGACACAGTTCACCTGGGTCTTCTGCATGACTATGATCAATGTGTTGATCAAGATAAGATTCTCATCTGAAATCCTGAGTAAGGAAGCAATTGCTTCCAAGCTCATGTATTTGTTGGCACCATTCAGTTTCTTATAAGTTGCCAGAATAAGCTCAGTTCCTTGCCATATGCCCTCCCCATGGAAGAAATGGTAGCTTTTATCTTTAAAGCTAGTAAAGGAGAAAGCTTCCGAACAATACAGTTGTTAAATTTTTATGTAAAGGAATCCTGGAAGTGATAGGATTTCTTAAAAAAAATCACTCTTCCTATATTCTATTATCACGAGTCCTGGTGTGCCACTGTGGGTTAATGTGCTAGACTGCAAGATAAGTCTGAACTGCAAGGTGGGAGGACCAAGCTCACCAGCCACTCCTCAAAACTCTGTATAGGGTTGCTATGGGTAAGAATCAACTCAACAGAACTTAACGAAAACAGCAACAACAGCATATTCTATTATTTAGTAGGAAGTTAGTAGGCTCCCCACAAACAGAGTCCCTCATAGATACCAGAAGGTGAAGGTCATACAATGACATTAGTGTTTCTCCATAACAGATATATTCTACCAAAATGAATGGAGTTAGCTAAAAAATTGAAAATGTATACTCCAGAAAATAGGAGACAAAAAAATGGGAATTCCTAGAGAAAAAGGTAAAGAAAATCTTGGGTAACGACTTTGCAACATAATCAAAGAACAAAGAGTCCAGAAGAGAGCAGGAGAACAGAGGGCTCCAGGGAAATAGCTTTAACAAAAAAAAATCTAAAAAGGCAGATTATTCAACTATTTTGACAGTATAATGGAGGTTCTTACCGGTATTAGGGAGTTTGGAGATAAATTAGAGATTTCCAGTTAGGTGCCATCGAGTCAGTACCAACTCATAGCGACCCTATGCACAACAGAACAAAGCACCATCCGGTCCTGGACCAATCTCACAATTGTTGCCACGCTTGAGCCCATTGATGCTTTCATTTTGCATATCAATCTAGCTAAGAGTCTTCCTCTTTTTCTCTAACTCTCCACCTTTCCAAATATTATATCCTACTCCAGAGACTGGTCCCTCCTGAAAATATGTCTGAAGCATGAGAGACAAAGTTTGGCCATATTGGCCTCCAAGGAGCACTCAGGCTGCACTTCTACCAACACAGACCTGTTGGTTCTTTTGGCAGCCCATGGCACTTTCAATATTCTCCTCCAACTCCATAACTCAAAAGCATCAATTATTCTATGGTCTTCCTTATTCACTGTCCAGCTTTCACATGCATATGAAATTATTGAAAATACCATGGCTTGGGTCAGGTACACCTTAGTCCTCAAGGTGACATCTTTGCTCTTCAACACTTTAAAAAGGCCTTGTGCAGCAGATTTGCCTAATGTAATACATCATTTGATTTCTTGACTGCTGCTTCCATGAGTGTTGACCGTTGGTCCAAGAAGAATGAAGTTCTTGACAACTTCAATCTTTTCTCCATTGATAAGAATATTGTTTATTGAATCGGTGGTGAGGATTTTTGTTTCCTTTACATTGAGATGCAATTCATACCAAAGTCTATGGTCTCTGATTTCATCAGTAAATATTTTATGTCCTCTTCACTTTCAGTAAACAAGGTTGTATCAACTGCATATTGCAGGTTATTAATGAGTCTTCCTCCAAACCTGATGCCATGTTTTTCTTCATATAATCCAGATTCTCAGATTATTTGCTCAGCATACAGATTGAATAAATATGGTGAAAGAATACAACCCTGTCACACACCTTTCTTAATTTCAAACCATTCAGTATTCCTATGTTCTGTTCAAACAACTGCCTCTTTGTCCATGTACAGATTCCTCATGAGCACAATTAAGTGTTCCAGAACACTCATACTTTGTAAGTTGTCCATAGCTTGTTATAATCCATACAGTCGAAAGCCTTTGTGTAGTCAATAATGCACAGATAAACATCTTTCTGGTATTCTCTGCTTTCAGCCAAGATTCATCAGACATCAGCAATGAGATCCCTCATTCCATGTCCTCTTCTGAATCCAGCTCAAACCTCTGGAAGTTCTCTCTCAATGTATGCTTGAAGTCATTAATCTATTACCTTTAGTAAAACTTTACTCCATTAGATATCAAAGATTTCGCCCGATGATTTCCGCATTCCACAGGATCACCTCTCTTTGGAATGGGCACAAACACTGATGTCTTCCAATCAGTTGGCCAGATAATTGTCTTCCAATTCTTGGCATATATGAGTGAATGCCTCACTTTCTTGAAAATTTTTAATTTTTATTCCATCATTTCCTGGAGCCTTGTTCATTGACAATTCCTTCAATGCACTTTAGACTTCTTCCTTCAGTATCATTGGCTCTTGATCAAATGCTATGTCTTGAAATGGTTGAACATGAACCATTTCCTTTTGGTACAGTGACTCTGTGTATTCCTTCCATCTTCTTTTGATGTTTTCTGCATCATTAAATAATTTGCCCAGAGAATTCTTCAATAATGAAATTCGAGGCTTGAATTTTTCTTCAGTTCCTCCAGCTTGATAAATGCTGAGTGTATTCTTCCCTTTTGGTTTTTTGACTCCAGATATTTGTAATATTTGACTTTGTCTTCTTGAGATTACCTTTGAAATTTTCTGTTTAGCTCTTGTACCTCCTCATTTCTTCCATTTACTTTAGTATCTTTACCTTGGGGGGGGGTAAGTTTTAGTGTCTCTTCTGACATCCCTTTTGATCTTTTCCTTCTTTCTTGTCTTCTGAATGACTTTTTGCTTTCTTCCTGTATGATGTTCTTGATGTCATCCCACATTCTGGTCTCTGTTCTTTAGTGTTTAATGTATCAAAACTGTTTTTCAGATGATCTCTAAATTCAGGTGGGATATATTCAAGGTCATATTTTGGCTCTCATGGATTTTTTTTTTTCATTTACTTTAGCTTCAGTTTGAATTTGCATATGAGTAATTGATGGTCTGTTCCAAAGTCTGCCCTTGGACTTGTTTTGACTGATGATATGGAGTTTTTCCATTATCTCTTTCCACAGATGTGGTCATTTTGATGTCTATGTATTCCATCTGGCGATGTTCATGTGTATAGCCGCCTCTTTTGCTGTCTAAAGAAGGTATTTGAAATGAAGAAATCATTGGCTTTGCAGAATTCTATCATGCAATCTCCAACATCATTTCTATCACTAAAGCTATATTTTCCAACTACTGATCCTTCCTCTTTGCTCCCAACCTTTGCATTCCAATCACCAGTAATGACCCAACATCTTGATTGCATGTTTGATCAATTTCAGATTGAACAAGTTGGTAGAATTCTTTTATTTCATCCTCACTGGCTTTAGTGGTTGGTGCGTAAATTTGAATAATAGTGGTATTAACTGATCTTCCCTGTAGGTGCATGGATATTATCCTATCAAAGACAGTGGTGTGCTTCATGACTGGTCTGGATATGTTGTTTTTGACAATAAATGCAACACCATTCCTCTTCAATTTTTCATTCCTTGCATAGTAAGCCACGTAGTTGTGAGATTCAAAATGGCCAATACCAGTCCATTCAGCTCACTAATGCCTAAGATATTGATGTTTCTGTGTTCCATTTGATTTTTGACAATTTCTATTTTTCCTAGATTCATGCTTCATACATTCCATGTTCTAATTAGTATGGGTGTTACAGCTGTTTCTCTTCATTTTGAGTTGTGCCCCATCAGCAAATGAAGGTCGCATGGGCTTTCTCCATTTGCGTCATCACTATCAACTGTACTTTGAGAAGGCGTCTCTTCCACAGCCGCACTTTGAGTGCCTTCCAACCTGAGGGGCTCATTTTCTGGCACTATATCTGACAGTGTTTCTCTGCTATTCATTAGGTTTTCAGTGACTAAATATTTGGAAGTAGTTCATCACTCTTTTTTTCTAGTCTGTCTTCATCTTGCAGCACATCTGAAACCTGTCCACCATGGGTGACACTGCTGGTATTTAAAATACCCTCCGCATAGTTTCCAGAATCACAGCAACTCACAAGCTACCAGAGTCTGAAAAACTGATAGTGTGGTGGAAATTAGAGATAAATGACCTGAAACCTGAACAATCAAATCATAGAACAACAAACAACCCTAGGAAAGGGTAAAGGTTTAGGAAATAAAACATAATCACAGTACATCCTATGGCTTAACTAGAAACATTGGCAATCATTAGAATAACACCAATGGTAAACATTTTTTAAAGTTTAAATGGTGATACAAATATATTCAGGTAATTACTAGAAAAAAATGTAGCGGATGGAAAAGAGGGGGGGTGGGTAGTGAGAACATCAAACCTTGCTTTCCACAACTTAAAATCCAAAGATAATGTATAAAGTTGTAAATAAAAATAAATAATATAAATTTTTGGTAAATAAAATATTTGTGAATAAAAATATGCACATAAAAAAAGTTGTCGCATATCAGTGGAAACAGCTAAAAGCATTTAATGGGATTGTCCCTGTGGAGTGAGAATCAGGTGAGAGAGTTGGGGCAGGAAACTTCAGTAAATTAATCCATTATTAACCCTGGAGTATTAATGAACATTTTAAGCAATGCCATGCATTACTTGTAGAACAAAATAAAATTCAATTGCACATTTGAAACTAAGGAAAAATTAGTAAATATATTATCTTTTAATTTAGCTCTGCAGAAAAAATTTAAACATTCGATCCTAGAATGTGACTAAATCACCTTACATTTTCTCAAATCCTATGACTATATTACTAAATCCAAGGGAGAGATGATTTGGGCATGATACCTCCTGGAGCCTTATCACACATTATCAATCTTGAGCTAAGGACTATAGAGTTTCTACACTCTAGATTATGGTACAGATTGAAGAAAACACAATAGGCTGTAAGACTAGCCATGGGGAACAGCAGTTTCATAAACCTGGGTGTGGGTGGGCTTTCATCAATGGTATGAAAAAGTCGCTGTTGCTGTTGTTAAGTGCCATCGAGTCAGTTCCAACTCATAGTGAGCCTATATAGGGTTTCCAAGGAGTAGCTAGTGACCTCGCAGTTCAAACCCCCCTTGCAGTCCTGTACATTAACCTGCAGTGCCACACCTGGAATTAAGTTGTTGTTGTTAGGTGCCATTGAGTCGGTACTGACTCATAGCGAACTTATGCACAGCAGAATGAAACACTGCCCGATGCTGGGCCAACTTCACTACTATTGCCATGGTTGAGTCAAAGGATGCTGTCACGTGGCAAATTCATCTCTACTGAAAATACCATGGCATGGGTCAGGCGCACCTTACTCCTCAAGCTGACATCTTTGCTCTTCAACACTTTCAAAAATTCCTGTGCAATACATTTGCCTAATGCAATATGTCATTTGACTTCTTGACTGCTACTTCCATGAGTGCTGATAGTTGATCCAAGAAGAATGAAGTCCTTGACAACTTCAATCTTTTCTCCATTGATAAGAATGTTGTTTATTGATTGCTCCAGTGGTGAGGATTTTTGTTTTCTTTACATTGAGATGTAATCCATACCGAAGGTTGTGCTCTTTCATCTTCATCAGTAAATGTTTTATGTCCTCTTCACTTTGAGCAAGCAAGGCTGTACCATCTGCATATCGCAGGTTGTTAATGAGTCTTCCTCCAATCCTGATAACATTTATCTTCATATAACCCAGTTTCTTTAATTATTTTCTCAGCATACAGGTTGATTAACTATGGTGAAAGAATACAACCCTGTTGCACACCCTTCTTAATTTTAAACCATTCAGTGTTTCCATGTTCTGTTCAAACAACTGCCTCTTGGTCCAGGTACAGATTCCTCATGAACACAATTAAGTGTTCCAGAATACTCATACTTTGCGGTGTTGTACATAGCTTGTCATGATCCAAACAATTGAAAGCTTTGGTCAATAAAGCCCAGGTACACATCTTTCTGACATTCTCTGCTTTCAGTCAAGATCCATCGGACATCAGCAATAATTTTCCTTGTTCCACAGCCTCTTCTGAATCTGGCTTTAACCTTTGGAAGTTCTTTGTCAATGTATGCTTGCAGCTGTTTCTGTATTACGTTTAGTAAAACATGATAGTGTCTTAAAATACACACCCAGCAGAATGAAATACTGCATGATCCTGGGCCAACCTCACCACTGTTGTCACACTTGAGTCCATCGATGCTGCCTCTTGGCTAATCCATCTCTTTAGGGGGTCTTCCTCTTTTTCTCTGACCCTCTACCTTAGCAAACATGATACTTTTCTTCAGTGACTGGTCCCTTCTGACAATATGTCCAAAGTATGAAAGATGAAGTTTGGTCAGCCTGGTCTCCAAGAAGCACTCTGGCTGAAATTCTTCCAAAACAGATCTATTGGTTATTTTGGCAGTCCATGGCACTTTCAATAGTCTTCTCCAACACCATAACTCAAAAGCATCAATTCTTCTATGGTCTTCCTTATTTGCTGTCCAACTTTCACATACATATGAGGTTATTGAAAATACCATGGCTTGGGTTAGGCGCACCTTATTCCTCAAGCTGACATCTTTGCTCTTCAACACTTTAAAAAGGTCTTGTGCAGCAGATTTGCCTAATGGAATACATCATTTGATTTCTTGACTGCTGCTTCCTTGAGTGTTGATAGTTAATCCAAGAAAAATGAAGTTCTTGACAACTTCAATCTTTTCTCTATTGATAAGAATGTTGTTTATTGATCCAGTGGTGAGGATTTTGTTTTCTTCATATTGATGTGTAATCCATATTTAAGACTGTGGTCTTTGATCTTCATCAGTAAATGTTTTAAATCCTCTTCACTTTCAGGAAGAGGTTGTATCATCTGCATATCACAGGTTGTTAATGAGTCTTCCTTCAGTCCTAATGCCACATTTTTCTGCATGTAACCTAGCTTCTTTAATTATTTGTTCAGCATACAGGTTTAATAAGTATGGTGAAAGAATACAACCTTGTCGCACACCTCTCTTAATTTTAAAACATTCAGTGTTCCCATGTTCTGTTCAAACAACTGCTTCTTGGTCCAGAAGCACAATTAAGTGTTCTGGAATATTCATACTTCATAATGTTGTCCATAGCTTGTCATGATCCACACAATCGAAAGCCTTTGTGTAATCAATAAAGCACAGGTAAACATCTTTCTGATATTCTCTGCTTTCAGCCAAGATCCATCAGACATCAGCAATGATATCCCTTGTTCCACGGCCTCTTCTGAATCCGATTTGAACCTCTGGAAGTTCTCTGTCAATGTATGATTGTAGCTGTTTCTGTATGACCTTTAGCAAAACTTTAGTCTCATGGGATATCAAAGAGATTGCCTGATGATTTCCACATTCCATTGGGTCACCTCTCTTTGGAATGGACGTATTCCAATACAGATCTCTTCCAATCACTCTGCCAGAGAACATCATACATGGAGAAAGGAATTAAGTTGGTGGAACTTAATTCCATGAGAGAATATTGGAGAAGAAATTCTAGATCCATTTGTTAAAAATTTCCAGCTAATCAGTGGGTTGCTGAAAGCAAAATATAAGCTTTATATGAAAGAGAGTAGACCGGAGCTACCTAGAGGTTAGAATTCCAATTTAAAGGTATGAGATTTCAGGAAATGCTCCAGGTCACATGAACTGTTTAGCAAATAGCACAGTTTGAGACCATATTCATATGACATAGACCAAAAAGAGAAGGTAGGAATAGGATTCAGTAACTCAAGAACTATATGTGTCTATAGTTTTATTTTACTTATGGCTCTTCAGATAGTGGAATTGTTCAAAAGGATCAAAAAATCAATCATACTGTGTGATTTATAACCAGTTAGTTGACATGGAGTCTATTCCAAGCACTAAACTGCAAACAACAATGTCAGCATTCAAACCCACCAGCTGCCTAGGAAACCCTATATAGGGTCACTATGAGTCAGAACCTACTCAAGGGCACTTACAAACAACAACAACATGTGTCAGATTATATCTGTATTCTATAGGATTTTCAATTACTGGTATTTTAAATGTAAATGTGAGCTGCCTCTAAATAGACTAAAAGCATAAATTTTTCTGTTAACTGCCAAGTACATTATTAACTATTTGCACCACCCAAGGATTCCTGTGAGGTTGATACTATTGCTTGTATAGTCTTTATCGTTGCTTCAGTTAGATCAGATATCTAGGTTGCCCATGAGCCATCATTAAATTTAATTCTAGAGAAGTTACAAGCAGAAGAGGAACATCAGACAATTTCATATTCATTGTTTCCAATTACAATAAAATATTTGGTAAAACCAACTATCAGAAAATATAACATGTACATAATTAGAATGAAATATTTAGATAGCACAAACCTTAGGCTTTTTAATTTACAGTAATGTATTATCTTTGTAAACATTGCATAATTAAGACTTGTGGTTTTTTCACATAAAGAATATTAATTCAGGTGGAGAATCTTTATTCAGGTGGAGCTCAGTTTGAAAGTAGGTATTTTTCAACAGAAATATCAAGAATGTTTCTAAAGCATGCCCTTTAGGAGTAGTTAATGGTAGATACCAGAAGGGGCAAATCCCAGTGATGTTTGAAGTAAAAATCCCAAATAAGCAGACCATATAATCAAAATTCATTCAAAAACACAACTTAAATGGTCAACTTCTCCCTTGGATTGGTACTTTGTTTGAAAATACAGGATTATATACCATAGAGAGGATAAGGAATGGAAGATTACCCTTATCATGAGGTCTTTTCAGGACACTTTCCTACAGTGTATCCAGCCTTTCCAGCCCCAAACCATCACTGCTTGTCAGTTTGAAGAATCATGAAAGGTCTTATCTGTCACACCAATTAGCATGAACCAGGAGTGATTATAATGGCCTCATACAAAGTCAAATCAAACCTTCCCAACAAAGTAATAGCAGCAGCAGTTTTAGTTAAAGACCAATTGGAGAGAAGAGTTATGGACGTCTGAGAAGCATGGTAGTGGGCAGTGACAAATCCATGGTCTATAAGGATCAACAGCGATTAGACCACCACAGGACTGCATAGGTTCTGTTTCTAAACGAAATCCCCATTGGCAAGCTGTGTTCTGCGATAACCTGCTGCCTTTCATAATCTTATTTCTTTTGCTGCTTTTAACTCACTGGGTACGGTGTCATCACAGAGAGGAAGAGAGAACAAGAAGCTGAAAATATCCCTTTGGAACATCAACACTGATCGGGACAGATATTTTTAGCAAGCGATTGTCTGTCAAATCTGTGTCACATGGCATGCCACTTTAACGAACTGAGAGTTTGCAAGTGGCTGAAAACTGACAGCTGCAAATGAGAATTTAGGAGGTTCCACTAGGCAAGCAGAACATTGATCAAATGTATTGGCAGGAGCCCTAATCACAGCAATGTCAGTGGAGATACTGAGCTTAAAATCCTCCTTCAGGTGATGAAGTGCCATCTGGTGTAAGAGCTATGGCTCTATGAGTCTAGTTAATGTCTTCAAGAGCCTGTCATGTTTTTACTGTTTACTACATTTAATATATTTTTCCTCCTCATAAATATGTGAGGGAATAACATTTCAAAAATAGATAAAATGTGAATTGCTGCACATTATGCTCTCCATGATATTTTAAATGAAAGTGCTTGGTTCATCCATGCTCATCTGTCATTGACAGTAAGCAGTAAGCACATTGAGAAGTGGCAGTAAAAATCAAAGGAGGTGCCCCTTCTCCCTGGCCCTATTCCATGCCACATACCACTTTGACTCTTTCACTGGTAATCAATAGAACCCTATGACCAAGTGATTTCTTGCCTTGCCTTCATTTCATTCTGTCTGTGAGAGGCTGGTTCTTTTTGGTGAAGATAGAGTTGAATGTACCTTTCAAGAAACTTGCACAAAGAAGTGAATAATTTGAGGTACAAAATTCTGTGCTACTTTTCTAGTGCCCTCAAAGGCATTTAAAATGAAGCTAAAATCATAACACTACATTTTCTGGAATGCAATTGAGCTTTTCTTTCCTCTTGCCTTATTAATTTATGATTTTTGTTTTTATTATCTTTGGGTTCTAAGTCTGCTCACAATTATTCCACTTATGCTCAGATTTCTAACCAGTTTTGTTTCCCCTAATTTCATAAAATCTCTTGTATTGTTGTCAAGATCTTTGGGTTCTATTCTTTCTTATTCTAGTCCATTGTGTTAATTCCTCTTCACAATTCCCATTACTGATCCATTGACACCCTGGAATTTTGTCTGCCAAATATCTTAGGTTTACAACATAAATTTCTATAGCTATGCCACATGATTTCCTGCTTATGCAAAATATTTGTCTACACACTATATCAATATGGTATAATTGTTCACAATGGACTTAAAATTATATAGCATTTTCAAGAATAAAATTCTTCATGAATTCTCTTGCAATTATTTTCATGAACAAATGGGGATGACAACCTACCCCATCATTTCCTAGATCTCCTGGGAATATTTGAAATATAAGGAGCTCTGGTAGCGTAATGGTTACGAATTGGTCTGTGATCCACAAGGTCAGCAGTTCAAAACTCCCAGCGGTTCAATGGAAGAAAGATGAGGTGGTCTGCTCCTGTAAAGATTTACAGCCTCGAAAACCCTGTGTAGGGTTGCTATGAGTCAGAACCGACTCCATGGCACATAACAACAACAACTCTTAACATACATTTATATTGAGAAGCATAATTAACAGAAATGTTACAGAGCATATTTATCAACACTAAGTGTGTAGACTGCATTTAAGTGTTGACAATTCCTGAGGATCCCAGACTGAAAAATGAACCACTTAATCTGAAAATGTTTATGCTTTCTTGGCTGGAAATCTTAAGGTCTCTTTTTCTCATTTTCCCATGGGTTCAGTGTATATAATAAATTATTTATTTTGCCAGATTTTTCAAGTGAGAATATCTTTGTTGGAGTAATTAATTTACCGCCTTCTCCACAGAAAATATATACTGACGTTTTACTCTGGGCAGAAATCCTATCTGATTCACATAACCTTCCAGTACCTCTGAACCACTATTCCTAAATCACACACACAAAAAAAGCATTTAGATGTAATATCTGGAAGCAGCAATTTTGATATTGACTTATTGCAGCATGTACATTATTCTTACAAGGTACGAATGCAACAGAAATCCCTAGTATCTGATTATTATCTAATCACTCAATCTATCTCTAAGCTTTGAACCAACTTTGAGATTTGTTTTAACTTTTATTCCTTCCTGAGCCTCAACTCCTCCTTAACCTTTACCTGTTACTCTGCCCCTAGTTTTCCAGCACTTCTCCTTGTCTCTAATCCCAGGAATTCATGAACCTTTACCTTACCCTAATAATCCATTGCTATAGATCTCACATACTTTTCCATTACTCTCTCTATAGAAATTTCTATAGATGTTGTTGTGTGCTGCCAAGTCAGTTCTGACTTATAGCGATCCTGTATAATTTCCTAGGAGCAGCAGGTGAGTTTGAACCATTGATCTTGTGTTTAGTATTTCAGTGCTTATCCTACAGTGCCCCACAAAGAGACCTCCATAAATAGACCCTAAGGAATATTGCCATTTCATTAGGATAAGGAAATCTCAGTTTCTTTTCTGATTACTTCTTAATCTGTTTTAGACAGCCACAGGACATCTCCTTATTTAACATGAAAAGTCACTCTGGTCATTTCAGGGTTGTTCTTTATCTATGGACACACCCAGCCTCTCTCATGATTGCATTGTTAGGTGCCATCGAGTCAGTACTGACTCGTAGCAACCTTATGCACAGCAGAATGAAACATCGCCCGATCCTGGGCCAACCACATTACTATTGCCACACTTCAGTCCGTTGATGCTGCCACTTGGTCAATCCATCTCATTGGGCGTCTTCTTCTTTTTCTCTGACCCTCCACCTAACCAAACATGATATCCTCCTCCAGCAACTGGTCCCTCCTGACAATACGTCCGAAGTATAAGAGATGAAGTTTGGCCATTTTGGCCTCCAAGGAGCATGCTGGTTGCACTTCTTCAAACACAGATCTGTTGGTTCCCTTGGCAGCCCATGGCACTTTCAATATTCTCCTCCAACACCATAACTCAAAAACATCAATTCTTCAACAGTCTCCCTTATTCACTCTCTAGTTTTTGTATGCATATCAGGTTATTGAAACTACCATGGCTTAGGTCAGTTGCACTTTAGTCCTCAAGCTGACATCTTTGCTCTTCAACACTTTAAAATGGTCTTGTGCAGCAGTTTTCCATAATGCAATATGTCATTTGATTTCTTGACTGCTGCTTCCATGAGTGTTGATAGTTGATCCAAGAAGAATGAAGCCCTGAAAAACTCAAATCCTTCTCCATTGATAAGAATGTTGTTTATTGGTCCAGTGGTGAGGATTTTTGTTTTCTTTACATTGAGATGTAATCCATACCGAAGGTTGTGCTCTATCATCTTCATCAGTAAATGTTTTAAATCCTCTTCACTTTCAGCCTGCAAGGTTGTATCATCTGCATATCACAGGTTGTTAATGAGTCTTCCTCCAATCCTTTTGCCATGTTTTTCTTCATATAATTCAGCTTCTTGGATTATTTGCTCAGCATACAGATTAAATAAGTATGGTGAAAGAATACAACCTTGTCATACACCTTTCTTAATTTTAAACTAGTCAGTGTTCTCCTGTTCTGTTTGAATAACTGCCCCTTGGTCCAGGTACAGATTTCTCATAAGTACAATTAGGTGTTCCAGAATACACATACTTTGCAATGTTGTCCATAGCTTTTCATGATCCACACAATTGAAAGCCTTTGAGTAGTCCATAAAGAACAGGTAAACATCTTTCTGATGTTCTCTGCTTTCAGCCAAGATCCATCGGACATCAGCAATGATGTTCCTCATTCCACAGCCTCTTCTATATCCAGCTTGAACCTCTGGAAGTTCTCTGTCAATGTATGATTGTAACTGTTTCTGTATTACCTTTAGTAAAACATGATAGTCTGTTAAAATTAACTGTGATACCTTTTCCTAAAAATCACATAACATTTCTGCATCTACTTTGGTGAACCAAAGTTTTAAAAATCTGCTTGAAAATTAGGTAGACATGAGGAACTCAAAGAACTTGTACATACATATATCAGTGATTTGAAACAAAGGGTAGTAAGTGGCAGGAGAAATAAAAATATTACATTTATAGAAAAATCAGTATTAATTACAATGGGGAGATGGAAAAGACCACTGATTTATTACGTATTTGTTTCACACTGTGTGCAGCACCATCATTCCTTTCTTCAGGTACCCAACAAGGCCAAGTTACTAAATGCTTTCGAAGGATTTGTTTCTCCGTAGAGTTTATGTGCTATTTTCTGATCAGGATCTTCTACCCTGCCCTCAATGCATCACCTCTGTGTTAAAGTCCATTTCTCCTTAAAACACTTAGCACAAATGTCACCTCTTGTTTACAGCTTTATTTAAGCCAACTACCTCTTATTTCCAAACAACTGTCATACATTTCCTCTGTAACACCTATCTCATGCTGTTGAAGTAGTTCATTCACACATAGATCTGCCTTTTAAAGTGTCAGCTTCTTGAGGTTATTCACTTTATCTTGGTATCCCTGCCCCTGTTCTTTGAACAGTGCATGTCATGAAGTATATGCTGAATAAATGAAGAATTTCTAGGGAAATTTTTCAGTAATCATGAAACTCTTTACATCCTTCAGCATTTCCTTTCTTCACTCTTCTTCCTTTCCTCACTTAAGTAAAAGTAAGTTACTTTTGAAGCATTTTTAAAAGAAAGGCTAATAATGCATCCAGACACTTGGGCATCTGAGAAGGGGACTGAATTATGAGAAGGGCAGAAGTACTGAGCCAAATATGCATTAGGAGGAGGGAACTTCCAAACTAAGAAGCAAGGACTGGCATTCTACTTCCAAAAATCAGTCAATTAAAACCCTACAGATAACAATGATCTGATACCCAGCCAATCTCTTGGGGATGGCACAAAAATAGATAACATTTCATTTCATTGTGCTTATGATCATTATGAGTCAGGGGAGGGGAGAGAGGGTTAACTCCAAGGCAGCTAACAACAACAACAAATTGAGAGGAGAGAAAACATCCATCCTTCCATACAGGAAACTTTGTTGGCCACTATGGAAGTGCAACCAGAGTGCTCCTTGGAGGCCAAGATGGCTAAACTTCGTCTCTCCTACTTTGGACACAGTGTCTGGAGAGAACAGTCACTGGAGAAGGATGTCATGTTGGGTAAGGTGGAGGGTCAGAGAAAAAGAGGAAGACCCCCAACGAGATGGATCAGCCAGGTGGCATCATTGATGGCATCAAGTGTGGCAGCAGTAGTGAGGTTGGCCCAGGATCCGACATTGTTTTGTTCTGCTGTGCATGGGGTCACTAGGAGTCGGTTCTGACTCGATGGCCCCTGACAACAACAAATGGCCCCTCTGCTTAGTGCCTTCTTCTATCAATTTTATTTCCTCTTTAACTGCAGGGCTTTCCGTTCAATCTTTGTAAATCTGTCCTTCAATTTCATATGCTTCCTCCCATCAATAATAGCATGTCAAGATGAAAACTAAGTGATTTGTTGAGATGATAAGAACACTGGAAGACATTCTGGGCCCACTTCTATCATTTTATGATTGATATAGTCAGGAATCCTGATGTTTTTGCTTGGTGGGTTTGTGGGATAGTGTCTGGCTCTGCAAGTAAATTCTGGAAAGACTGAAATCTTTATAGAAAGATGACATTCAATAAATTGCCTCAATAACCAAATCAGAATAGAAGAAGCAGTAGCATAAGTAACATATCTTTGCATTAGAAAAAATGATAATTTTGCACCTGGGAGGGGTAAATGCCCAATACAAATTCAAATTTTCCACTATCTTTTACCAAATAAGACAGTATTATATGAGTCCTCATATGGAGGCCACAGCTGGCACTTCTGACAAAGCCTGGGAGGCTTTTGTTCTTCAAATTTCAAAAACCAGCCCATGAAAACCCAGCATCAATCTAAAAAAATTGCAATGGATAAGTACCCAAAAAAATACAAAATTATTTTGCTTATGAAATTGGTTTTCAAATAAGACTTCTCAAAATGCACAGAGGAGTTCCACTTGGTTGGAAGCAGCACAGCACTTCTGAGCTGGCCTGTGGATGATGTCCATTGTAGATCAAATGGTTACATTATCTCAGGTGAGAACCGTCTTCAGCTACTCCAGTGGTATTTGCAAACAACCAGTGACAGATTTTAAATGGATGGTGCTATGGATGCTGAATTGCTAGATGCTTTGTTCATTGTTAAAGGTCACGTAGGGAGATTTTAAAAGGATGTTTTCATGACTGTAAACTTTTCTTCTTGAAAAATAGGCATATTGTACTGATTATTTTTTACCTCAGGGATGAAAAGGAATCTGTGTATAAAATGTGAAGAGATATGGAGAATAAAGACTTGTTTCCTTTAAGGCAGCAAGTGAAGAACTGATTAAAAAAAAAAAAAGTCTAAACAATATTAAGACTTCAAATTAAACATAAGAGTGTCTAAGTCATTTGTAACATCATCTCTTTGAATGACAGGATAGTTATGCATCCAACCCAATGTAGTCAAATTATAAAATATTCAAATATCACAATAAAATATTATTTAAAACAGAAGCTATGTTGCAGATTATTTCATTCCAAAATATAATTCTGCCTGTGAGGAAAATAAAGTTATGACTTTTCCCAGGAAGTAGCTGACATCATATAACTTGTGACTAAAAGCAGAGAATAACAGAGAGATGTCTACTTGTGTTTTATTAACTATGCCTTTGCATTCAACTATGCAGATCACAACAAGCCACATATAACATTGAAAAGATTGAAAATTCAGGAACATTTCATTGTGTTCGTGTGGAACCTGTACATAGACTAAGAGGCAGCTGTTTGAACAAAATAAATGGATACTAAATGTTTTAAAATCAAGAAAAGTGTGTGTCTGTGTTGTATCCTCCACCATACTTAATTAGACTCTAGTTCCTATAAAAGAACACCATACTTAGTAAAGTAAAGAGTCAATGGTTAAAAGGAAGACCCTCAATGACATGGACTGCAACAGTGACTGCAACAATGAATTTAAACTTAAGAAATATTGTAAAGATGGTAAAGGATTGCTAGGAGTGGAACCAACTCAAGGGCACCCAATAACAACAATAGCAACAAAGAATTAATGCACACCTTTTTATAATATTAACCACTATATTTTCTCCACTAGGACATGTTCAGTTGTAGACAATTTTATTATCTCTTCAAACCAGGTAAAGTAATTTGACATATTACTTTAAGTCTAATAGATATATATACTGAAATAAGAATCAAAGTTCAGATCATTACTGAAAATTTTTCACACATGGCAGTCCTTTTTGTAAAACAATCTAACACACCAAAAGTTCACCTGTGCTGGATAAATTGTTACTGAAACATTATGGCCTTTGATTTTACTCTTTGTAATACTTCTCAATTTTCCATAACCAGATAAGGGAAACAAGGTATTATTTACTAAGGACAGCCATCTAAAAAGTCTATAAAATGGCCAGCATAGTATCAAACATTCTGCATTTTTAACTCCTTAGATAATAGTCTTCAATTATTGTTAAAAATCCTTGAGTGTTTGCTATGGATCATCCTATATTTCTCATCCTGATATTATTGACAATGGTTTTCAGTGAAGAGAGATTTGGTTAGTGTACTGAACATTGTCTATTCAGTATTGGCATCTTTTCCTGTTGTCTTTTGTGTATTGAAGAAATGAAAGACCGAAAACAACTTTACCCTGGTTCACTCACAAACAGGGCTCTACATGGAATTTAGGTCTGTTAATAAGAAATAGTCAATCAAGACTTAAGAAGTGGAGAAAAAGGTGGGCATCATTTTCTTCAAGTACTAAGACACATCAGTATTTAAGATGGCTAGATACTTTTCCATGGATCTAGTCATCATCAGCTTCATGGGTATGCAGCAGTAGAAACATTCGTTTTTGGTTACAGCACAAAAATTGGATCTTTAAATCAATAGTCCAATGGGAGAACTACTGATGTTCATCCCTTCATAGCCATTCCAATAATTTTATATGCACTAATTTCTTGTGTTAAATCATTTTCTTATAGAAAAACATATGCTGTTGTTGTTGTTGTTATGTGCCGTGGAGTCAGTTCCAACTCATAGCCACCCTGTACCGGGTTTCCAAGGCTGTAAATCTTTATGGGAGCAGAAAGCCTCATCTTTCTCCCACAGAACAACTGGTAGTTTCAAACTGCTGACCCTGAGATTCGCAGCCCAATTTGTAATCACTCTGCTACCAGAGCTCCTTAGAAAAACATATATTTGTGTCTTCTTCCTATACCAACTCCTAACACAACTCTTAATGTAAGGAACCTCGAGCCTGGTGTTGGACACTGTCTAATTATTGCCTACTGATTTTAGGATTAAGATCAAAGTTCTTGATATAAGAAAATTTCTGACCCAGTCTCAACAAGTTCCTTCTTTCCTACCTCTCTTTCTTCTCACCATGTAGATTTGTTTCTGGTCCTTGAGTCTTCATACTCCTCTTTATTTCAAGAAATGTGTCAATACTATTGCCTTTTCCTAAAAAAAAAAAAAAAAAAAAAAAATTTCTCCTACATATTATTCCCCTCTTGCCTAACTCACCTGTTCCTTACATCCTAGTTCCCCACACTGATGCTCTTTACCTACTTAATTCCTCCATCTTATTTCTAATCTCATTTCAAATTTCACTTTCTCAAGAAAACTTTTGCCTAATCCCAAATGCCTAATTCAGTTCTTACACAATACAATTCATAGCACTTATCCTAGTTTGTAACTGCATTTTATGTAATTATTTGACTACTTTCTGTGACCCCAGTCAAAACACCAGCTCAACAAAGACAATGAATGAATTTCCTGGGAAGTAAATTATTAGCATCTGCTAAAAAAAACTTCACTTTTAATGCAAGTTAAACTGTGCTTTGTGTTTCCACAAAGAAAATAACATTATTACTAATGCTATGATTCCACCACTCCTCTGTCAGTCTGTCGTACTATGGTGGCTTGTGAGTTGCTGTGATTATGGAAACTTTGCCATCAGTATTTTACATACTAGTAGGTCACCGATATTTGTCATCCATGATAGGAGCTCTGGTAGCGTAGTGGTTACAAATCGGGCTGCAAACCTTAAGGTTAGCAGTTCAAAACTACTATCTGTTCCACAGGAAAAAAATGAGGCTTTCTGCTCCCTTATAGATTTACAGCCTCGAAAACTCTGTACAGGGTCTCTATAAGTCAGTTTCGACTCCATGGCACATAAACACCACCAGATCACCCATGATAGACAGATTTCAGATACGCTCCCAGACGAACACAGACTAGGAAGAAGGAATGAGGAACTACTTCAGAAAAGTTTAGTCACTAAACACCTTACGAACAGCAGAGAAACACTGTCAGATATAGTGCTGGAAAATGAGCCCTCAGGTTGGAGGGCAGTCAAAGTACGACTAGGGAAGAGTTGCCTCCTCAAAGTATAGTTGACCATGATGATGCAAATGGAGTAAAGTCCATGGGAGTAAAGCCCATGGACCTTCATTTGCTGATGGTACACAACTCAAAATGAAGAGAAACAGCTATAAACATCCATTAATAATCAGAACATGGAATGTACGAAGTATGAATCTAGGAAAATTAGGAATTGTCAAAAATGAAATGGAACACATAAACATCGATATCTTAGGCATTAGTGAGCTAAATGAACTAGTATTGGCCATTTTGAATCTGATAACTACATGGTTTACTATGCCAGGAATGACAAAATGAAGAGGAATGGCATTGCATTCATTGTCAAAAAGAAAATAACGAGATCAGTCATGAGGTATAATGCTGGCTATATATATCCATGTTCCTACAGGGAAGCTCATAGAGTTTTCAGTGACTAGTGATTCGGAAGTAGTTTGTCACTCTTTCTTCCTAGTCTGTCTTTGTCTGGAAGCTCATCTGAAACCTGTCCACCATGGGT
>NW_006408566.1:3085647-3087869 GCF_000296735.1 Chrysochloris asiatica
AGCGGTAGTGGGGTTGGTCCAAGATCAGACATTGTTTCATTCTGCTGTGCATGGGGTCGCTATGAGTCAGTTCTGACTTGATGGCACCTGACAACAACAACAACAACAACAACAGGAAAACGCAGTTAATACCACTATTACTCAAATTTAAACACTAATCACTAAAGCAAGTGAGGATGAAATAGGAGTCCTGGTGTGGCACTGTGGGTTAATGCACCAGACTGCAAAGCGACTTGAACTGCAAGGTTGTCCATCAAGCTCAGTAGCTGCTCCTCCGAAACCCTATACAGGGTCACTATGATTCAGAACCGACTTGATGGCACATAACAACAACAACAACAACCAATTTATACAATCTGAAATTAATCAAACATGCAATCAAGAAATATTATTAGTGGTGATTGGCATGCAAAGGTTGGGACCAAAGAGCAAGGATCAGTAGTTAGGAAATATGGCCTTGGTGATAGAAATGATGCTAGGGAACGCATGATAGAATTCTGTAAAATCTATGATTTGTTCATTTCAAATACCTTCTTTGGACATCGTAAGAGACACATGGACCTCGCCAGATGGAATACACAGAAATCAAATTGAATACATCTGAGGAAAGAGACGATGGAAAAGCTCCATATCATTAATCAAAACAAGGCCAGGGAGAGATTGTGAAAGAGACCATCAATTGCTCATATATAAATTCAAACTAAAGCTGAAGAAAATGAAAACAAGACCACCAGAGTCAAAATATGATCTTGACTATATCCCACCTGAATTTAGAAATCATCTGAAGAACAGATTTAATACATTAAACACTAAAGACCAAAGACCACAAGAGTTGTGGGATGACATCAAGAACATCATACATGAAGAAAGTAAAAAGTCGTTAAGTAGACAAAAAAGAAGGAAAAATTCAAATGGATGTCAGAAGAGACACTGAAACTTGCTCTCCAGTGTAGAGATGCTACAGCAAATGGAAAAAATGAGGAGGTCCAAGAGCTAAACAGAAAATTTCAAAGGTCAGCTTTTGACGATAAAGTCAAATATTGCAACAAAATGTGCAAAGATCTAGAGTCAGAAAACCAAAAAGGAAGAATATGCTCAGCATTTCTCAAGCTGGTGGAACTGAAGAAAAAATTCAAGCCTTGAATTTTGTTACTGCAGGATTCTCTGGGCAAATTATTGAATGATGCAAAAGCATCAAAAGTAGATGGAAGGAGAGGCAGGGCTTGATGGCAGCTAGGGTGGAAGTGCAGGGAGTTTCACTGTCAGCAATATCATAGAATACTAGGCAAATCATATTCAAGGCACAGCTCCAAAACTCAGAACCACATAGGTAGGAATATTTTAAAAATTGAAGACTTATAGATAGTGGAAGTTGTAGCACCTATTGATAAATACGGAGTCCTGGTGTGGCGCTGTGGGTTAACGGGCCAGACTGCAAAGCCATTTGAACTGCAAGGTTGGCAGTTCAAACTCACCAGCGTTTCCTTGGAAATCCTATACAGGGTCGCTATGGGTGGACACTGACTCTACGGCACTTACCAACAATAACAACATCGATAAATACACTGAATGTAAACAGATTAAATGTACCAGTTGGGAGATGGACAGTGGCAGAATGGATAAGAAAACGAAAACAATATCCTTCAATATGTTGTCTGCAAGAGACACATCTCACACCCAGAGACAAAAACAGATTAAAAGTCAAATGATGTAAAAATATACCAAGCTAATTACAATAAAAAATGAACAGGAGTGGCAGTACTAATCTCTGATAAAATAAACTTTAAGGCAAAACCCATCATAATAGATAAAAAATGGACATTATCTCATGATTAAAGGGACAATTTATAACAAGATGAAATAACCATAATAAATATCTATGTTCCCAATGAAAGAGCTCCAGAATATATAAAGCAGACTCTAATAGTTTTGAAGAATGAAATAGACGAACCTACAATAATAGTGGGTGATTTTAATACACCGTTTTCTAAAATGGATAGAATAACCAGAAAGAAACTTAACAAAGACACAGAAGAATTAAACAACACAATTAGCTAACTGGAACTCATAGTTGTGTATAGAGCATTCAACCCAACAACTGCACAATACACATTCTTTTCCAGTGCTCATGGAACATTCTCCAGAATAGACCATATCTTAGGCCACAAAACAAATCTCCATAAATTTACAAATATCAAAATACTACAAAGCATCTTCTCAGA
>NW_006408566.1:3088365-3090924 GCF_000296735.1 Chrysochloris asiatica
ATTAGAAACCACATGGAAAATGTCACAATGGAACAAAAGAAATCAAAACAATAATAACAGAATACTATAAAAGTTGTACTCCAAAAAATTTGAAAACTCAGAAGAGATGGATACATTCTTAGAAAAACACAACCTACCTAAACTTATACACAGTGAAGTAGAAAACCAGAACAGATTAATAACAAAAGAAGAAATTTATCAGATCATCGAAAAACACCCAACCAAATGAAGTCCAGGCCCAGATGTCTTCACTGATGAGTTCCACCAAACATTCAGGGAAAAGCTGTCAGCAATTCTACTCAAATTAGTCCAGAATATAGAGGAAGAGGAAAACTTCCTTATACATTTTACGAAGCAAGCATAACCCTCATAACAAAACCAGGGAAAGACATCACTAAGAAAATTATAGACCAATATCTCTCATGAACATAGATGCAAAAATTCTCAACAAAATCCTAGCCAACAGAATGCAGCAGCACATCAAAAAGATAATACATCATGATCAAGTGGGTTTCATATCAGGGATGCAAGAATGGGTCAACATTAGAAAAACGTTCAACGTATCCACCATATAAATAATAAAAAATAAAGGAACCACATGATCATATTGATGGATGGAGAAAAGGAATTTGACAAACTCCAACATCCATTCCTGATTAAAAAAAAAAAAAAAAAAAAAAAAACCTCAACAAAGTAGGAATTGAAGAGAAATTTATCAACATAATAAAGAGCATATATACAAAAGCAACAGCCTACATTACTCTCAATGGAGAGAAAATGAAAGCCTTCCCTTTGTGAACAGGAACCAGACAAGGATGCCCTTTATCACCACTCCTATTTAACATTTTTCTGGAAGTCTTAGCAAGACCTATAAGGCAAGACAGGGAAATTAAAGGCATTCAATTTGACAAAAAGGATGTAAAACTCTCTGTGTTTGCAGACGATATGATCCTATATAGAGAAAACAAAGATTCAGTAAAAAAGCTACTAAACCTCATTGGAAGATTCAGCAAAGGGGCAGGATATAAGAACAACATACAAACATCAGTTGGATTCCTCTATACCAAAAATGACAGTGCTGAAAAGGACATTAGGAAAGCAATACCATTTACAATAGACACCCAAAGGATGAAATATCTAGGAATAAATATAACCAGAGAAACAAAGGATTTATACAAAGAAAACTACAAAACACTACTACAAGAAACCAAAAGAGACTTACAAAAATGGAAGAATGTCCCATGCTCCTGGATAGGAAGACATAACATTGTGCAATTGTCAATACTGCCCAAAGCAATTTACACATATGATACAGTCCCAATCCAGATTCCAATGACATTCTTCAAAGAGATGGAAAAAAACAATTACAAACTTTATATGAAAAGGAAAGAAATCTAGGATAAGGAAAGCACTGCTTAAGAAGAAGAAAAAATATTTGAAACCACTCAGTCCCCGACTTCAAAATGTATTACACAGCTACAGTGGTCAAGAAAGCTTAGTACTGGTACAATGAAAGATATATTGATCCATGGAACAGAATCGAAAATCCAGAAATTAACACACCCACATATAGCCAACTAATTTTGGCAAAAAACCTAAATATATCACATGGAGAGGTGACAGTCTCTTCAACAGATGGTGCTGGCATAACTGGAAAGCAATATACAAAAGATTCAAACAAGACCTCCACCTCACGCCTTATACAAAAACCAACTCAGCATGGATTAAACACCTAACTGTGAATCCTAGAATTATGGAGGCCATCAATAAAAAAATAGGGACAAATGTGAGGAAAATAATTCAGGGAATATACAGCCTAGCAGACATTTTGAAAACTACACAAACAAAAACAGACAAAATACATGAGTGAGACATACTAAAAATTAAAAACATATGTACATCAAAAGACTTCAACAGAAGAGTAAAAAGGAAACCCAGAGAATGGGAAAAAAATTTTTGCAATGACACATCAGACAAGGGACTCATACCTAAAATATATAGTACACTACAACACACCTACAATAAAAAGACAAATAACACTGTTAAAAAATAGGCACAGGACATGAAATGACACTTCACCAAGGAGGAGATCCAGGCAGCCAACAAACATATGAAGAAGTGTTCACAGTCATTAGCCATTGTTGTTGTTGTCAGGTGCCATCGAGTGGGAACCGACTCATACCGACCCCATGCACAGCAGAATGAGACAATGTCCAATCCTGGGCCAACCTCACTACCACTGCCACACTTGATTTCATCAATGATGCCACCTGGCCGATCCATCTCGTTGGGGGTCTTCCTCTTTTTCTCTGACCCTCCATCTTAGCCAGCATGACATCCTTCTCTAGCGACTGTTCCCTCCTGACAATATGTCCAAAGTACGAGAGACGAAATTTAGCCATCTTGGCCTCCAAGGAGTGCTCTGGCTGCACTTCTTCCAAAACAGATCTATTGATTCTTTTGGCAGTCCATGGCACTTTTAATATTCTCCTCCAACACCACAATTCAAAGGCATCAATTTTTCTATGACCTTCCTTATTCACCATCCAGCTTTCGCAT
>NW_006408566.1:3094813-3096774 GCF_000296735.1 Chrysochloris asiatica
GGGAAAACAATTAGGCAGGTTTGCATGGGCTAAGTGGGACAGAGGTCAGTAATGATGTATGCACAACCTTGGAACAACAGGGCTCTGGAATACAGGAATTGAGGCATGGTTGGAATGGACAAATGGCAGGAAATAATGTTAAGATGCTTAGCTGTCTTTTGAATCTTGCTTTCCCTGGCATACCATTATAAAATAGATACTCCTGGAGAAGAGAAAGGAATAGCCAGAAATATCACTATAAAATGCTTGTAAGTCTGTCTTCTGCTTATAACTGATTGGAATACCTAAAATGGGACTGCAACATGCCCAAGGAAGGAGGCTTCCTGCAAAGCCTCTGTATTACATAAGACCATAGGTGGAATCCTGGACCCAATCCAGAATCTTCTGAGGTGGGAAATTTCCATTGGAAAGCACAAGCAGACCAGCCTGCAGTGGCTAGAAGATCAGAAGATACTTCTTGAAAGAAAGACTGACAGGAAAAGTACAAAACAATATAGGCAGCTTGACTGATTGCTACAAAAAAAAGCAAGTTACTCACCCAGGAGACATCAAGACAAGTGGTCAGTCCCCTCAGGGAAAACCCCCTTTCAAGATTAAGACTCAGTGGGAATACACGCTCTAATTGGTGACCAAGTTCATCACTGATAAAGGGAATGAGGGAAAAACAGCAATGAAGCTGTGAGCTAAGCCCTACAATGTTCAATAGACTCCTGTGAACTGGGGTGGAGACCTGGTTGGCCATCAGTGTGGCAACACTTGGCAACTCTTGGGCCCGGAGTCAGTGATTTAGACACAAAAGACTAGAGTGGAGAATGAAGTGTTCAGCTGGTAAGAAGAGAGGGCATATGCATAAGAACATCCACAATTGAAGCTAATATCCGCTTGACCTGGCTTCAATGACTGGAAGATCAGAGCTCAACTAGAAGAAGAAAGAAGAGAAAAAAAGAGTAATCTGATACAATTTGATGAACTTGACCTACACGTATAGATGCAGTAGCTCAATAGAGGGAACGCATCTTTACAACAAGGATCATTCCCACCCCCTCCATACACAGAATAGACAGGGATGGGCAACTTGGACATTGACTACACAAAATGGGGGTGCTACAAAAGCTTTCAAGAGGGAGCCTAGATCCAGAGGGCATGGAGGAAGGTAGAATCTCCATTGAATAGTATCCAATCTGTCTGGGTGGGGCTGATAATAGGAGATGCAGATAGGTCTCTTGTGACACAACAGTGAATAATTGTTATGAGGACTGATTGTGAGGGTTAGAAATGTAAAGGTAGAAGTTTTGTAGCAAAAGGAATGGCATAATTGACTTTGCCATTTAGGAGCTGAGGTTCCTGGGACCATCAAGGGAAAAGAGCAGAGAGCGGGACCCTACCCAGAGAAGCAGTGCCACCAGAGATCAAGATAGAGATAATGATGTGGAGAAATGGAGCAACTGGGGCTTTAGACCAGAGAGGGAGAGAGGTTGTGTGCTGATGACCAGGGTGCAGGCTTGAACGGTATACCCTTTGGTTGGTTGATGAGGCATGGAGGGAATTGTAACCGTGACAATGAAATGATATACAATAGGATGAATATAAAGGTGATGTTCTCCCATGTAAACTATCAGATAATTCACAGTAAAACATTAAAAAAATTGATATTAAATAAAAAGGAAGATGGAAGGAATACACATAGTCACTATATCAAAAGGAAATGGCTGATGTTCAATTGTTTCAAGAGGTAGCATATGATCAAGAGTCAATGATACTGAAGGAGGAAGTCAAAGGTGGATTGAAGGAATTGGCAAGGATTGAGGCACCAGGAATAATGGAATAAAAATGGAAATCTTTCAAGAAAGTGAGGCGGCACAGGAGGCACTCACTCATCTCTGCCAAGAAATTTGGAAAACAACTATCTGGCCAACTGATTGGAAGAGATCCACATTTGTGCCCATTCCAAAGAGAGGTGA
>NW_006408566.1:3097763-3100209 GCF_000296735.1 Chrysochloris asiatica
AGTGCTCCTTGGAGGCCAGGATATCCAAACTTCATCTCTCATACTTCTAGTGACTGGTCAGGTGGGACCAGTCACTAGAGAAAGATATTATGTTTGGTAAGGTGGAGGGTCAGAAAAAAAGAGGAAAACCCCCAGAGAGATGGATTGGAAAAGTGGCAGCATCAATGGGCTCAAGTGTGGCAACAATTGTGAGGTTGGTACAGGATCGGTCAGTGTTTCATTCTGTTGTGCATAGGGTCGCTGAGTCAGTACCAACTTGATGACACCTAACAACAACAACAATGCTGCTTTTGGATAAAGACTACAATGCTAGCTGCAAGGCTGACAGTTCAGACCAACCAGTTGCTCTCAGAAATCCTAAATCGAGAACTTTGAATGTGGACCAACTTGACTGTACAAAATTATGCAGAGTTTGGGGCAAGAAATGATTCAGCTGGAAAAAGCTATGTACTCTAATTCCTTACAATCTCAGTAGATAACAAATAATTATCATAGTCTTATATATTGTTGTTGTGTAAAGTGCTGTGTAGTCAGTTCCGAGGCATAGCAACCCTGTATAGGGTTTCTGAGGAGCATCTGGTGAGCTTGATCCATCTACCTTAGAGATTCAACCTGGCTTTGCAGTCCAGCGCATTAACCCCAGCACCACACCAGGACTCCAGTCTTAAATGTTAACTAACCATATTTTAATACATCATGTTTTACTAATCTTAAAATAGTGTAGAAATGTTTTATGTGTTCAAAAGATACAAAAAAAAGTCTATGTAGATCAACTGAAATCTTTCTTAATCTCTAGACTTTGGATTCAGAAGTCCTGGTGGTGCAATGGGCTGCTAATTGAAAGGTCAATGGTTCAAACCCAGTCACTCCATGGGAGAAAAATAAGGTATCTGTTTCCACACACATTTAAAGTCTCAAAAATCCTTTGAAGCCATTCTACTCTGTCCTATCAGGTCTCAATGGTGGCAGGGTTGACAGCACTAGTTGCTTGTAGGCATGCTTCAGGTGATATATGGAGGATGAGACATGCAAGAGAAGAAAGCAAGCAAAAAATCTGAACTGAAAAATTTATTCTTAGCCTTGTCTAAATTGAATGAGCTTTATGAAATAAAAGTTATTTAATATTCGGTGCCATAGACAATTGGAGTCCTGGTGTGGTGTTGCAGGTTAATGTACTAGACTATAAGCTCTGTTTGAACTACAAGGTTGGTGTTCAGGCTTACGAGCCACTCCTCAAAAACTCTATATAAGGTTTCCATGAGTCAGAACTGACTTGACAGCACACAACAGCAACAAGAACAACTAAACTAAAGATTAATATCATTGATTAAAATATTCACTTTACTAAAATATGATTTATTTGTTAAGGAGGAGACTTACGTGTTTAACCTCATATGTTTGTTTCTTGAAGAGTAACATATTTTTTACTTTTCCAAATAAATGAAGCACTCTCCTCCATTTTAAGATACCACGACCTTCATATTATATTGCAGAACTCAAATAGTCATAGAAGCCTTTTGTAGCATCTTCAATAGTTGGTATACAGAGATTACAGTACAACCACCAGTATTTGAGATGGTAATTACTAAACAGCACAGAAGAATGGAAAGGAGCTCTATAGTGTAGTGGTTATGAATCACGCTGCTAACTACAAGGTCAGCAGTTTGAAATTACCAGCCATTCTATAGGAGAAAGATGAGGCATTCTGCTCCCGTAAAGACTTAAAGCCTCAGAAACCCTGTACAAGTTTGCTCTGAGTCAGAATCAACTTCATGGCAAATAAGCACCATTACCAGCACAATGGAAGAATGGGCTCAAACATAACAATTGTGAAGATGATGTAGGACCAGGCAGTGGTTCATTCTGTTGTGTACAAGGCCACTATGAGTCAGAACCGACTTGAGGGCACCTAAGAGCAGCACAAATGAAATTCTCAAATTGAAACTTTATGAATATCATGAGAGCCAGAATGTCTATTTGTGAGGAAAAAAATTGTAGCAGAGTTGGTGAGGATAGATGGAAAAGGAAATTTTACCATTAAAGAAATGGTAAAAATAAAAATTCATTTTTTTGGTTAGGTCCTAGGTGTGGTGCTATGGGTTAATGTGTCAGACTGCAAAGTAACTTGAACTGGAAGGTTGGCAGTTCAAGCTCACCAGCTGCTCCTTGGAAACCCTATATAAGGTTGTTATGAGTTGGAATTGACTCGACAGCACTTAACAACAACATAGCTGCTAAGAAAAAAATTAAGAAGATTGTAGATAAGTCAAATTCAAAGAAAGCAGTCCTTGCAACATTCACTGTGAACTGGCATCTTCACAGATTCTTAGGATGTGCTTATCATCCTTCCAATTTATTACCAAGTTGATTAATCTATAAGTCAATGGAAGGGCTTAAAGGACTATGTAGAAAAAAGTTTTAAAATTCTTTGAAATTTTGATACTTT
>NW_006408566.1:3100665-3101799 GCF_000296735.1 Chrysochloris asiatica
CTTAAGGTTCGCAGCCCGATTCGTAACCACTACGCTACCAGAGCTCCTTACATAGGTAGTAGGTAGGAATTTTAAACACATTCAATGGCATCTGGTCTTCAAAATAGCTTACAAATGGACAACATAGAGTTGGTATGAGTGGTGCTGGCTTAATCTAGGTTATTTTAAAAAATTGCTGTCAAGTCGATTCCAAATCATAGTGATCCCATGCATATCAGAATAGAACTGTGTTCCCTGGAATGTTCCATGGCTGATTTGTCACAATATTTCAGTAAGGATATGAGCAGATTAATGATTAACTCCACCAAGGAATTCCAATCCAGATTATAAGAAATCTGAAATCTTCTGCATGGTCTCCTGTGGCACTTGCTCTTGGTAACTTGTACAACTACCTAAGCTAGCCAAATGGAGAACTGGAGCAAAGAAAGAGAGAGAACAAGCAACACCTGACCAGTGTTCATTATTCCAGTCTCCACACTCATTAATCCCAGTTTTGCTCCAAATATGATAAAGCAGAGACATCCTGTTCACGTTGTGTTCTGTCTGATTTCTTTAGCTACAGAATCATGAAATTTTAAAAAAATAATAAATTCTTATATGAAAAAACAAAGTTTTGGGGTAGTTCATTTACAACTATAAATAACTTGAACAATCTTTCTCATTATCATTTCTACTGAAAAATATATTTGTTGAAGTAATGTATAATGAGAAAAATGAATCTCCTTTCTATTTCTAGCAAAGAAATGCTCAAAAACATTAAAAACACTGTGTTAAGCTATAAAAAACCACTCAGACACCTTTGGTGGACATGTAAATGGTACATTCTCTTTGAAGAACAATGTAGAAATCACCATATACAGTGGAGCCATAGGATAATCACTGAAATATAAACCACAAGATCTGTGGTTCGAGTCAAACAGCCACTCCACAAGAGAAAGATGAGGCTTTCTACTCCTGCATAGATTTAAAGCCTCAGAAACTCTATACCTCATTGGTAAAGAATCAGAACGAACTCCATGACACTTTTTGAAAAAACTAAATTCCTCAGCATTTCTCAAACTGGAAAAACAGAAGAAAAATTTCAAACCTCCACTTAAAAATTTGCCCAGAGAATCTTTCAATAACAAAAGTTGA
>NW_006408566.1:3106452-3107722 GCF_000296735.1 Chrysochloris asiatica
ATGTAGGTAATATTGTATATCTGCATTTATCTGCAGATTTTCCATTTTGATCAAACTCACAGCTAGATAGACCTCATTTCAAGATTTCTTATTAACCCACTGCAGATATATTGTTAAATTTAAAACCTGGTACAGATTTCTTCACAAAATTGTTTTAATTAAATTACAGCAAAGCACTCCTTCACCATTACCTGTCACTCACAGTCTTTGTAAAAATAATTGGTTTTATAAATAATTCAGTTCTGCCTGTTATTTTCATGAATGAATGTTAGATTTCCATGAAGCCTATTTGTATTATTTATTTTTCCAAAAGACTGAAATAATTGCTTAGATAAAGTGTATATAGAAAAAAACTTCCCCATTTAAATTAATAATACAAAGATTGAGAACTAAAGAAATGATAAAAGATGTTTCTTGCTTGATTATTTTGTTTTCACGCTGATTTCTCAGTAATTAAAAATAATAATAAAGCTGTTTTTTTCTTTGTCAAATGTGCACAGTCTAATTTTATTTTCCTTTCCTTTTTCCTTTCCTTTCCTCCCTCCTTATTTCCCCGCCCTTAATTCATGAGTTAACAACTCCCAGTCATAAGCTGCAATCATTCTATTTTAATAAGCCTGGATTAAAATTGCAATGGACAATTTCTTCCTTTTACATGATGTCTTACTCAAATACCAAATTGTCACTGAATGTATTCTTTTCTGAGTCCTATTAATAAAAAATTCTTTCTAACAGGATGATAAAATATAGCCCTTAACCACTTCCTTGCATTTATTTTTAAATCACTGGGCTAAACTCAAAGTGTCACCATGATCATGTTGCTTTATTGGAGGTATAGAAAATAATCAGTTTCTTTGCATTTCCAGCTTCTATGTGCTTCCCACACTATTTGATTAATGAACAATTCCCGGCATCTTCAAAACCAACAAAGATGGGTTAAATTATCAGAGTATATCATGCTGATGTAGTCTTCTGCTTCCTTTTTAAAATTTTTGTTGTTCCCGGTTACTATTGAGTCAATTCTGACTCTTGGGAAGTTCATATGTGCAGAATAGAACTGCTTCATAGGGTTTTCAAAAGTACAAACAGTTAAACACTCAGCTATCATCTGAGAGGTTGTACTTTGAATACACGCAGAGGAACCACAAAAGGTGGGATTGACAACCTGTTCCTTAGGTCACAGCCTTGAGAACTCTATGGAGCAGTTCTATTCTGTTCACACGGGGTCATCATTGGCCAAATTCTACTTGATGGCAACAAACAATAACAA
>NW_006408566.1:3109447-3110923 GCF_000296735.1 Chrysochloris asiatica
CATTTTGAATCTGACAATCACATGTTTTACTATACCAAGGATAACAAACTGAAGAGGAATGGCTTCACAATTATCATCAAAAAGAACATATCAAGATCAGCCATAACTGTGGTTAGAAGAAATGCAATTTCTGAATCAGTTGAGACACATGCAGCTGGAAGTCTTGGGGGAGATCAGAGGGCAGGGCCACAGCCAGCCTGATACAACACAAAAGCCACCCAGAGACTTGTGGGAAAGAAGTGTGATTTTTGTCGTTGTTGTTGTTGTTTTGTTTTGATTTTTTTCCCCTCCTTTCCCCTGCACACTTTCTCTGTCCAGCCCGGTTGTCTACACACGGGTGTGAATGTACCTCTAAAAGAGTCTATCAGTGTGCCACAGGGTATGATTTTCCCACAGTACAAAGGGGAAGTTGCTGAAATCCCATCAGTTACAAAGACTAATCCTCCAGCAGCTTCCTATGACATCTAACGTGGGGATTTTGCCCTAAAGTTGAATTTCCTACTTGGCCAGGAGCCTTTATTCCTGCCTTACCAAAAAGAGACAGCAGATCTGGCCATACAGCCAAACCATATTTACACCCTGTAAAACACCAACATAAAAGGCAAGAACCAACATCAACTTATATACAAGGACACAGTCATTTTGAAAATTACACTATGCATGCACAGATACCTAGCTTATTTTCATACATAAAATTGTGGACAATCTTTCTTCCATTCATTTCTCAACCTCTGTCTGAGCACCTCCAAAGCAGTGACTAAAGAGGGGGTCTGATCTTGTGGACACCCCCATCCACTGCTGGAGGTTTCTATCTACTGTGCACGCACACTGACCTGCACAGCAAAGGCTATTGAACAAGTCTGCTATGGTTTTATTTGTGTTTGTGTTTACTTGTTTTTGTTATTGCTTTTATTTTTGTTTCTGTTTTTTATCCTTTGGTCTTACTTTTTTCCTAGGAATGGGAGCTTTCTATATATATATATTACCCAAGAAGAGACAGCAATAGTGACCATATAGCCAGCTACAAGTAGCTATAATACCCCACCATCCAGACAGGAACCAATACACATTGCTACACATTATTTAGATAGCCAACACTTGCTAAATTGCTCACAGTTAAATAATAGGACACATGAAAAGGAAAGCCCAGCTCCAGATCACATCCACCAGCAGACATTTTGTAAGCTTAATAACACAGCAATATACATTCATTTAATCATTGAAAACCAATTAAACAATGAAAAAAACCAAAAAAAAAAAAAAAAATATCGGTACCTGTCCAGAAATAGAAAAGAGCAACTGAGACAAATGAGCCGGAGGTAGACATAGACTTCCCATTAGAAGGAGAACAAACTTTGGACTGCCTGAGAAGGAATTCAGAAGGATGGTATTCAGATACATCCAAAGGATTCACAGAGGGGTGGAGGAAAATAAGGAAGAAGTCAGGAAAGTGCAACAAGATCAATCAAACAAGAT
>NW_006408566.1:3113917-3114868 GCF_000296735.1 Chrysochloris asiatica
CCTCATGAACATAGATGAAATAATTCTACACAAAATCCTAGCCAGTAGAATCCAGCAGCACATCAAAAAAATAATACATCATGACCAAGTGGGATTCATATCAGGGATGCAATGATGGGTCAACATTAGGGGAAAAAAAAAAAAAATCAGTGCAATCCACGATATAAACAAGAAAAACAAAACAAAACAACAACAAAAAAAAACGTATGACCATATCAATGGATGCAGAAAAGGTATTCGACAAAATCCAATCCAACAACCATTACTGATAAAAACACTCAAAAAAGTAGGAATTGAAGGGGAATTCCTCAATATAATAAAGAGAATATATACAAAACCAACAGCCAATATCACTCTTATTGGAGAGAAAATGAAAGTTTTCCTTTTGTGAACAGAAACCAGACAAGGATGCCCTTTGTCACCACTCCTATTCAATATTGTGTTGGAGTCTTAGCCAGAGCTATACAGCAAAACAGGGAAGTTAATTGCATCAAAATTGGAAAAGAGGAAGCAAAACTCTCTGTATTTGCAGATGATATGATCCTACAGTAGAAAACCCCAAAGACTCAGTAAAAAATAATTACTAGACCTCATTGGAAAATTCAGCAAAGTGGCAGGGTATAATATCAACATACAAAAAATCAGTTTGATTCCTCTATACCAATAATGACAGTGCTAAAAATTATATTAGGAAAGCAATATAATTTACAATAGCCACCCAAAGGATGAAATATCTGGGAATAAATGTAACCAGAGAAATAAACAACCTATATAAGGAAAAGTCCAAAAAACTACTACAAGAAACCAAAAAAATAGTCACAAAAATGGAAGCATACACTACGCTCCTGGATAAGAAGTCATAACATTTTGAAAATGTCACTGCCCAAAGCAATCTACACATATAATGAAATCCTAATGCAGATTCCAATGACATTCTTTAAAGAGATGGAA
>NW_006408566.1:3115933-3117138 GCF_000296735.1 Chrysochloris asiatica
ATGTATTGATAATTACTGGTGATTGGCATGCAAAGGTTGGGAGCAAAGAGGAAGGATCAGTAGTTGAAAAATATGGCCTTGGTGATAGAAATGATGCTGGAAATCATATGATAGAATTCTGCGAAATGAATGATTTGCTTATTTCAAATATCTTCTTTAGACAGCGTAAGAGACGATTATACACAAGAACATTGCCAGATGGAATATATAGAAATCAAATTGACAACACTTGTGGAAAAAGATGGAAAATCTCCATGTCATCATTCAAAACAAGGCCAGGGGCAGATTGTGGAACAGAACATCAATTGCTCAGATGCAAATTCAAACTGAACCTGAAGAAAATGAAAAGAAGTCTACAAGAGTCAAAATATAACCCTGAATCTATCCCACCTGAACTTAGAGATCATCTGAAGAACAGATTTGATACATTAAACATAAAGACCAAAGACCAGAAGAGTTGTGGAATAACATCAAAAACATCATACATGAAGAAAGCAAAAAGTCATTAAGGAGACAAGAAAGAAGGATAAGTTCTAAATGGATGTCAGAAGAGACAATGAAACTTGCTCTCCAGCGAGAGATATGAAAGCAAAGGGAAGAAATGAGGAGTTACAAGAGCTGAACAGAAAATTTCAAAGGTCAGCTTGAGAAGACAAAGCCAAATATTACAACAAAATGTGCAAAGATCTAGAGTGAGAAAATCAAAAAGGAAGAGCATGCTGAGCATTTCTAAAGCAGGGGGAACTGAAGAAAAAAAATCAATCCTTGACTTTCATTATTAAAAGATTATCTGGACAAATTATTGAATGATCAAAAGAAGATGTAAGAAATACACAGAGTCACTGTACCAAAAGGAAAGGGTTGATGTTCAAACATTTCAAGAGGTAGCATATGATCAGAGTCAATGATACTGAAAGAGAAAGTCCAAGGTGCATTGAAGGAATTGGCAAAGAACAAGGCACCAGAAATTGATAGAATAAAAATGGAAATCATCCAAGATAGTGAGGTGGCACAGGAGGCACTCAATAAGCTATGCCAAGAAATTTGGAAGACAACAATCAGGCCAACTGATTGGAAGAGATCAGTATATGTGCCCATTCTAAAGAGAGTGACCCAAGGGAATGCAAAAATCATTAATCTCTTTGATATCCCATGCGAGTAAAGTTTTACTAAAGATAATACAGAAATGGCTGCAAGCATACATT
>NW_006408566.1:3118613-3119203 GCF_000296735.1 Chrysochloris asiatica
CTATACAGGGTCACTATGGGTAAGAATCGACTCGATGGCACTTAACAACAATAACACTGGGCACACACAAACTACCAAATATTGTGAAATTTACAAAAACAAAAGTAGACAAAATAAGTAATTGGGACATACTGAAAATTAAAAACTTATGTGTGTCAAAAGACTTCATGAAAAGAGCAAAGAGGGAGTCCTAATAATGGGAAAAAAATATTTTGAAACATTGCTTCTGACAAGAGATTAATCTCTAAAATATATTGGAAATTACAACACCTCTACAAGAAAAAGACAAATAGCCCAATTATAAAATGGGCACAGAACACGAACAGACACTACACCAAGGAGGAGATTCGGGCAGCCAACAAACATATGAATGATCACTAGCCATTACAGAGATGCAAATCAAAACAACAATGAGATATCATCTCACACCTGCAATAACAGCAAAGATAAAACAACAATGAGCTATCATCTCACACCAGCAATAGCAGCCAACAAACATATGAACGATGACTAGCCATTACAGAGATGCAAATCAAAACAGCAATGAGATATCATCTCACACCAGCAAGAACAGCAAAGATAAAAAAAAA
>NW_006408566.1:3119707-3121046 GCF_000296735.1 Chrysochloris asiatica
TTCCTCAGAAAGTTGGAAATTGAAATACCTTATGACCAGCAATTCTTCTACTTGGTATTTATCCACAAGAAATACAAGCCATGGCACCAGTAGTTATACGCACACCAATGATCATAGCAGCACTATTTACAATAGGAAAAAGATGGAGACAGACTAAGTGCTCATCAATGGAAGAATAGATAAACAAACTTTGGGACATACACCCAATGGCATATTATGCTACCTTGAAGAAGAACAGGGAAGTTGCCAGCCACCACATAACATGGATGAACCTTGAGGACATTATGCTGAGTGAAATTAGTCAATCATACAAGGAGAAATACTGTATAGAACCATTATTGTAAAAGCTTAAGAAAATGTACGCATATAAAAAGGGGGCAAAATTTGCTGGTTTTCAGGGTGTAGGGGGTGGGGCAAGGTTGCACACAGGGTAGGGAATAGACACAGGATAGTTTGAGTGTCAGGAGGGGTGGGGGTGGAGGCAATACACAAGTAGGGGGAGGGGATTGGAAGAACAAGGTGGATGAGAGAACATTTAGGCAGGTTTGCATGAGCTATGTGAGACTGATGTAAATAGTGGTGTATGTTCAACCTTGGAACAACAGGGCTCTGGGATACAGGAATTGAGGCATGGTTTGAGTGGATAAAGAGGGGAAATAATGTTAAAATGCTTGGCTGTCTTTTGAATCTTGGTTTCCCTTGCCTACTATTGTAAAATTGACACTTGAGGGGGAGAGAAAGGAATAGCCAGAAGCATTACTATGAAAAGCTTATGAGTCCATCTTCAGCCTATAACTGACTGGAATGCCAGTAAAGGAGCTAGAATGTGCCCAGTGAAGGATGCTTCCTGTGGAGCCTTTACTTTGCATAAAACCATAGGTAGAATCTGAATCCCCATCCAGAATCTTCTGAGGTGGGAAATTTCCACTAGAAGGATAAGCAGTCCAGCCTGGAGTGGCTAGAATTACAGAAGATACTTCTTGAAAGAAAGACTAGCAGGAACAATTTAAAAAATAGTAACAGCATTCTGATTGACTACCACAAGAACAAGAAAGTTGTTCTCCACGTTGCCATTAAGACAAGTGGTCGGGTCCCCTCATAGCAAACCTCCTTCAAAGACTGAGACTGAAAGTGAATACACAAGCAGGCATGTGGTCTTGTTCGTGACCACATTGGTCTACTGATAAGGGGAAATGGGGGGAAAAAAGCAATAAAATTGTGAGTTAAGTCCTATCATGTTCAACAGACTCCTTTCCACCTGGATTGAAACCTGGTTGACAAGCAGTATGGCGAGACCTGGGGACTCCTGGACCCAGGGACAGGGACTAAGCCACAGAGG
>NW_006408566.1:3121901-3123791 GCF_000296735.1 Chrysochloris asiatica
AAAAAACAGAGGGAATAAAAGCAAATGCCATTGAATGATGATGCAAGGAGGGGATTGCAATGATTGCAATGAAATGAAATATGATAGGATGAATGTAAAACTGATGTTATCCTATGTAAACTATCACCCAATTCACATAAATACTTAAAAAATATATATGCTGAGTGAAATTAGGCAGTCACAAAAGGAGTATTATTGTAAAAGCTTAAGAAAAAGTATTCCCACTAAGAAGGGTTGAAAAATTCTTTGTTGGCTACTGGGAAGGGGTAATGGGAGGCAGAGGAAGATAGAGTACAGGATAGGGAATAGACACACAGTAGTTCAGGTGTTGGGGGTGGCAATACATAAGAAATGGGAGGGGAATTAAGGAACAAGGCAGATAGAACATTTACACAGGTTTGAATGGGCTAAATGGAACAGAGGTAAATAGTGATATATGCTCAAACTTGGAACAAAAGGGCTCTGTCATACAGAGATTGAGGCATAGTCTGAATGGGTGAAAGAGGGACAATAATGTTAAAATGCTTGACACCACCATCACCACCATAAAGGCATGGAGTGACTGGCTTACAAATGTTCAAAAGGGAGTTTAGTTTCAGAGGGTGGGGTGAGGGGAAGGTAGAATCTCCACTGAGTGGTTTCAAACAATAAGCAGGGGTTTGTGAAAGGAGATGGGGATAAGACTGTTGTGGTTCAATGGTGAGTAATTGTTATCAGGACTGATTGCAATTGTTGCAAATGTAAAGGTAGATATTTTGTAATAAAAAGAGGGGAGAGTTTGATCTTGTAGTCCAGTAGTGTAGCACTCTGACACCATAAAATGAGAAGAGTGGGAATAGAGTGTGGGACCCTATTCAGAGAAGAAGCGATGCCAGAGATGGAGACAGAGATGATGACATGGAAAGATGAAGCAGCTGGAAACTCCAGACTCATGGAGAAAGAAGGGCTGTGCTCTGGTTTCTGGGGGGCAGGTTTGCAGGGTATGCCCTTTGATTGTTTGAATAATTATATATTCCTGAGTGTTTTGGTATACATAAAAAACAAACAAACAAACATAAAACAGAGGGGATAAAAGCAAATACTGTTGAATGATGATTCATAGAGGGGATTATAATCATTGCTATGAAACGAAATACAATAGGATGAGTGTAAACTTAATGTTCTCTCATGTAAACTATCACTCAATTCACAATAAAAACTTTCTAAAGTATTCATTTTTCAAAAATAAATGAATATGTGGGGAAAAAAATCAGTCATGAAGTACAATGTGTGTGATAAGATAATTTGCATATGTCCAGTTAATACCACTATTGCTCAAATTTATGCACCAACAACTAGAGCAATTAATGAGGAAATTGAAGAAGTCTACCAACTTCATTTTGAAATTGATCAAACATGCAATCAAGATGGAATGTCAATTAATGTGAATAGAATGCAAAAGTTGGACACAAAGAGGAAGGAACAATAGTTAGAAAATATGGCCTTGGTGATAGAAACAATGCTGGAGATCAAAAGATACAATTATGCAAAACACATGACTTCTTCATTGAAAACACCTTTTTTAAACAACATAAAAGACAAATATACACATGAACATCACCAGATGGAATACACAGAAATCAAATTGACTACATCTGTGGAAAGACACAATGGAAAAGCTCCATATCATCAGCCAAAACAAGGCAAGGAGCAGACTGTGGAACAGATCATTAATTGCTCATATGTAAATTCAAGATGAAGCTGAAGAAAATTAAAACAAGTCCACAAGAGCCACAATATGAAATTCAATGTATCCCACTTGAATTTAGAGATCATCTGAAGAACAGAATTGATGTATTAGACACTAAAGACCAAAGACCAGAAAAGTTGTGGAATAACATCAAGAACATC
>NW_006408566.1:3124486-3125575 GCF_000296735.1 Chrysochloris asiatica
GTGGGTGCACACCCCCAGAAAAGGGGCCCAGCATTGAGCCCACAGTTTTTCCCATGCCACAAAAGAAAGAGCCCAATCAGACCTAAGGGCAAATTCTTTGGCAGCTGCTTATGATGTCAGCCCCTGGGTAGCAGCCCTAAAATTAACTTGTGCAGGACCCTTTACTCCAGCATGTCCAGCAAGAAAAAAGCAGGCCTGTCAGGCCTGATAGACAAACCATATGAACAATCTGTGAAACCCCAACATAAAAGGAGGCAACTGTCTTGAGAATTATCTTGTGCACATGCAGATAACTAACTGACCTTCAGAGACAAAAGTAGTAGACAATCTTTCTCCCAATAACTTCTCAATATCTATCATTGCACTACTATGGTGGTGACTAGAGGAGGGGCATGAATGAGTGGACACACCAACCCACTGCTGGAGGCCTCTATGGTACACACACACTGCCTGTGTAGCAAGGCAATTGGCCAGTCAGCCACAATTTTATTTTTGCTTCAACGTGGTGGTTTTTGTCTCTGCTTTTATATTGCTTCTGTTTTGGGTCCTTTTGATCACACACTTTTCCTGCAGGTGGGAGCTTTTTCTCCCTACGTTACCCAAGAAGAGACAGCAATTGTGGTCATATAGCCAAGCTACAAGCATACCCCATAATATTCCACCATTGAGACAAGAATCAATAACAGCTTCTAAGCATTACAAACGAAAAGAGAAGCCTATCTCCTGATCCCATCCACCAAGAGACACCCAGTAAGCTTAATAACATGGCAACAAACATCCATTTAAGCAACAAAAACTCACATAACTACTGGAAATGACCAAGAAAACACAACAAAGATCTCAAAACATGTCCAAAACCAGAAAAGAGTAATTGAGATAAAGGAGCTGGAAACAGACAAAGGCTTTCCATAAGATGAAGAGCAGATTTTGGATTTGCTTGAGAAGGAATTCAAAAGAATGATATGGAAACAAATTCAAATGCTCTGAAAAAGAGTAGAGGAAAACAAGGAAGAAGTCAGGAAAGTATGACAAAAGCAATCAAACAAGATTAATATAGCATTGGAAACCATTCAAAACCTGCAAAAAGAG
>NW_006408566.1:3150932-3152160 GCF_000296735.1 Chrysochloris asiatica
ACTGCAAAATGGTCCAACCTCTCTAGAAAGCTATATGGCGCTTCCTCAAAAGGTTGGGAATAGAAATATCTTATGATCCAACAATTCCTCTACTTGTTATTTACCGACAAGAATTACGAGCCATAACACAAGTAGATATATGCACACCAATGTTCATAGCAGCACTATTTATAATAGCAGAAAGATGGAGACATCCAAAGTGCCTATCAACTGAAGAATGGATAAACAAACTGTGGTATATACACACAATGAAATATTATGCTACCTTGAAGAATAACAAGGAAGCTGCAAGCCACCATATAACCTGGATGAACCTTGAGGACATTATGTTGAGTGAAATTAGCAGTCACAAAAGGAAAAATACTGCATAGGACCACTCCTGTAAAAGACTAAGAAAAAGAACCCAAACTAAAGGGGGGGGTGGGGGTGGAATTCTTTGCTGGTTGTTGGGAAGTAGGGCATGTGGTGAGAGTACGGAGGAAAAGGTGGAGCAAAGGGCAGGGAGTAGACACAGGGTTGTTTGGGTGATGCTAAGGGAGCAATATACAAGAAAGGGGAGGGGAATGGAAGAACAAAGTGGATGGGAGAACAATTAAGCAGGCTTGCATGGGCTAAGAGGCACAGAGGTAAAGAATGATATGTGCACAACCTTGAAATAACAGGGCTCTGGGATACAGGGATTGAGACATGGTTGGAATGGGAAAAAGGGGAGAAATAATGTTAAGATACTTGGCTGTCTTTTGAATCTTGGTTTCCCTGGCATATGATTATAAAATAGACACTGGAGGGGGAGAGAAAGGAATAGCTAGAAATATTACCATATAAAGGTTGTAAGTCCATCTTCTACCTATAATTGATTTTGTTGTTATTGTTAGGTGCCATCAAGTCTGTACCAACCCATAGTGATCTTATGCACAGTGGCATGAACCACTGTCTAATCTGGGCCAACCTCACTATTGTTGCCACGCTTGAGTCCATTGATGCTGCTACTTGTCCAATCCATCTGGTTGGGGGTCTTCCTCTTTCTCTCGGATCCTCTACCTTACCAAACATGATATCCTTCTCCAGTGACTGCTCCCTCCTGACAATATGTTTGAAGTATGAGATACAAAGTTTGGCCATCTTAGCCTCTAGGGAGAATTCTGGCTGTACTCCTTCCAACACAGATCTATTGGTTCTTTTGGTAGCTCATGACACTTTCAATATTCTCTTCAAACACCAGAACTCA
>NW_006408566.1:3153720-3171722 GCF_000296735.1 Chrysochloris asiatica
AAAAATGTCTGTGACAGTATATTGGCAGGGAACTGCCCAATGTTCAAGCAGGATTCAGATGAGTACATGGAATGAAGGATATAATTGATAACATCTGATGGATCTTGGCTGAAAACAGAGAATACCAGAAAGATGTTTACCTGTGCTTTATTGACTATGCAAAAGCTTTGTATGGCTCAAGATAAGAAGAAAATAGAACTTGTCCCTAAGAACTTTCATCACATACTATCTGTGTGAACGTGGGGATGAAATCCTCTATACCTCAGCTTTCTCATCTACAAAGATTAGAATGTTAGTATTGTTATGGAGGTTAAGTGGGATACTACAAATGAAGTACTTAAGGCAATGCCTTGCATATAATGAACGTACTGGGTTAAACAGTGTTCTTCAAAAATGAAAGCCAACCTGGACCATTATATTGACACATTTCATTTGTGGTTAAGGAGAAGAATATTAAATGTACCATGGACTTCCAGAAGAACAAACAGTTCTGTGTTGGAAGAAGTACAGCCAGAGTGCTCTTTAAAGCTATGGTAGTGAGACTTCATCTCTCATACTTCAGACACATTATCAGAAAGAACCAGTCCCTGGAGAAGGACATCATGTTTGGTAAAATGAAAGGTCTGTGAAAAAGAGGAAGATCCCCGATGAGATGGAATGGCACAATGATGGCAGCAAAAAACTCAAACATAGCAACAATGTTGAGAATGGGCCAGGAAGGATAGGGCCAGTGTTTCATTCCACTGTGCATAGTGTCATAATGAGCTGCAACTGACTCAGCAACACCTAACAGCAACAGCAACACCTGGAACCAATGAATGTAATTCTAATATTTGGATATAGAGTTCTTGCAGATGTAATTACATTAAGATGAGATCATTCTGGATTAAGATGTGCTCTAAATCTAGTATGATTGGTGTTGTTTTAATAAAGGGAAATTTGGAGGCAGTGACACCGACACACACCTGGCTATGTGAATATGGAAGCAGAGATTGAAGTTATAGTGCCTCAAGCTAAGGATTGCCAAAAGTCAAACCAAACCAAACCAAAACAAAAAAAAACAAACGAGAAGGGTAAAGGAAAGATGCATCTTTAAAGCCTTCAGAGGGAGTAAGACTTTGCCAACACTTTGATTTCAGGCTTCTGGCCACCAGAACTGAGAGAAAATTAATTTCTATTGTTTTAGCCATTACAATAGCCCAAGGAAACTAATAAAGTAAACAACTAATAAATGTTAATTACCATGATCACAGTCACATGTCAGAATGTAGTTTATTACTCTCTTTGCACCCAGTTTATAGATGAAGATATAGAACCTCCAAGAGAAATTGGGTAGATTGCCCATAACACAAACCTTGGCTATTCTGATTCCTAATATTGAAAAGGAGAGAAAGGATGGATGGTTTCAATGAAGCACAACTTCCAGTCTCATCATGATATATGAGGAGCTGTGAATGAGGACAATGTGGTGCTTATGAAAGCTTCCTGAGCCAAACAGGGGTCTTAACTCCTTTCCATTCATTGTGCTGCTTCTTAGAATCTTTTTAAAAGCTCTTTTATTTTCCCTGACATTTAATTTGCAAGCCCAGGAAAACAGAAACGTTCACATAGGCAGTTGCCTAGGCTTCCAATGTAGGGAACACTTTCTTAACTAGGCAACAGATATTTCCAGGAGAAACCTCAGTCAGTTCACGTGGCAACATGCTGTGGGAGTTCAGCTATGCTTGCAATGAGTCGGCAATGAGTCTCTGTCCAGAGCTTCTCAAAGCTGATGTCATCTGGTTAACAGGGACAATCCGTCTTACAGGATGACTCTTAACTTTGATAAATGTAGAGTCTTAAACCCCATTAAAACCACTGCTCTAAGGTATTAATCCTAACAGTAAAAATCTGTTGTCCTCAAATAGATTCTGATTAACGGAGTACTGATGTGGTGCTGTAAGATAAGCACTGGACTGCTAACCTCAAGGTTGACAGTTCAAACCCATGAGCCACTCTACAGAAACCCTATACAGGGCTGCTGTAAGTAGGAACAAACTCAGACTTGACAACACTTAACAGCAACAACAATGGTGACCTCATGTGTTGCAGAGTAGAACTGCACTCCATAAGGTTTTTAAGGCTATGGCATTTTGGAAAAAGTTCACCAGGCCTTTCTTCCAAGGCATCTGTAGATAGGTTTGAACGGCCAAACTTTAAGTTAATGGTCTGTGACACTAACCATCTGTGTCACTCTAGGATCTTTAGCTATTATTTGTGTGTGTTAAGTGTGTCAAGTGGATTTTGACTCATAGTGACCTTGTATAGGGTTTCTGAGGAGCAGTTGGTAGATAAGAACCTCTGACCTTGCAGTTAACAATCTAGTGCTTATCCTATAGAGTCATATCAGTACTCATAGCTAATATTTATTGGTTGGTTGTTTACTATGCTGTACAGGTAAGGCTCAGAGAGGTTAAGTAATTTGCCAAAGGCGTCATAAGTAGTATATTAGTTTTCTGTGTCTGTGGTGGAGTCCTGGTGTAGCACTGTGGGTTAATGTGCCAGACTGCAAAGGCATTTGAACTGCAGGGTTGGTGGTTTGAGCTCCCCAGCTGCTCCTCAGAAACCCTATACAGGGTTGCTATGAGTCAGAATCTACTCAATGGCACTTAACAACAACAAATGTCTGTGGTAACAAATTGGTTTAGTGGTTTAAACAATAAAAAAATATTTTCTTACTTTTAGAGATCAGAAGTCTGATACGGGTCTAATTGGACTAAAATCAAAATGTCAACAAGGTTGTGTTCCTCTTTGGAAATTGTAGGACAGAATTTGCTTCCTTGTCTTTTACAGCTTTTAGCGGCCGCATATATATTTTTGTCTTGTGGTCTCCTTCCTTAGACTTCAAAACCAGCGATTGTATCCCTCTGACCTCAGCTTTTACCATCATATCTCCTTTTCTTATTCTATTTCTTCTACCTCCCTCTTCCACTTAAAAGAACATGGTGATTACTTTGGTCCCATCTAAATAATAAAGACAATCTCCTTATCTCAAGGTAGAAAATTATACTGTTGTTGCTGTTAAGTGTCATTGAGTTGGTTCTGATTCATAACAAACCTGTATAGGGTTTCCAAGAAGTGGCTAGGAGGTTTGAACCACCTACTTTTTGGTTAGCAGTTCAGTGTTTATCCTACAGAACCACACACAGACTCCTAAGGCAGATTATCAACCATAATTTTATTGGAAACCTTAAATTGTCTTTGTTATATAACCTTTAGGCGCAGTGGCTAAATGCTGGGCTGCTATCCAAAAACTCAGCAGCTTGAATCTACCAGTTGCTCCAAAGGAGAAAGATGTGATAGTCTTAAAACAACAACAACAACAACAAAAAACACGGCTGTTGAGTCAATCCCAACTCATAGAGACACTATAGGATAGTGTAAGACTGCCCCATAGGGTTTCTAAGGCTGTAATTCTCCATGGAATCTTGGTGTGGCGCTGTGGCACTGGACTCCAAAGTCAGGTTGAACTGCAAGGTTGGCAGTTCAAGCTCACCAGCTGCTCCTTGGAAACCCTATACATGGCCCCTATGGATCAGAACTGACTCAACAGCACTTAATACTTAACAACAACAACAGCAATTCTTTGTGGAAGCAGACTGCCACGTATTTCTCATGCAGAGTAGCTGGTGGATTGGAACTGCAAACTTTTCAATTAGTAGCCCAATGATTTAACCACTGTGACACCAGGGATCCTTCATACATTAAACTAAAAATCTATACCTACTGCTATCCAGTGGATTCTGACTCATAGAGACCCCATAAAGCAGAGTAGAACTACTCCTTTAGGAGACCAAATCTTTCTGGGAGCAAATTGTTATTTTTTTCTCCCTTAGAAAGGCTGGTGGAGTTGAACCACCTAAGCAAAATGTAATTTTCTACCTGTTTTATTTTATTATCAAGACTCACTTGTGATTGCCCACTAATTCACTGCACCAATTACTAATTCTCCACTTGTCAAAATCCTACATACCCTTAGTCACTCAGTTTAAAAGCCACCTCTTTTAAAGAAATTTCTCCACCACCCCTTCATAACTTATGGGTCCTCCTTCTGTGCCTAACAGAACACACTTCCTTCTACTTGATCTTTATGTCTTGAAAAGCTTGTGATTAATACCTTAATACCTATGGAGTCCTGGTGTGGGGCTGTAGGATAAGCACTGGACCATAAGGTCAGTTCTAACTGCAAGGTTGGTGGTTCAAATCTACCAACTGCTCCTTGAAAACCCTATACAGAGTCACTATGAGTTGGAACCAATTTGCTGGCACTTAACAGCACCCATTCTATGGTATTTTCAATAGCCTCATTTGCATATGAAAGCCAGGAAATGAATAATGAAGATATAGAAGAATTGATGCATTTGAGCTGTGGTGTTGGAAAAGAATACTAAAGGTATCATGGACTACTAGAAGAATAAATAAATCTTCTAGAATGCTCTTTGGAAGTTGAGATGACCAGCCTTCATCTCTCATACTTCAGACATATTATCAGGAGGGACCAGTCCCCGGAGAAGGACATCATACTTGGTAAAGTGGAGGGTCAGTGATAAAGAGGTAGGCCCCCAATGAGATGGATAGGCACAGTGGCAGCAGTAATGGGCTCAAGTATAGCTGTAATTGTGAGAGTGACCCAGGACAGGCAGTGTTTCATTCTGTTGTACATAGTGTCACTATGGGTCAGGACCAACTCAATGGCACCTAACACCAACAACATCCATCCCATTTCTAACTTCCAAGGGCTCAGAAACCTTTATTAAGTCTCCTGTAAGGTGAATCTGCTGCCTATATGTTAAAGGTGGGAGTGGAGTCAAGAGTCACATGCTATGTGCCAGGAGCATGATTTCCATTCAGTACTTCCCTAAGGAGTATCTACGGACTCAACACTCAGCACCTGGCCCTGTGAAGGACTACAGATAAATAAGGACACTCTCTGCACTCAGGGAACATGAGCTGATATGGAGAAGGGAGAGATATAAAGACATCATAAAACATTGAGTTAAGTGCATACAGAGCCATGGGAATGCACAGGAGAGGCACATACTCTGAAATGAGGGATTTATTATAGAAAAATTGTTTTGGTTTTGCTTTCCTCCCTTGTAGAATGAGCCCAAGTGGTACAATGTTTAAGCTGGCTGTTTGAATCCACCAGGGGCTCTCTGGGAGAAAAACCACGGTGTGCTGGTCCTGTAAAGATTACAGCATAAGGAGTCCTTGAGTGATGCTACAGGATAAACACTGGAACGCAAAGTCAGTGATTCAAACTCACCAGTCTCTCGTTGGGAATCCTCTACAGGGTCACTATGAGTCAGAACAGACTCAGAGGCACTAAACAACAACAAGTCCTAAGGGTCAATGGACCAAGTAGTCCTGGCAGTGTAGTGGATTATGAGCTGGGCTGTTAATGGCAAGGTTGGCAGTTTGAATCTACCAGTCACTCTGTGAGAGAAAGATGAGGTTTTCTGTCCCTCCAAAGATTTACAATCTCAGAAACCCTATACAAGATCGCTATGACTCGGATCTGATTCGATGGCATCTAACATCAACAACAAGGCTCAATGGGAACCCTGGTGGAATTGTGGGTTAAGTGGTGTGCTGCTAACTGAAAGACCAACAATGCAAAACCATCAACTGCTCTGTAGGAGAAAGATGAAGACTAGTTAATATTTAATGTACCTCACAGTTTGAATAACCAGGGTTTCTGCCTACATACTTGGGAATATGGATATAAATAAGAAATAGCTCTTGCCTTCAAAAGAGGAACAAAGAAAGACTACTTCTAACAAATTATTGAAATAGAGTGTGGCAAGTGTTAACCAACAGGGAGACATGAAACAAAGAAGAAAATCTTCTAAGGAACATGATACGCATCACAACAGAGCTTCAATGAATAAACTGGGAATGAAGGAGTTTTCCAGCACTCTGTACACTCCAGGTATACTTTACACTAGCAATAAATAGTAGCTGAGTGGAATAGACTAAACTGAATTCAAAAAGAGGAAGCTGCATGTGCAAAGACATAGACATGAGTGATAAAGACTTTCTATTCTAGAAGCCCAGTTGAGTTTAAGCAGAACCTGTGGCACATAATCCACATTAACAATAATAGAGGTATGATGTTATAGAGTAGGGGGGAAATCCACTAATTTAAGATCTTGTGCATCATGTTAATGAGGTTTCAACTTATTATGTAGACAAAAGGTTATCAGTGAAGACGTTTAAGCAGGGAACACATGGATAGATCTGTGGGGTTTTTTCTTTCTTTTTGAAAGACCACTCTGACAGAAGAGTGGGTGTTCAACTAGAGGAAATCAGATGACAGAGTCTTAGAGAGACCACCTCTGAGAGAACTGTGATAACCCTAACAAGAGAAGATGTATCAGTTAAGATTTCTATGTTGTTATAGAATCTGTTGGAGTCCTGGTGTGGTGCTTTGGGTTAATGTGCTGGACTGAAAAGTTAGTATAAACTGCAAGGTCAGTGGTTCAACCTAACAAGTTGCTCCTTTGAAACTCGACAGAGGGTTGCTATGGGTCAGAACCAACTTGACAGCACTTAACAACAACAACAAAAATAGTCAGTGTTGACTCCAAGTCAAAATGAGCTAATCAGTAAAGGAATGTATTGGTTCATGCAGTGGAATAATCTAAGTAGGATAGTCTTCAGGGGTAACTTCATACTGTGATTCTCATCTCCATTTCTCTTAATGTCCCTTGGTTATGCTTCATCCTCTGCTGAATTTACTTCAGCATGGTAAATTGTTCTAGGCTTTATACACTGTAATATACTAATGAAGAGAGATTCCCAAGAAATACCCTTACATTTCAAAATGCCTCATGTGCTCTTAATACAATTGTTTCTCCATAGAACTGTGATAACCTTGGCTCCTGAAATGACTATGAGGCTAAGGAGTACAGAACTGCCATTGGGTCAGTCAGATCTATCCTTAAACTCAGGCTTGTATTTTCTTTCTCTGTGTCACCCACACATGTTGTTGTTGAACTATATTTAGATAACCATAAGGACAGCAGAAGGGAAGCTTAGAGGCAGCCATCATGTTCCACCTCGAATAGTGATAGTCTGAATAATAATAATAATAATAATAATAATAATAAGTGTGAAGAGAAGACAAGGAAATGTTTAGGAAATGTTAAAGAAATGGAAGGATCAAAACTTGGCACTGCATATGGGAGGTGAAAGAAAGGAATTATGAAAGGATTACTGAATTTTTAGCATGAATAACTGGCACCCCTGGAGGAGAAGCATATTTTGAAAAAAAAATACAATTATCTCTTTGAATATGTTAAGTTGGCCTTGACTCTTTTTCAAATGCTGTATAGAAATAGATGAGATGGCTGAGTCTGGAGCACAAGAGAGAGAACTGGATTGTAGATAAAGATTAAGATCATGGATGAGATTACCCAGGTGATAGGATTACATGAGAAAAACAACTTCTGAATATGTTACAATAAAATTGTACTTTGGAAACATAATATTTACAATGAGGCGAATCTCACCTCAGGGATATGAGACACTTCCAATCTCTGAGAGTAGCCTTTTCACCCTGGATGCCAAGGAGTTTCAGCTGAGTGACTGGGAGAGTTGATGAGTAGCTTTGTTGCCTCCTCTTAGTGCTCCTTCAAGTGAGCTAAAATGCATTATAGCTGCCACTGGTGTCTGCCCTCTGGGAGTATACAATGCTAGACAAGCATTCAGTCTATTTAGGACATGAATTGTATCTGAAAAACATGCCCCTCTCATACAGGAGAAGCAAGCACTGGATTCTGGTGTCCAGGAATATCTGAAAGCTGACTGAAACTTGACTCATGCTTGAAAATATGTGACTTGTCTTGTCAGGATATTAAATATTACAGAAGTAGCTCATCAATGTAGATTAATGAAGTCACCAGAATCATTTAGAAAGCAATTGAGTGCCTAATTTTAATTAGAAGTTTGATTGCTACTATTGAAATGAAACAAGAGAAACTCAAAGCCCTCACCCACTGACTGTTTTTCCCATTGGAACAACAATTACATTGTCAATCTCTAGTTCATTAGTGGGTATTTTCTAAGATTAAACTTCAGATGGTTTCCAAAGAATAGACTACATTATTCAGGAGACACTGAGTAGCATGATCACAATCAGGAAACTTCTGGAATAACAAGGATAAGAAGCATTGCTTTATGAACATAAGTTAACATAATAAAATAGGAATAGATTTCCTCCTTCTAGGAAATAAGATGAGATTTTCCCTAAAACAAATGACAAATGTATTGCTGCCAAGTTGTGATGTTTTCTTCAAATTGGTGAATGCCTCGAAAAGAAAGAAAAATGGAAACTTAAATATGCCTATCAAAAAGAAGTATTATAATTAAACATGATATTGACTATTATGTGTTTTTTAGAGATCAAAGATTAGAGACAAGAAAGCATCATTGCTAAAGCTTTTAAAGAAACAGATTGCATGATTTTTTTTTTTTTTTATCATCAAAATTTGTGTAATCTGGAACAATGGCCATTATTTGGATTCCACAGAGTTCTGGTGACATAGTGGGTTACTGGTTGGGCTGTTAACCAAAAGGTCAGCAGTGTGAATCCACCAGACACTCCACAGGAAAAAGATAAACTTTCTGCTCCCATAAAGATTAACCAGGTTGCTATGAGTCATAATCAACTCATGGGCACATTCAATCAACTCAACCATCACCACCAGCTGGGTTCCATATAACCTATGTAATATATGTCCAATTTATTTCTTAAGCTAATATTAAATATTATACAAATGAACTTGTTATTTCTAATTTGGCTTACCAAGTATCTCAGGATTTGGTAAAGATAGAAAGGGAACTTACATGATTGAGCACTTAACAAACTTCAACTACTGTTGTAAAATACTCTGCATATGTTACCATGTTTAAGGGCATCTTGAATAATAATCCCTAGATGGTTTCGATGGAATTTTTACTGAAGGTAATTTAAAAATGATTGTAGCAGTGTACTGAGAGGGAGCTGCCAGAAATTGAAGCTGGATTCAAAAAGGACTTGGAATGAGGGATATCATTGCTGACATCAGATGGATCTTGGCTAAAAGCAAAGAATACCAAATATATGTTTACTTGTGCTTTATTGACTATGAAAAGATTAGACTGTATGGGACTATAATAAGCTATGGATAACACTGCGGAAAATGGGTATTCCAGAACACTTAATTTCACTCAAGAGGAACTTGTATGTAGGCCAAGAAGCACTCATTAAAAAAGACCAGGATGATACTGAATGCTTTTTAAATCAGGAAAGGTGTGTGCCAATTGTGCCAGGGTTGTATTCTTCTACCATACTAATTCTATCTGTATACTGACCAAATAACCCATGAAGCTGGATTATCTGAAGAAGAGCATAGCATCCAGATTGGTGGAAGACTCATTAACAATCTGTGATGCTGCGGGTTAATGTACTGGATTACAAGGTCAGTTTGAACTGCAAGGTTGGTGGTTCAAGCTCATCAGCTGCTCCTCAGAACCCCTATACAGGGTTGCTATGGGTTGCAGTTTCAACCCAAGTCAATAGCACTTAAAAAACAAAAAATATGTAGATGACACAACCTTGCTTGCTAAAAGTGAAAAGGACTTGAAATACTTGAAATGTAGATCAAAGACTATTGCCTTCAATATGGATTGTACTTTAATATGAAGAAAACAAAAACCTTCACTACTGTACTAATAAATAACATCATGATAAGTGAGTCCTGATGCAGCCTGATATAATCATTGGACTGATAACTGCAAGGTTGACAGTTTAAACGAACAAGTGGCTCCTTGGAAAACTTAAACAGGGTCTCTGTGAGTTGGAACTGACTTGAAAATACTTAACAGCAGCAAAATGGAAAAAAGATGGAGGTTGTCAAGCACTTCAATTTTCTTGGATCCACAATCAATGCTCTTTGATGCAGTAGTTAAAAAATCAAATGATATATTGTTGTATGCAAATCTGCTGCAAAAATATCATTAAAATTTTCAAGAACAAGTATCTCACCTTGAAGACTAAAGTGCACTTGACCCAATCTATGGCATTTTCAATCACCTCATGTGCATGTGAAAGTTGGACAATGATTAAGGAAGACTATAGAGGAATCAATGCATTTGAGTTATGGTGTTGGTGAATAATTTAAAAAGTACCTGGATTGCCAGAACACACAATTATGTCTTGGAGGAATTGCAGCCAGAATTTTTCTTAGAAGTGAAGATGTTGTTGTTGTTAAGTGCTGTTGAGTCGATTCCGACCCTGTATAGGTTTCCAAAGAGCAGCTGGTGAGCTTGAACCACTGACCTTGCAGTTCAAATGACTCTGCAGTCTGAAGCAAAGATTGTTGTGTTGTTAGGTGCATCGAGTCATAACCGACCCATAGCAACCTTATGCACAGCAGAATGAAACACTGCCCAATCCAGGGCCAACCTCGATACTGTTGCCATGCTGGAGTCCATCGATGCCACCACTTAGCCAATCCATCTCATTGTGGGTCTTCCTCTTTTTCTCTGACCCTCCACTTTTCCAACCATGATATCCTTCTCCAGTGACTGGTCCCTCCTGACAATATGTCCGAAGTATGAGAGATGAAGTTTGGACATCCTGGTCTCCAATGAGTACTCTGGCTGCACTTCTACCAATACAGATCTGTTGTACTTTCAATATTCTCCTCCAACACCATAACTCAAAGGCATCATTTCTTCTACGGTCTTCCTTATTCACTGTTCAGCTTTTGCAGGCATATGAAATTATTGAAAATACCATGGCTTGGGTCAGGCGCACCTAAGTCCTTTATTTCTTGTACTTTGTACAAATGTATCAGGAGGGACCAGTACCCAGATAAGGACATAATAATTGGGAAAGTGGAGGGTCAACAAAAAAGAGGAAATGATAGAACGACATAATAGCAGCAATAATGGCTTCAAACATAATAATCATTGTGAGGATGGTACAGGACCCAGCTGTGCTTTGTTCTGTTGTACATAGATAGGATTGCTATGAGTCAGAACCAATTAAAATGTATCTAACAACAACAATGGTACAAACGGTTTACACTTGACTGTTATCTGAAAGGTCCAAACCTACTCAGTGGCATTTTAGAAGAAAGACTTGGCAATCTGCTTCCTTAAGTATTATAGCCACAAAACCCTGTGGAGTATAACTCTATTCTGTAAAACATGAGGTTGCCATGATTGAGCATCTACTCAATGGCTACACATTTGGTTTTAGTTTTGAATAATGAGCATTTTAATCACTAATATATATATATATATCCATTTTAATTTAAGAAAACATTGATGTGCTTAAATATGTTTTTTTAAATGTGTTTACTGTGAGTCATTCCTAATGAGTGAACTGATAAAATCAAAGTTAAGGCTATGATATTAGTTCTACAGGAATGTAAAGAATGTTCTCACAGTCCATAGTATGTATACATTAAAACAACAACAACAACAACAAAACAAACCAAGAAACAATAACTCAGCTGTCCAGATCTCTTTTTATTGCCTCTCATTGCAACAAAGGGCATTGTGCACAGAAAAGCAGCTTTATTAAGCAATTTCTCAAAATTATACTGGAATTTTTTGCTGGTATCTGAATGTTGTTGGTTTTGTTTCCCAATGGGAGGAAAACACTTGCCTAGTAAATTTATATAATGCAAGAATGTGATGTATGTAGTAGACACTACTAGTGCAAGTTTCCCACCAAATTGTGTTCCACAAAATACATTACTGATGTCCTAGCACATGTGGATGTGATCCTGTTTGTAAATAAGGTTTCCTTTGTTGTTGCAAGGTATGTATTCACCTTTCAGAAAGCCATTTGTCCTTCAATCTCCGTACTTTCAATGTGTATCAACAAGAGGGACTTATGAGTGGGGGAACGACCAACCCAAGAGGCACTACTACCTGGTGGTGCAATGGTAAGTCTCAGGAGGCCGATCATGGCCACATGTGCAGTGAAGTCGAAAAGGCTTTGGAAGATGGATACTCAGGGAATTTCTTCAATGGTGACCTGCCAGGAGCGCATAGCATGATCCTCTTTGGGACATAGAAGTTTTCCATTGTGATTTGCTTCCAAACCTCACCCTCTGTATCTCTTCATTTATATATTTTTTAAAGTTATTATTATATTAAAACTGTTATCATAAGTGTGGTCTCTCCTGTGAACTCTATCAGCTACTCCAGCATATTATCAAACCCAAAAGTGAAGGGAAAACTAGCTAGTCTAAAGTAGAGGGAGTCAAGTGGATTTGCAGGCTTGCATCTGGTACCATGAGGAGATAGAGGAAAACTCCAGGTTTCAAACCAGCTGGTCTGAAATAGAGAATCATATGGAATCCCAAGACTGAGGCCAGTACCCTCAATTCAGCCCTGGGTGACTGGAGGTCACTTCATGGACAGATGAGGTCTGCACAGGAGTGATGGACTACTTCCAAATATTTAGTCACTGAAAACTTTATGAATAGCAGAGAAACAGTGTCAGAAATAGTGCTGGAAAATGAGCCCCTCAGGTTGGAAGGCACTTAAAATGCGACTGGGGAAGAAAGAGCTGTCTCTTCAAACTAGAGTTGACCATGATGATGTGAATGGAGTAAATCCTGTGGGAGTAAAGCCCTTGGGACCTTCATTTACTGATGAGACACAAATCAAAATGAAGAGAAACAGCTGTAAACATCCATTAATAATCGGAACATGGAATGTACAAAGTATAAATCTAGGAAAATTAGAAATTGTCGAAAATGAAATGGAATGCATAAACATCAATATCTTAGGCATTAGTGAGCTGAAATGGGCTGTTATAGGGCATTTTGAATCTGACAACCACGTGGTTTACTATACTGAGAATGACAAATTGAAGAGAAATGGTGTTGCATTCATTGACAGAAAGAATATATACAGATCAGCCATGAAGTACAACACTGTCTGTGATAGGATAATATCCATGTGCCTACAGAGAAGCCCAGTTAATACCACTATTATTCAAATTTATGCACCAACCACTAAAGCCAGTGAGGATGAAAAAGAAGAATTCCACCCACTTCTTCAATCTGAAATCGGTCAAAAATGCAATCAAGATCATTACTGGTGATTGGAATGCAAAGGTTGGGAGCAAAGAGGAAGGATCAGTAGTTGGCAATTATGGCCTTGGTAATATAAATGATACTGGAGAACACATGATAAAATTCTGCAAAACCAATTATTTGTTAATTTAAAATACCTTCTTTAGACAGCATAAGAGACGACTATACACATGGGCCTCGCGAGATGGAATACACAGAAATCAAATTGACTACATCTGTGGAAAGAGACAATGGAAAAGTTCCATTATTATCAGTCAAAACAAGGCCAGGGGCAGACTGTGGAACAGACCATCAATTGTTCATATGCAAATTCAAACTAAAGCTGAAGAAAATGAAAACAAGTCCACAAGAGACAAAATATGACCTTGAATATATATCACCTGAATTTAGATATCATCTGAAGAACAGATTTGATACATTAAACACTAAAGACAGAAGACCAAAAGAGTTGTGGGATGACATCAAGAACATCATATAGACAGAAAGCAAAAAAGTCATTAAGAAGACAAGAAAGAAGGAAAAGGTCAAAATGAATTCCAGAAGAGACACTGAAACTTTCTCGCCAGCGTAGAGATGCTAAAGCAAATGGAAGAAATGAGAAGGTAGAAGAGCTGAACAGACAATGTCAAAGATCAGCTTGAGAAGATAAAGCTAAATATTACAACAAAATGTGCAAAGATCTGGAGTCAGAAAACGAAACATACATTAACAGAGAACTTCCAGAGGTTCAAGCCGGATTCAGAAGAAGCCGTGGAACGAGGGATCTTGGCTTAAAGCAGAGAACATCAGAAAGATGTTTACTTGTGCTTTATTGGCTATGCAAAGGCTATCGATTGTGTGGATCATGACAGGCTATGGACAACATTACAAAGTATGAATATTCCTGAACACTTAATTGTGCTCATGAGGAATCTGTACATGGACCACGATGCAGTTATTTTAACAGAACAAGGGGAACACTGAATGGTTTAAAATTAAGAAAGGTGTGCAACAAGGTTGTATTTTTTCACCATACTTATTCAACCTGTATGCTGAGCAAATAATCCGAGAAGCTAGGTTATATGAAGAAAAACTTGGCATCAGGATTGGACAAGATTCATTAACAACCTGTGATATGTAAATGATACAACCTTGCTTGCTGAAAGTGAAGAGAACTTAAAACATTTATTGAAGAAGATCAAAAAGTATAGCCTTCAGTATGGATCGCATCTCAATGTCAAGAAAACAAAAATGCTCACCACTGGACCAGTAAGCAACATTCTTTTTTTTTAAGGTTTTTATTGTGGATTGAGTGAAAGTTTTCAGGGCACATCATCGGTTTCACATTCAAACATTCATATACCTTGTTTCATTACATTGATTATAATCCCCTCCACATACCATCAGTTAACAGAGTTTCTCTATATCTTCTTTAGCTTTTTTTTGGGGGGGCGGGCAACATTCTTATCAGTGGAGAAAAGATTGAAGTTGTCAAGGACTTCATTCTTCTTGGATCAACTATCAACACTCATGAAAGCAGCAGTCAAGAAATCAAATGACGTATTGTATTAGGTAAATCTGCTGCAGACAACCTTTTTAAAGTGTTGAAGAGCAAAGGTGTCAGCTTGAAGACTAAGATGAGCCTGACCCAAGCCATGGTATTTTCAGTAACCTCATATGCATGTGAAAGCTGAACAGTGAATAAGGAAGACCATAGAAGAATTGGTGCTTTGAGTTATGGTGTTGGAGGAGAATATTGAAAGTGCCATGGACTGCCAAAAGAACCAACAGATCTGTGTTGGAAGAAGTGCAGCCAGAGTGCTCCTTGGAGGCCAAGATGGCCAAACTTCATCTCTCATACTTCGAGCATATTGTCAGGAGGGACCAGTAACTGGAGAAGGATATCATGTTTAGTCAGGTGGAGGATCAGAGAAAAAGAGGAAGACCCCAATGAGATGGATTGGCAAAGTGGCAGCATGAATGGGCTCAAGCGTGGCAATGATAGTGAGGCTGGCCCAGGATCGGTCAGTGTTTCGTTCTGCTGTGCATAAGGTCACTATGAGTTGGTATCAACTCTATGGCTCCTAACATCATCATCAACAACAACAACAACATCTAAATAAGACGAAAACTCTGCAGTGGGCACTCTGTCTTCCACCCCACACTCTTAAAACTGAACTCTCTCTTGAATCAATGTAAGCCACCCAAGTCGTGACTTTATCTCCCCCTCATTTTAGGTAGCCAATATCTAATTTACTCATCCCTATCTATACTTTATACAGAGGGGAGAGCACTGATACTTAATATGAAGACTCCTTCCCTCTCTGTTGGTATCTAGAGTTATTACCTCCATGAGTATAGGTCAAGTTCTTCAAATTGTAGCAATTTACCCTCATTTCCCTTATTTAAAAAAAATGTTGTTGTTTTTAATATTCCTCAGGTGGAGTTCTGATTATCGAGCCATTGAGGCTAGGTCATATACATACTATCTGCAAGTTTGGGTGTTTTTGTGTGTCTTCCTTCATTTCATATCGGCTAGTTGCTTCACTCTCAGCTCTATCCCCCTGTGGGATCAGGTGTCTCAGCTCTAGCCCCCTATGTTCATGGGATCAGGTGTCCCCAGGTCTCACAACACTTTGGACCAACCACCCATTTCTCTTCTCTCTCTCATCTCCAGGTCAATGTTAGTCTGTGGACTGTGGTTGAACTCAGCCCTTTACTTCATTGCTGCCTTTCCCCCTCTTCCAGTCACCAGAAGACCAATGTGGTTGCCAGGAAGCTTAAATGCCTGTTCATGTGTTCCCTTTGAGTTTCAGTTTTAGAGGGGGGTTTGTTCTGAAGGAATTTGATTGCTTACCTTGATGTCTTCCCAGCTAACAGCTTGCTTATTGTAGTAGCCAGCCTACTGTGATATCACTGTTGTTCCAAAGTTCAACATGCATCACTATTTACCTCTGACCTGTTTAGGCCATGCAAACCTGTCTCAGTGTTTCCCTATCTACCTTGTTCTTCCTCCCCTCCCAATTCTTATATTGCCCTCCCCAACACCCAAACTATGATGTGTCTGCCCCCTACCCTATGCTCTACCATTGCCTCCCTCCATCTCTCCATAATGCCCCTGCTACCCCAACCCCACCGTTGTGATTACCTTATATTCCGTTAACTTTTCCCTCCATTTAAGACAGTCTATTTTATTCTGTAATCTATCTGATCTTCTCACCACCTGGATCTTTGTTCCTATGTGTTTACCTTCTTTTACATTGTAATTGTTTTGATCATAGACTGACCTCCCTGATCCTCTGAATTTTTTCTTATAGTTTTGTTCTGTTCTTGACTGTTCCATTTGTTGGTTGAGTTCCAGATGGTGTTGCCGCATATATCAATCTCTGGTTGTTGTCTGTTCTTGTTGGTTCTCAGTCCACAGATCTCCCTTTAGGATGTAAACCCACACATTTTCAACATTTGTATATTTCTGTTATACCTAAGACAAATTATCCCATACTTCTACGTAGATCACCAATTTTCCTAGTTGACACATGCATGCACACACAAAATCTCAGTATTCCTTACAGCTAGAAGGGGCCATATCATAGATTTCTGACCAAAGGGAGGTTTTTGTTGTTGTTGTTAAGTGCCGTCGAGTCGATTCCGACCCATAGTGACCCTGTACAGGGTTTCCGAGGGTGTAAATCTTTACGGGAGTAGAAAGCCTCATCTTTCTCCCGCGGAGCGGCTGGTAGTTTCGAACCGCTGACCTTAAGGTTCGCAGCCCGATTCGTAACCACTACGATACCAGAGCTCCTTTTGCAAATCTGCTGAAGATTTCTGAAAATAAATTCCTTTTTATTTATTTACGCTTTTGTTCACAGCATTCTAAGTCAAGTCTACACACTGTGACTATTTGTTAAACCAAAGTGCTTTGCAGTAGAAATTGTCTCAACCATCTTCACTACCTACTCCATTGCAGTTGTAAAAATATCTGACATCTGCTAATAATAGAGAGAAGTCCTGGTGTGGCACTCATTGTACGCTAATGAGTCAGACTGCAAAGTCATTTGAACTGCAAGGTCAGTGGTTCAAGCTCATCAACTACTCCTTAGAAACCCTATACAGGGTCATTATGAGTCAGAATCGACTTAAAGGCACTTAACAACAACAACAACAATACAGATAAAATTATTAACAAATAGATGTCATTAAAACTGTAATTCCTTACAATAAAATATCACATTTAACTAGCTGTCCTTCTCATGGAACAATAATACTACATATGTTTTCGTTGTTAAGTGTCACTGAATTGATTCTGACTCAAAGCGACACTGTGTATGGTTCCAAGGAGCAATAGGTGGGTTTGAATTGCTGACTTTGTGAAGTATGCAAGTAATTTGATGATGAATTCATTTTGCATAATGACTTTTCCTCTACAAATATGTGTTCTTTTAAGGTGCTTAAATCACTGAGATATCAAAGTATAATTTTGGAATGCATTTATTTATTTGAGTTCCGAGGTGATGCAAGCAACTAAGCATTTAACTACTAGCCAAATTGTTGATGACTTGAACCCATCCAGAGACACCTTGGAAGACAAGCTTGGTAATATGATTTTGAAAGGTTATAGCCTTGAAAACCTTATGAAGCAGTTCAGCTCTGCACATATGGGGTCACACTGATTCATAATTGACTTGGTGGCAAGTAATAAGAATAATGACAACATATATTCATTGAACCTCAGGCTATTATAAATGATATAGTAGTCTGTAATGCATTAAGGAATCCCTGGATATTGCAGATGGTTAATGCACTAAATTGCTAAACAAAACATTGGAAGCTTGAATACACCAAAGTAGAAAATCCTGATATCTACTTCTGAAAAATGAG
>NW_006408566.1:3173127-3174234 GCF_000296735.1 Chrysochloris asiatica
TGTCAGATAATGTATCATGAATGAAAGAATTGTGCCAATGATGGTTATGAGAGTTGTAACTCTTCTGGACAAATTCTAGGTCACCTTTGGAGACACTAATAATTTTCTCACTTTTAGTCAGTGACCAAGTTGACCATCTTGAGACACAAGCAACCTAAAATCCTTTACTACTCTGTTCTCTCAAGGGCTTATTTCTTCTTCCAGAATGTGAATAGTCATTCAATTTTTGGTGATTCCTGGTGTCTTCTGGGTTTCATTTTTTCTCTACAATGAATTTGTCAGAGATTTTTGTCCTTAGCATATTGTATATTGCAAAATAAAAATAATAAATAAGCCAAATCTGTTTGGCATAAAGATTATTCTGGCTCATAGTGACCCTATAGGATAAAATAGAACTGCTCCATAGGGTTCCCAAAGGCTGTAAATATTTATAGGAGTAGATTACCACATCTTTCTCCTTAAAAACTACTGGTGGATTCAAATATTGGTCTTTCTGCTCTTAATTACTATACCACCAGGGCTTCTGTTGAGAAGGATGTTTTTCTGTAAAGATGATTAATTGGCACTGCAAAAAATACTACATTTTGAGAATCTCATACAAGCATTGCACTGCCTTGTTTATTTCATTAGACCTATAAGAAGACAATTTTTGTCCATATTGAGTACTTATGATTAAAAAAAACACAACAATAGCAACAAACACTCATCTGTCATTTTGTACTGTGGTGGCTTGTAAGTTGCTCTGATTCCAGAAGGTATGCCACTGGCATTTTAAATACCAGCAGTATCACCTATGGTGGACAAGTTTCCGATGAACTTCCAGATGAACACAGACTATAAAAAAAGGATAGATGAATTACTTTCAAATATTTAGTCATTTAAAACCGTATGAATAGAAGAGAAACACTGTCCAATAGAGTGCCAGAAAATAAGCCCCTCAGGTTGAAAGGCACTCAAAATGCGACTGGCAAAGAGCTGCTTCCTCAAAGTAGAATTGACTGTGATAACAGGAATGAAGTAAACCCTTCAGGAGTAAAGCCCTCGGGACCTTCATTTGCTGATGGGGCACAAATCAAAATGAAGAGAAACAGCTGTAAATATCCATTA
>NW_006408566.1:3176334-3178023 GCF_000296735.1 Chrysochloris asiatica
TTTTTTTTTAAGATGGAATTTCTGTTAGATTTTCTTTCCATGATTCTGAAATTCCTCATCAGAGACTTGTACTCAAATATGTTTCTTGAGATGGAAGTTCCTTACATAGAGTGGTTTGAAATTTCTTTAACTCCAAGAGGGCTTTTTCCTTTATAAATGGCACCAGGAATTGATGAGTTGAAAGCTGAGTTGGAGGAAGTATTATTTTAAAGGCAAATCTGATAGTGCTGCAACTGTTCAAAGCTATAAATGAGCAGAAAAGCAGCCTGGCATTAATATGAATTCTCTCTCCTGAAGTCTTCTGCAACACAATTGATGGCACCTCCTTTATTAGGGTCTACTATAGCAAAAGGCTGCTATAGTAATATGGACTCCTGGCATGGCACTGTGAGATCAGCAATGGACTTTGAACTACAACTTTGGCAGTTCAAACCCACCAGCTGCTCCTCGGAAACCCTATACAGTGTCTACATTACTCGGAACCTACTGAACAGAACTTAAAGAAAGCAACAATATAGTAAAAGGTGAAAACTTCTGCAATCAATCCCCATTCCTTTTATTGTCTTTTCAAGGCCAAACAAAAGCTTGGCAATTGGTTTGCAAATGGATTCTCACTTTTTTTTTTCTTTTTTCTTGTCTTCCTTTACTTTTTATTCAAACTAACTTTTAACATGGCTTTGATATTCCTCTCATCTGGCCACAAAGATGTAAAATAGCTGAAATCTACAATGTACAATGTACAATAATAAATCTTGTCTTCTGAACTGGAATCCAATCAATATGGTATTTGAAATCTCATTGGATTTCTCCTTTTGTCTCACTTGTTATACGATGCCAGGATATAGACAATGTGGTCATTAATGGAGATTCTACATCTTTTTGAAAGTGTTTCTCTCTGAATGCTTGGTCTGAGACATTATCTATATTCCCATGGTCTGGTCAATAAAAAGGTCAGAAGATTTTGTTTGTCAAAAAATAATTGTCTTTTTAAAATTTATTCTGAGACTCCAATGAGCTGCAATTAGTACTAACAAGGAGATCCAATCACAAATAACATGTGTACTCACTGGTTTTAGGGGATAAAAAGAAAATATTGTCCTCAGCTGCTTATTCAGCACTTTCCTACCTAAAAGATTTGTGAAAAGAATTTAGATTCCTAATGGTGTTACAATGATTAAGGAAAGGTTAGCAGTTCAAACCTCCTCAGTGTCTCTGCAGGAGAAAAACCTGGCAAACTGTTCCAATAAAGATTTTAGCTCAGAAATCCCTCTGGGGAAGTTCTATTCTGTCACATGGGGTTGGTTTGTGTTGAAATCAACTCAAGAGCACCCAATAACAGCAATGTAAGTTTTTGTTGTTATTTTTGTAAGGGGCCATTGAGTTGGTCCCATCTCATAGCAACCATATGCACAGTAGAACTGAACATTGTCAGGTCTTATGCCATCTTCACAATGGTTGTTACACTTTAGACTATTACTGCTGCCACTTTGTGAATACACCTCACCAGGGTCTTCCTCCTTATCACTGACTCTCCATTTCACCAAGTATGATTTCCTTTTCCAGGAACAGGTCCCTCTAATAACACATCCAAAGACTGAGCAATGAAATCTCACCATTCTGGCTTCAAAGGAGTATTCTGGTTGCATTTCTTTCAATATAGATTTGTTTGTTCTTCTGGCAGTCCATGGT
>NW_006408566.1:3182692-3196832 GCF_000296735.1 Chrysochloris asiatica
ATACCCTTGTACTTCCAGATGGCTCTTAGAATATCTTTTTGATGATGAATGCAACACCTTTTCTCTTGTATTTGTCATCTCCCCATGAAAACCCTATGATTGTATATTCACAATGGCCAATACCAGTCCATTTCATCTCATTGATGCCTAAGATATTGATCTTTTGCATTCCAGTTCACTTTGACAACCTCCAATTTTCCTAGAATCATACCTCCTGCATTCAATGTTCTAATTATTCCTGGGTGTTTACAGGTGTTTCTTATTTTGAGTTGTGTCCCATCAACAAATGAAGGTTCTGAAAGCTTTGTTCAGCATCACAGCAACATGCAAGTCACCACAGTATAACAAACAGACAGAGAAGTGGTGGGTGTAAGTCTTAGAATCACAGAATTTATGGTAGTAAAGATTGAATGGACTTAAGAAAACATCTGATCCAAATAAAAAGAGATGAATGTCCATTTTCATTTATAGACCTCAAGAGTCTCTAATGTAATTTAAAGGGAAAGCATACTTTCATAGTTTAAGGTCCTTGAAAAAATAGTACAATTTAACATTATGCTTTTTACATTGTGGATTTTTTATAGTTCCTTTTTATAATAATACATATTTTTTTTCTTAAAATGACCTAGTTTTTGGCCATCATATGTAGGATTAATACATAAACTTTTTATGCAGTAATAAAAAATTGCTAAAATAAAAAGCTATTGGTCTAAAATAGTGTCTAATTAGTATTTTCTTTAAATTATCTTTAGCTTGTATTTGGCTTTTAGAAAACAACCTACAAAAATATATGTGAACTTATTTGCTAGAAAATGAATTAGGGTGATTGCAATTTGAAAAATGATTTAAAGCTAAAAAAGAGATGAAAGACATTATCTGCATACTTTAAAGCTTTATTAAACCAAAACAACTGTAGCTCCAAGTTTTAGAATGAATAGTTAAAATCCACTGAGGCGTCTATTTACTTCTTTGGCCAAAGTCCTTAATCCATGCATTAGATACCTGAAGATCCTATCTTATAATGTTAGTGTCTTTTCTATGACAGTGTAAGAGGAAATTTTTCACTTGGCTTATTATAAGAAACAGTTATATTTCTTCCAAGAAACTTATTTTTGGAGACCAAGAATACGGTTTTACCTTGTGCTTTGAATTTCTATAAGAAGTTTCATCTACAGCTTTTATTTATGTACCCATATATGATATATATAGATAAGGAACTCTGGTAGTGTAGTGGTTACGAAAATGGCTGGTAACCTCAAGGTCAGCAGTTCGAAATTACCAACTGTTCTGTGGGAGAAAGATTAGGCTTTCTGCTCTCATAAAGATTTACAGCCTCGGAAACCCTGTGCAGGGTCGCTATGAGTAGGAACCAACTCCACAGCACTTAAAAACAACAATATGATGTATATACATTTTATATTATGTATGGTACATTATGTATTATGTATAGCATAGTTATTATGAGTAGGGTTACTAACCTCAAGGTCAGTAGTTTGAAACTACCAGCCATTCCATGAATAAAAGATGAGGCTTTCTGGTCACAAAAACATGTACAGCCTCAGAAATCCTATAGAGGGTCACTATGAGTTGGAACCACCTCCATGGCACACTACTATCACCACAACTATTGAATTTTCCGATTTCTGGGCACTATAAACACATGAGTAAAGCAAAGTTCCTGCCAGTAAGGCCTCAAAATCAAGTGAGGAGGATAAACAAGCAAAGGACAGGCAATCTTTTTGATATATAAGTACTGTGTCAACAGAGAACACATTATCCGTACCTTGAGAAGACCATTTAACTGAATCAAAGGTGTTTAATTTTTCTTTTTTTAAAGGCTTATTAGTAGAGGTGTCTACAGTGAATCCTGAAAAATAAGTATAAACTAGCTATTTGATAATTTGGGGGAAAGTATGAACGAGGAGAGAATAGGAGGAAGAGAAGACAGCAAGTTTCAAGTCACAAAAGAAGGGTCAGCAGGAGTCATGCAGGGAAGCCAAGAATTCAGTGTGGCTGGAGCAGAGATGGGGCAGGGGTGCTGAGGCTGGGCATGGCATGGTTAGGAGATGAGCTGTAGAGATAGGCAGAGAATAATTCCTAAAGGACCTCATGCCATACTAAAGAGGTTGTGCTATCCTAAGGTGAGGGTACTAGACAGCTACTAGCATGTTTTAGATTTAAAAATTATCTGCAGCATAGGCAGATCGTTCTGATGTGCATATTGGATTGGGTAAGGAGAGAAGAACTAAGCCAGAAGTTCTGGAAAATAATTAAGAACTTAAGTCAGTTTTCCAAGACAAACGTGAAGTAAAGACTTAACAATAGGATAGATAAAGGAGATTGGTTTGGTTGTAAATAATTTGTAAAGTAGAATTTATTGGTATTTCATGTATGATTAAATTAGGAATTAATAACCATAACTCACATAATATGTTACCATCTTAGGATAGTTGTAAGCCTGCCCAGCCTTATATTTTAATCTTTCTGTGTACCTCAACTATTATAAAATATATAAACTGAGTGTTAGGTATCAGTATAATGTCATTTAAACTGTTTTCTAAAGATCCTGTAACCCAAATGTAATATTTGTCCACTTATGCCTGAAATTCTACAGTTGCAGTTCCATTTCTTTTACTTAAGCTAGACATGACTTATATATAAACATAAGTAAAAGAATATTATTACAAATCATAAAAACCATCATTAAACAAAAATATCAAAATGTGAAGCTATTGTTTCTCAATATATCCCCCATCTATATCTACACATTTCTGAAGGTAGTGATTCCATCTTTCAAATCCTTCCCTAAAGAATTCTGTGTTCTTTAATTTACAACAAAACAGTAATTTTGGTATCCTTGAAGGCCTAATACCATGTTCCTTTTAAATGCCTTTTGAACTTTGGGGACCAAAAGTCTAAGGGGGCAAGATCAGAGCTGGAGAGTGGATGGGATAAGATTTTTAAATGAAATTCTCATAGGACATTGTTTGCTATCTGCAAAAATAATAGCAGGTGCACTGTTAATGATGAAAAAAAATTTTTTTTTCCTTTTGTATACATTTCCTGGCTTGTTCTCATCAATGAAGTTTTCAATTTTCTTAAAAATTCTTCATAATCATTCCCAGTGATTGTTCTGTGTCCTTTGAGAAAATCTATCAAGATTACACTGTTAGAATCTCTGTGTAAGATTCATCTTTGAAGCCTGGTGTAATGAATTATTTAATATGTCTCTTCTAGCCATAGTATTTGAAATTCCCACTAAATGCTTCTTCCGTGGATCTGGAGAAGAGAAGTTGGGAGAAGATACTGATAGGATGATATGATTCAGTTGTGAATGATTGTTCACAGAGTTCATTGTGATTGTAAAAGCTTGCAACTCTAACATGGGTATGAGTCATTTCAGAAGCTGGATCTCACTACCAACAAGGAAGAACCAGAGTTAAGTGTGTTCTTTGGACCCTAGAATCCCTGCATATTGAAACTCCTTGACCCAGGGACAAAATGAGGTGACACCAGAGCAGTAGAGTAGGATGGGAACAGCAGAGGAGCAACAGCAACAAAACCAAAAGCCAGACAAAGAGACACAGTGGTAGGCTTCCCAAACCACAGAGCTAGTAAAACTGAGTGACTTTGAACAGAAGGTTTGCTGGCGGTCAAGTTCATTCAGAACTTAATTGTGGAAGCTAGGCTTGCTGAGTTGTGGAGTTGGAGCTGAGTGTCTTCAGGCTGAGGCTTAGGTTAGAGTAGAGTGTTCTTTGGGCATTTATTAGTAGCACTAAAAAAGTCTGATAGCACAGTGGTTACGAATTGTGCTGCTAATCTCATGGTCAGCCATTGGAAACTACCAGCTGTTCCACGGGAGAAAGATGAGGCTTTCTGCTCCCGTAAAGATTTACAGCCTCAGAAACCCTGCACAGGGTCGCTATGAGTCGGAACTGACTCCATGGCACAACAACAAAAAAGTCTTGTAACGTTACTGGAGCATGGCAGAGGCCAGGTCAAGGACCGAAGGCCAGAGAGGGCACAACTGAGGAGAGGCTGTCTTGAGTGGAAGACCTGTGCCCTGAACATTTCTGACCCTGAGTTGTAACCCGTTAATTTCCCTGATAAACCCCATAGCTGTGAATACGGTGCTTGAGTTCTATGTGACCATTGCAATGAATTATGAAACCTAGCTAAGTAGAGAGGGCTATAGAAGGAATGTTTGGTGCTCATTCTTACAGATGAGTACCAATTTTCTTTAAAATTCTAGATTCATCTAAATTTTTTTTTTTTTTTTTCAGGGCAACATTTCTGTAGTGTTGCTGCAAAAGTTTCAATGATTTAGAAAGATGCTCATTTTAAGTTTTGTTGAAAATTTTATATTAATCCTGACCTCAAAACTGTTTTTTTCCATAGCACAAATAGTGTCATTTGTTTGTTTTTTAAGATACCCTTAGTAGAAGGAGCTCTGGTAGCGTAGTGGTTACGAATCGGGCTGCTAACCTCAAGGTCGGAAGTTCGAAACTACCAGCTGTTCCGCGGGAGAAAGATGAGGCTTTCCGCTCCCATAAAGATTTACAGCCTCAGAAACCCTGTGCAGGGTCACTATGAGTCAGAACCAATGCCGTGGTACTTAACAACAACAACAATGAGAGTAAAATAAGTGTATTACTGAGAGAACTTGTCTGCCACCATCCACTGATCATGAAGACATGTTTAAACACATTTTGTTTGGAATACACTCATGCATATATGAACTGATTTGCCATACTTGCAATACATCTTGATTTTCCATAATTTTGTATGTCCTTCACACCTCGAAGTGCATATCTCTTTTCCTGAAGAAAGTATGACATAAGAAAGAATATATAAGAAAGCTTGTGGTTTAAGGGCAATGGAAGCAATGTTAAGAAAGAAGTATGTCACCACGAAGGAGAGGCTTAGGGCACAGAAAAGACAAGGCAGAAGGTGGTTTCTTCTACTCAGTCTCCCTTCTTTTCCACTTTTTATACATTTCACTCTATTATCAAATATCCATCAGAGTGGACAATATTAAAACATAAATTAGGAAATATCATTCTTCTTCTTCAGCAATTAAATGAATTTGTGTTTTATCCTGTTAGTTCTAATAGTGGTATTCAAGATCCTGTAAGTCTGAGTCTACCTCTTACCGTCCTCTCCCACCTGTTGTTTCTTTAGGATTTTCTACCCCAAAGTAAAGTGATAGAGGCACCTCCCTACCACATTTGTGGGTTGTTCCAGCTACCCTGGTGTGGGTTACAGACAAAGTCATTATGACAGTAACAAATAGTCTTACACAATGGTCATAGACGTTGTTGTTAGACAAAAAATATGCTTTGGAATAGCTTTAATCTTTCTGGCACAGCAATTTAAAGTATATGAGCTTCAGTTCAATCCTGTGTAAAATGGAGATAACAAAATCAATTGTCCATAGTTGCATCCTGGTGTGGTATTGTAGAATAAGCATCAGACTGCTAATTGCAAAGTTGGTGGCTCAAATCCACCGGCAGCTCCTTGAAACCCCATACATGGTCACTGTGAGTCAGAACTGACTCGAAGGAACTTAACAACAACATGGTTGATCCATAGTGGTATTCTGGAGGAATAAGTTAAATTTATATCCTACCTATTTGACAATCAATAGCAACTACTGTTGCACATGATGCTATTAATGTCAGGCTATGCAGGACAGAAAGACTAGTGGAACTGTGGCAAAAAAAAAAAAAAAAAATGCAGTTCAGAATATCCCATATTTCATTCATGGTATTCATTACATTCAGTTAACATTCAATAGATGCAAAAGTCAGAATATTTGTGCTTGATTGACTCCCTCATGTGTCATGGTACAGTCTGACAGATATGAAAGAAAATATTTTACATGCTGAAGCTTCAAACATTCAGTTCAGTTCATTCTCATGACAGTAAGAAAACAAAAACCTGTTGCTATGGAGTCGATTCCAACTCACAGGAACCCTATAGGACAAAGTAAAACTGTCCAATAGGGTCTCCAAGACTGTAAACATAAAGGAAGAAGACTGCCCCATCTTTCTTCCATGGAACAGCTGGTAAGTTTGAACCACCAACATTTCAGTTAGCAGCAAAATGCTTAGTCACTTTATTACCAGGGTCAAGTACAGAGACAACCCCACTCTACTCAGCTCACTCCACAAACACAAAACAAAAAATCCACAGCCATCAATTCTGACTCACAGAGACCTGAGACTGTAAATCTTTACAGGGTCAGTCTCATCTTTCCCCCTCAGAATGGCTGGTAGGTTTGAACTGTTGTTGGTCTTGTAGTTAGCAGCTCAATACCTAACCCACAGAGCCAATGGGGCTCTGTCTAGTGATAGTACTTGGGAATAATTTCATCATTTGTAATGAATTCTGAATAGAAAATTATTTTCAAGTGATTATATTCTAATGGAATTGTACAGCAGTTTATATAAGCACGCTGAAGAGGTTATCAAAAACTTAGTTCAATTTAAATTTATTTTGTTATTTTTTCATTTGGGACTAGAATGCAATATTAGCTAAAAATTATCCCTTAAATATGCTTCCACTGCTGAAGCCATAGCAGGGGTTCTCTGATTCTTTGCTGTGCATGATTTGCTATGGCTATGTGTTGAATAGAAGTTTGGGGTGATACGGTTCCTAAGATATAAAGTGGATACTTGACAATTTGCAGGAATAAATTGGTAGATATACTTTTCATAGCTTGATGCTGATATGAATTCAATTTGAATATGGATGAGAAGTAGCTGTTGGAATCCCCAGGAACCACTGAGTGTCAGTCTGATTCTAAGAGCAGAGTTATCATTACTAACTCCCTGTTCTTTGAGACATTTGTAGCCTCCCTATCACAATAAATTACTTTGCCTTTAGGCATGCTGTTGGACAAAAGAAATAATTTTACTTTTTTTCCCATCTGCATTGCATATGCTACTGGGTTGGGTTAAATCCACAAACCATTTTTAGCATGTTCACATGCTGTTCAAGCTTTATCTTCCCCTTAGTCCCAGTTCTAAACCTTGACCCCTTAGTATTTGTCATTTTGAAGGTAGGAATGCACCAGTTAAAAGAAAAGGACACCAGGGAAGAAGGGTGGTAGATCATTTCCCAAAGTTCCAGAGTGCATCTAGACTGAATTACTCTTTCAAGATATTCAAAGGGGTAGCCTCAAAGAAGTAGAAATACCCTCTGCATCTGTTTTCCTTCACTAAGTGGAGAAGGACTAAAAACGCCCCTAGAAGCCAACATTTTCTCTCTCTCTTTTTTTTTTTTTCTTTTTCCTTTTATTAAATCAAATGCTTTAGAGCTGAGTCTGTGGGAATTAGGACTGCTAACTGATTGGAGGAATATGAAAAAATAGTCAGAAAATAGCACCGTCAACATATGACTTTTCCACATTTTGTCACTAATAATAATGCATCACTGTAAACAGGTGTGTCTACTCATATTGTATTGCACTCAAGTTCAAGGCACTAATATATTTTCCTTAACCAAAAAGGCAGAAGTGAGATATTCATTGTACGATTTAGTCATTCACAAAACACTTGCCTTATTCCTGGCATAGTAATCAAATTGAAAAAAAAAAAAAATTTCCCTTGTTGTGTAGAGAAAAGAGATATAAATAATATATAATATGTTAGATGCTGACAAGTGTGGTAGAAAGAATGAGCAAGAAGGTAGATACGGAAGATAGACGGCAAGGTGTTTAACACTTGGCTAAATATCTAGTGTCACCTAGAGTGTGTGAAAGTCTTGATGTTTAAGTGAACATAATTCTCGTTGTTTGCACAATTATTTAATTAAAATATTGCTTCCCAAAGCACTTGATGGAAAATGTTCATTTATATACTAGAAGGTTGGCAATTGATTCATAAATATTTTCAGGGCAATGTATTGACTCATTTAATGACAGAATTTTAGAGAACCACATTCTAGAACATGACTAGAAAATATTCTCAATCAGTGGGCCATCTAACATGAATCATGAAGTCTTGCATGGTACTACTTATGTATTCCTTGCACATCCCTAAACATCTGTTCAGATTTGGAATTATGCATCTAAGAGGCACCTAACCACAACCATTTAGTCTTCACCTCAAGATCACCTTTAAGCACTTGTATTCAAAGACTTATTCTGTAACTTTTCACCACAGTAGGATAATAGACCTTAGGTATACATACGCAGGCAAAATGGTTACTCACTCTCAGGTTCCCCAGAACAAACTTTGATAGGGAGATTTCCATTTGGGTCTGGGACTGTTCCTGATGAACATCTATAAGGGAGTGAGAGAAGCAGGAACTGTGGCATGAGAAGTTGAACTGCAAGAGAAGCGTTAGCTGATCTCACAAGTTCCAACCAGTACATCAACCTATCATTGGACCTGAGCTCATTGAAATAAAAAACCAATCATGAACAAGACAGCTTCCCTCAGCTTAGGGAAACTAATGGAAAGGGATTGACCTATATACTGCAGAAATGAGTTCATTGGGGTCCAGGGTTCCGGTTGGCCTCTTTTCTTACGAAACTTGTGAAAGGAAGGATGGTGGTACAAACTAAAGATCTTGCTGCTGAGGATGGTCACATAAGTACAACTAACACTCACTTTATGGCTCTTCCGTTATACTCATTGTAGATTCTCTACACCCTTGACACAACTCTGCTGATCTTAGTAGCTTTATCCCTGAGTGTTCTGGAACTTTGATCACCATCCCTTTCCCAGAGCATAGCTGCTACAAGGAATAATTTAATATCAATATTGATCAAAGGAGTACCAAAAGTAATCCAGTGCACTTTTCCCTTGTCCATATTTTATAACAGCAACTGTATACCCCATCTAGAATGTTCACTCCTTTCCTTGTGTGATTATATTTTGCTAAAAGAGTCCAAAGTGTTCTGTGGACATCATAGCTTAAAGTTTGATTGTTATCTCATCAAAAGCATTCCTTCTATTGAAACAAACACCTCTAGATCCACAGATACTAGAGAAAATGGGAAAAGCAAAATCCCTTGGTGGGTCTCTGAGCATGATGGTAAGTGTGGTCACTTCTCCTACCACTTTTTGTTTCTGGGTCAGTGCATTCTGGAGAAATGACACCATACAATGATAACTAATTTAGCATGCATGCTCAATCCTGAAAGATTATCTCCATCCTTAGAAGATACCATCTCAAAGCTGGTACCTCAGCTCTGTCTTCAAAAAGAAGACACATAGTTCTAACATGCCAGAAACTTCTGGGTGGTGTAGTGTGTGACAGAGCCAATGGAATCCTTGTACCCACTGCAGTATCTTCTTGGTTTAAAGTGAATTTCATGATCCAGTGGGTCTTTTGCAATTAAATATACTGATGTGTCAAACTATATATAATCCTCCAGATAATGGTAGTGCTCAGTTCTTAAAGGCAGGGAAGGTATTATCTGGGACATTATATATGATCTGATACTATATATAAAACTGCAAAAAATCCACTGGACCTTGGAACCCACTTTAAAGCTAAAGTACCAGCTTGGAGATGGTACCTTTCACTCACACTCACATACTGAGCTGACACATTCATTAACTAAGCTCTGTCTTTATTACTTCTTTGTGGCCTATTCATTAAGGACACCACAAGTAGACATGGGGTAAGGTTGAGAGAAGGTTATTGATGCAGAAGTGCCCCTTTTTCATGCCCAATTCTGTTTTATGATGGATTGCTTCTGTATCTTTCAAACCATAAGACTTGGTGGATCTCACAGAGCCTGGCTTTAAATAAGCAGTTCTGCTCACATGGTTGCTTAATGGTTCATGTTCAGAAAGTCTGTCTTTATCAGGACTCAGTAGCATATCATTAACTGTTTATAGAATGATGTATAATTCTTACCTGTAAATGGCATCACCTTGCTTCGGAATAATGGGGGGGGGGGGTCTATGTTGTGATATTTCTACTGGAGTTTGCTTTAAACTCTATATAACACTCTTTCTCATCATTTTGTTGTTGTTAAGTACCATCGAGTCAATTCCCACCCACAAGGAGCTGTATTTAGTGTTTCCAAGGAACATCTGGTGAACTTGAACTACCGACCTTGCAGTTCCAATTACTTTGCTGTCTGATGCATTTGGCCACAGCGCCACACTAGGACTCCCTTTCTCATCATATATACCTCTAATACTATGAGAACTTCCAAGATCTGTGGTCCAAATGACAAGACTACCTACACAGTATCCTATATCCGTTGCAAAGCTTTTTACTGTCCTGGACTCATTAAGCATTGGTGACCTTCCATATCACTTGGAAAGTTGATCCAAACAAAATTCCCAAATATGGAGCACGTACTTCAAGAATCCAGAGATACCTACCAAGTATTCTTAGCAGTGGAAAGTACAAATGGACATAATTTGTCCTTTCATGTAGAAAGGATATTCCGGCATGGTGCAAAATGCCAAGCCTCTAAAAACATAACTAATTTTGCAGGACACTAAACCTTCCTAAGATTTATCTCCCACCCTGAAGAGTATTTGTCATACTGAGGCCTCCAATACAGTATGCATTTTTTTCTTATCTGGTCCTTTAAGCACTATGTCATTGATTCAGTAAAACAAATTGATATTCTCTGTAATGTTCCAATATTCCAGATCCATTTAGATTACATGGTGATAGAACTAAAGAGTTAACATAACCCTGGAATGAAACCTTGTCTATCACATGTGAATGCAAACTGTTTCTGTTTATTCTTCCTGAAAGGAAGGGAATTGAATGTATTTCCAAGATCTAAGGACACATATTGAAATTGAAATCTTTCAAGAAAGTGAGGCAGCACAGTAGGCACTCACTTATCTCTGCCAAGAAAATTGGAAGATAATTATCTGGATTGGAAGAGATCTGTATTTGTGCCCATTCCAAAGAGAGGTGACCCAACGGAATGTGGAAATCATCAGGCAATCTCGTTGATATCTCATGTGAGTAAAGTTTTAATAAAGGTAATATAGATACAGCTGCAAGCATACATTGCTAGAGAACTTCCAGAGGGTCAAGCCAGATTCAGAAGACGACGTGGAATAAGGGAGATCATTGCTGATATCAGATGGATCTTGGCTGAAAGCAGAGACTATCAGAAAGATGTTTACCTGTGCTTTATTGACTACGCAAAGGCTTTCGATTGTGTGGATCCTGACAAGCTATGGACAACATTGCAAAGTATGAGTATTCTGAAACACTTAACTGTGGTCATGAGGAATCTGTACCTGGACCAAGAGGCAGTTGTTGGAAAAGAACATGGGAACACTAAATGGTTTAAAATTAAGAAAGGTGTATGACAAGGTTGTATTCTTTCACCATACTTATTCATCCTGTATGCTGAGCAAATCATCCAAGAAACTGCGTTATATGAAGAAAAATGTGACATCAGGATTGGAAGAAGACTCATTAACAGCCTGCAATATACAGATGATACAAACTTGCTTGCTGAAAGTGAAGAGGACTTAAAACATTTACTGATGAAGATCAAAGAGCACAGCCTTTAGTATGGATTACATCTCAATGTCAAGAAAACAAAAGTCCTCACCACTGGATCAATAAACAACATTCTTATTAACAGAGAAAAGATTGAAGTTGTCAAGGACTTCATTCTTCTTGGATCAACTATCAACACTCACAGAAGCAGCAGTCAAGAAATCAAATGATGTATTGCATTAGGCAATTCTGTTGCACAAGACCTTTTTAAAATGTTGAAGAGCAAAGATGTCAGCTTGAGGACTAAGGTGTGCCTGACCCAAACCATAGTATTTTCAATAATCTCACAAGCATGCAAACGCTGGACAGTGAATAAGGAACACTGTAGAAGAATTCATGCTTTTGAGTTATGGTGTTGGAGGAGAATATTGAAAGTGCCATGGCTGCCAAAAGAACCAATAGATCTGTTTTGGAAGAAGTGCAGCCAGAGTGCTCCTTGGAGGCCAAGATGGCCAAACTTCTTTCATACTTTGGACATATTGTTAGGAGGGACCAGTCACTGGAGAAGGATATCATGTTTGGGAAGGTGGAGAGTAAGAGAAAAAAAGGGGAAGACCCCCAATGACATGGATTGGCCAAGTTGCAGCGTCAATGGACTCAGCATTTCAACAGTGGTGAGGCTGGCCCAGGATCAGGTATGGTTTTGTTCTGCTGTGCATAAAGTTGCTATGAGTCGGTACCGACTCGATGGCACCTAACAACAACAACAAGGACACATAGCATATATTGACATGCTTTAATCTGCTCTAGCCAAGATGCCACATCTGTTGTAGCAGTTGCAATTAGAGCTATTAGTTTTTGAGTTGTGATAGTCTATTGGCATCCACCAAGACTTGTCTGTTTTTATAGGACCAAAGCGGCAAATTAAAGAGGGATAATATGAGGATCACCATCTCTCTAAACTTGTTTCCACTAACCCTCTGAGGTGTTTGTAGCTTTCACTGTTTTTGTGTGGTCTGTAGGATAAAACACTAAACTAAAAGGTCACTTTGAACTACAAAGTCAGTGGTTCAAACCCACCAGCCACTCCTCAGAAATGCTATACAGACTCACTATGAGTCAGAACTTGACAGCGCTTAACAATAACAACAACATACTGTGGTGGGAGAATTTCAAAGCCCTCCGTTTGTCTTTCCCCTCTAAAATATCTCTTACCAGCAGACCAAGGAATGAATACAGAAGTTCTGCCAACTACCAAGTATGTCCATTCCAGTGATCCATTCAGAGGTATATAATTAATCACCACATGATTTGTAGAATCAGAAGATTCATTGTGAGTAAGTGCTCGAACAGGACTTCATTTAACACCAGAACGCTATATACTCCCACTCTTATTCAAGGGGGCATGAGACAATGGGTTCCTAGTTATCAGTAGGAACTCAGATTTTTCAGTTCAATAGACTTCAAAATAGCTGGATATCCTCTTTTCCCTCTGTGCATGGTTACCTGAGCAAATGACTATGGTTGGTGGTTATGTGCCTTGGAGTCAATTCCAACTCATAGTGACCCTGTACAGGGTTTCCGAGGCTGTAAATCTTTAAAGGAGCAGAAAGCCTCATCTTTCTCCAGCAGAACAGCTGGTAGTTTCAAACTGCTGACCTTTTGGTTCACAGCCTGATTCGTAACCACTACACTACCAGAGCTCCTTGAGCAAATGACTATAGGTCTGTTTAAATAAGAACTGAGAAAATCATTATTTTATATACTCACTGTGGTGTCATTGCAGGGTTCTTCTAGAGGACCAAGCCTTTCCTGAAAACTGGCCCATGTCAAGGAAATAGGCAAAGGAAAATAACTTTTATTAGGGAAGTTTCATTGATTTATTTTATTTGAATAGTTTCCTTATTGACTGCCCACCTGTTTTGTCCATAGGGATGCCATAATTTCCTTATCATCACCACAGCTCTCTGCAAATTTAGCCCCTATGCATGTTACTCTGACCAATCACTCACTAAAATAATTACACAAATTCTGTCTTTGATAATTAAGGCTTCACCTGCTCTCTATTATTTCAGAGGTCCAATTTCATCATTACTATTAGGGAGTTCAGGAATCCTGGTGTGACACCATAGGATAAGCACTAGACTGCAAATTGCAAGTTTGGCAGTTCAAATCTACAAGCCACCTCAGAAAAACCGTATACAGGATCAATATGAATCAGAACTGACTCCATGGTGCTTCACAATAACACCAGTAGGAGGAAGTCTAGTTCTGGATCAGATTCTCCTGGAGTCAACCCTGACCTGCTACCACTGACTGAGTTTCCCAGTGAGCTTGGTGGCCCTTTCATCTATAGAGTTCTTATCACTTTGATCAATGGAATGAGTTCTAGACACTACTGTCTCCCAACCCTGCCCGTCACAGCTGTCTCGTAGGTTATCCAAATTTCTTACCCCTCTAACATGTCAACTCTTTTGAAAATGTTGATATCCTCTCTGTCATTTAGCCTTTCTACTTCATTTGCACTGGGCAAATCTGCTGCACAGGAACTTTTTAAAGTATTGAAGAGCAGAGATGTCAGCTTGAGGACTAAGGTGCTCCTGACCCAGGCCATTGTGTTTTCAATAGCCTCATATGGATGCGAAAGCTGGACAGTGAATAAGGAATATCGTAGAAGAATTGATGCCTTTGAGTT
>NW_006408566.1:3197268-3198274 GCF_000296735.1 Chrysochloris asiatica
TTCTTCAAGGAGCTCTGGTAGCGTAATGGTTATGGATCGGGCTGCGGGAGAAAGATGGGGCTTTGTGCTCCCGTAAAGATTTACAGCCTTGGTAATCCTATACAGGGTGGCTATGGGTCAGAATCGACTCCACAGCACATAACCATTGCCTTATTCAGACTTTCAATAACCATACCTACCAGGATATTAGCAATATCATCAAGGATCTTTGCAAGATACTAAATTCTATGTCAAGAGAGATGCTTCTCATATTGATAAACAGCAACATCCAATTTAGAGTTGTATCCCACTTAATCTAGGATCCTCTAATAGCATCCATCTATCTACCTATCTACCATTATCTGTCTATCTGCTTGACTGCCTATCTATCAATCTATGTATCCTCCTGAATCTTCTTTACACCTGTTGATTTGGCAGTTCAGTCCCTTGAGCAGATCGTTCTCTGGCTATTGTAGGTTAAGTTCTCTTTCCTAAAAGGTTCTCTGCCTAATGATAATTAATAGCCCTCAGTCTTCAATTCTTTTCTTAATATTTCCATAGTTTTAGCAACAGCCATCCAATTTCCCAATCTTTATAGTTACTACTTCCCTGGAACCTCTCAACCATCCCAATTTAGCACTAATACAAGTTTTAAGTTTATTCTGCCACCACATGCTAGCTTCACCTATTACCTGTTGGTACCTTATTGGTAGGTGGTATAGCTCCCAAATACCATTGTATAGTCTGTCTTTTAGGACTACTCTTGCAATCACTGTAATGGGTTGGGATCCTAGAAACTAGGTTGGGATCCTGGATATTTATGCATAGGTTTAAGCTCACCAGTTGCATTAGGATGGTTTCCATCTTCCTCTATATTCTGGAATAATTTGAGTAGAAATGGTGACAACTCTTTGTGAATGTCTGGTAGAACTCACCAGTGAAGCCACCTGGACCTGGACTTCTTTTGGTTGGGAGTTTTTTGATGACCTGATCAATTTATTCTTTTTTTTTTTTTCTTAAATGTTTT
>NW_006408566.1:3210073-3219863 GCF_000296735.1 Chrysochloris asiatica
TCACGTTTAATTTCTTCTAGTATCCAGTTGCTCTTCAGCAAGGTGTTATTTAGTGTCCATGTATTAAACTTTACTTACTTGGTCTTCTTATTGTTGATTTCTAATTTTATGGCATTGTGGTCTGAGAAGATGCTTTGTAGTATTTTGATGTTTGTAAATTTATGGAGGCTTGCTTTGTGAGCAAACATGTACTCAATTTTGGAGAATGTTCCATGTGCACTGGAAAAGAATGTGTATTGTGCTATTGTTGAGTTAAATGCTCTGTACACGTCAATGAGGTCAAGTTGGTTGATTGTGCTTTTTCATTCCTCTATAGCTTTGTCGGGTTTCTTTCTGGTTGTTTTATCCCTTTTCGAATGTGGCATATTAAAATCCCCCACTGTAATTGTAGATTTATCTATTTCTTTATTCAATTCTAGTAGGGTTTGTTTTATATATCTTCGTGCTCTTTCATTTGGAGTGTAGATGTTAATTATGGTTATGCTATCTTGCTCAGTTGACCCTTAAATCATAAGATAATGTCCTTCTTTATCTCTTATGCTGGTTTTTGCCTTAAAGTTTTGTGGTTTTTTGGTGGTTTTTTTGTTTGTTTGTTTGTTTGTTTTTATCAGAGATTAGTATTGCCACTCCAGCTTGTATTTATTGCTGTTAGCTTGGTATATTTTTTTCCATCCTTTAACTTTTCATCTGTTTTTGTCATTGTGTTTAAGGTGTGTCTCTTGTAAGCAGCATATTAAAGGGTCATGTTTTCTTACCCATTCAGCTAATCTCTGTCTCTTCACTGGTGCATTTAATCCATTGACATTCAGTGTAATTATTGATAGACATGGATTAACTGCTGTCATTATGTTAATTTTTTGTGGTGCTGTTTGTGCCTTTGTTCTTCATACTTTTTTTGTGTGGTACCGTCATGTTTTTGTGCTATTTCTTGTCAGTTTCTTCTTAGTTTTAATGTCACCTTGTTCTGCTTGCATCTTCATTTTCATGGTAAGTTGTGAAGTATTAATTTTCCTTGGGGTTACCCTATACTCTGTATTGTTTTCCCTGCATTTAAGACAGTCTATTGTATCCTGTCATCTACTTGACCTCCTCAGCACCTGGATCTCTGTTCCTATATTTTTTCCTACTTTGGCATTATTAATATTTTGACCTTTGGTTGGTCTCACAGTTCGTCTGAATTCATTGCTTTAATTTTGTTCCATTCTGAACTCTGCTATCCATCGAACAAGTTCCAGGTGGTGTTGCCACATCTGTCAATCTCTGATTATTGTCTGTTCTTGCTGATTTTCACTCCAAAGAACTCCCTTTAGGATGTTTTGAAGCTCTGAATTGGCTTTAACAAAATCTCTTACCTTCTGTTTATCCTGGAATGTTTTGATTGCACCATCGTATTTGATTGACAGCTTTGCTCAATAAACGATTTTGGTTGGCAGTTTTTTTTTCCCTTTAGGGTATTTTTTATGTCTCCCCATTGCCTTCTTTCTGCATGGTTCTGCTGAGAAGTCTGAGCTTAGTCTGATATGCTTGCTATTGTAAGTAACATTTCTCATTTCCCTGGCTGCTTTTAGGATTCTCTCCTAGTCTTTGTTTTTGGAGAGCTTGATTATAATATGTCTTGGTGATATTAGGAAAATTTTCTTCCAGAAGCTCTTTAACTATCTCTTCTGTGGACTTCTGTGATTCTTCCTGTTACAAAATGCCAATAATTCTTAAGTTATTCCTCTTCATGTTATCCAGCTTGAATCTTAGACGCCCTTCAGATTTTTTAATCCTTTTTTCTGCTTGCTCTTCTATCTTAGCTGTATTGAGAGATTTGTTTTCCAGCTCACTTGTTCTGGCTTCCATCTCTTCCATTCTACTCCTTTGCCTTTTCAGTGTATTGTCCATTTTTGTTATTTTGTTGTTAATCATCTGTAATTCTTTTTGCATGTTTTGGATTGTTTCCAATGCCATATCTATCTTGTTTGATTGCTCCTGTAGCACTTTCCTGACTTCTTCCTTATTTTCCTCCACTCCTTTTCAGAGCATTTGAATTTTTTTCCATATCATTCTTCTGAATTCCTCCTAAGGCAGATCCAGAGCCTACTCTTTTACTGGAAAGTCTGTGTCTGCTTCCAGCTCATTTGTCTCAGTTACTTTTTTCTGTTTAGGGGTATGTGTTGAGATCTTTAGTTGTGTGTTCTTGAACAATTTCAGCAGTTATGTGAGTTTTTAATGCTTAAATGGATGTATGTTGCTTTGCTGTTAAGTTTGTTGAGCATCTCCTGGTGGACATGATCTGGAGATAGGCTTCCCTTTTCATGTGTAATGCCTAGTAGTTGGTTTTGGCTCTTGTCCAGATGGTGGGGTATTGCAGGATATGTTTGTAGCTTGGTTATATGGGCACAGTTTCTGTCTCTTCTTGGGTAAGGTAGAGGGAGAAAGCTCCAACCCCAGGGATAAGAGTGAGGCCTAAAGGACCAAAGACAGGAACATTATAAAAGCAGAGACAGAGACCACCAATCAAAAACAAAAATAAAATTGTGATTGGCACTGTCCATTGGCCTTTGCTGTGCAGGCAGGGGTAAAGGATCCAGCCCAGGTCAACTTTGGGGCTGGGTCCCAGGGTCAGAACATCATAAGAAGCAGCCTGTGGGTTTCCTCTCTGTGCCATTGGAAAACTGTGGGTGTAATACTGGACCCCTTTGGCGGTGTGCTCCCACCTACCTGAAGGCATCTGGGTTATGCAGTGAGGATGCAATTGGGGTGAAGAGGGGAGATACAAGAAAAATTAAAAGTCAAAGATGAAAATTTGGTCACATCTCTCCCTCCAGACATACAGCTCCATGGCTTCTAGTGCTGGGTCACTCCTAAATCCCTCTTAAAAAGTAAGAAGTATCTATTCCTTAGAAATTAAATACTGTTGTATCCTTCTTTTCCTAGTTGCAGTGTATCACATTACTATTAGCTTGATCCATATTTCTTAGCAACTGGGACAGCTTCCATACCAGCAGTTGTTGTTGTTGTTAAGTGCTGTCAAGTCAGTAATGCTGGTTTATTCCCACTCTCGTGTATCTGACTGTTCTAAAGTCCCAGAGAGGGTCTAAGGATGTAAAAGCTATCATTATATCAGTTCTACATCACATAATTAATAATATCCAGATCAAATTTTAGAACTAAATGTGACTACTGTTAACAGTTAAAGATCTCATCATTTATTCAGTAGCATTTCACAAACAAAATCTTTTGTGTATGGTGTCACATTTCTACTCTTAGTTTATGAACCAAAACATAGACTTACTCTTATCTAGAGGAACAATGAGACAAATGCAGGAAAAAAGAGAAAATATTAAAATATTCAATAATGAAGTCTCTTTCATATGATACTCAATCTGTGATAATTGTGAAAAGTCATCCATAAGTAAGCTTTGAATCCAAAGAGTAAATAATTGTATTGAAATAGTTAATTGAGCTATTATGCTTCCAAAAGCCTAGGAAAATAGTCCCCTACACCTAATATAAATGCATTGTTTTCTCAGAGTGGTATTAAACATGTAAGAAATTTTTGGTTGTGGTTCATTTAGTTACCAGGTTTTTGTTCGTGTTGCTTTCCTTTACATGGCTTTTTCATTAAAAAATCCCATTTACTACAGTGTCCATGACACCTTATACTAAGTTGAATAAGAAATTTAACTAAGGAGTCTCTTTTACATTATTTATTGTAATCATGCATGTACCATATAGATGCAAAAATAAATTAAAATAAATGGCTTAAGTAAAATAGACTATTTCTGGCTCATGGGGAAATAATACTTGCGTGAACAGTTTAGTGGAAAGGTCAGCCCTTTTACAGTTATTCAGGGACCCAAGGTAGCAGAAGCTTCAGCATCGTCAGCTCATGACTTCCAAGGTCTGTTTGGATGATATGCCCATCATAGCCAATTGTGAATAGAAAACACATAAAGACGTGCATGTGGGAGGCTTTTATGACATGGCTAAAGAGTGACACTTAAACTCATATTGCTTTGGTTGGAACTCATAAGACCACAGTGTACTGTAAAAGAAGCTGGAAAGTATCATCTAGCTTTGTGCCCCAAAAGAGAACAGTGGTCTTTATGAGCAGTTAGTTTTCTACACCACTACATTGGCATTGTAGGATCAGCACTAGACTGCTAACCACAAAGTCAGCAGTCCAAACCCACTAGCTACTCCTTGGAAACCTTATACAGGGTAGCTAGGAGTTGGAACAAACTCCATATCGTTTATAAGCAACAACACAGTGAAGCTCAAGACTCCCAAATGCCTGTGAATTAAACTGTTTCGAGGACAAAGCTAGGCAAATGCATGCTCTCCATGTCTTTGAGGGTTTTGTTCCTAATCCAGATATACTCTCCTGGTTAGTCAAGGTATAGATCTTACAGAGAAGTATTTTTAACGAGGTGATAAAACTAAAACTTAGAACTATAAAAGGTTAAGTAGCTTCTATAGCTTCTTTTTATACAAGTCCATCTCTCAATAGCAATGGTGAGGAAAGATCAGTACAAAAATAGTAATGTAGTCAGTGAGAAAGAGCATGTACAGTGGGGGAAAGAAAGGAAAGAAATAAGGAAGGGAGAAAGAGAGACCGAGGAGGAAGAGAAAAAGAAGTTTGCATCAATTTCTAGAGCTGATAGGCAATTTATCTAAATTCTTCTTGAGATAGAGTCTATGTTTTCTAGCAATGTTTAAAATCTATTCAAACAGAAAACAATGAAAAAAAAAACAACAAACAGTTGCTGAAAAGGTCCAGAATCTTAACTTCCTCCTTAGCTCACTATAGTGAAAGCACCATCTCCTGGGAAGAAGATTCATTAAAGTATATTTTATCTTAGCACTGACTCATTCTTTGGAATGAAGAGGGAAGAAGATCCCCCAAAGGCTAATAGCTAGATCTTGAATTTTATGGGTTTGTTTTTGTTTTGTTTTGTTTTTACTTTTAAGACTCACAAGTAACCTTTAGGAATCGAGTACTATCATTTATTGATGAATAACAGCAACGTCAACAATAATGACAACTAGTTTGCAGGGCATTTCAAACACATGATGCTTAACCAGCTCCTCCTAAAACAATGACAGACGTTGTTGTTGTTAAGTGCCATTGAGTCAGATATGATTCATTGCAACCCTGTATAGGATATCCAAGAATGGCTGGTGAGCCTGAACCGCCAACTTTGCAATTCAAACCAACTGTGCAGTGAGGTTCATTAACCTGCAGTGCCACATCAGGACAGACATTACTCATTGTTGAACCATAAAAGCATGTATTCCAGACCTCAGTATCCATCCTGAAACAACATTGCAGAGTTACTACATTAATTTTAATGTGTTTGTTATTCTTTTACCATGTCTTTTCATATGCTTTCTAGAAAATATAACCTGTTATCTTGCTATTGGATAATCCTATTTAGGTATTTTAGGATAACTACTTGATATATGCCATTTTGTGGTGTTCATTCATTCTGTTTTGTGGAATAAATTGTCATAACGGAAGTGTGAAGTTTGAATAGTGAAAAGACTATAAAGTTTTGCAACAGACTCTGGTTAAAAAAAAAAAAAAGAAAAAATAGATTCAAATTCAACAACAGATGAGCCAAACAATACCAATGTTGTTTTTAGTTTTATGGCTCTATAACCCTCATATAGGAGTGCTGATGATACAGTGGTTAAGCACCCAATTGCTAATTAAAAGACTGGCAGTTCAAATCCACCTGCTACTCCGTGGGAGAAAGATGTGGTAGTCTGCTTCCATAAATATTTACATCCTTGGAAGCCCTATGGGATAGTTGCTAGAAGTTGAAATTAACTTGATGACAATGAGTTAGAACCCTCATCCATCTTTGTACCTCCACAATATCTTATATTTAGGATGTGCAGTTGTTGTTTTTTTCCAATTAATGAAAAAATTCAGTAAATTCAGTTCATCACAAATATGTAGGTAGGATTAAGAACCAGTTTTTGCCTCTTTGTTTTATTTTAATCAAAAAACACATTGTGGCCATAAAAACACGATCTGATTTCAAAACATCATTTTTACGGAACAAAGCTTGCTTAATAGTTCCAACTTAGCAAAGAATTCCCCTAATGCTTATTTCCTCTTTAATATGCATCAGGAAATGTATAGTTCTGGAAATAATCTCTCATTAATTTGCTCAGCTGCATATTTCAGATATAAATGTGCATTTTTCTATCTAAGGCAATACTATATCTCAACTTCGTCCCTTAAATCTTACTCCCAGTTGGTCCTTATGATATAAATGTTTCAAAGTTTTTGTCTTTAACCATTTAAATTCCATTTCTCTACATTTAGATACAGGTTTCTTCACACATTTCTTGGTCATTTCTCAGAAACTGGAGACATCAGTGAGATAGTTTCTTTTTCTTTTTTTCCCCCAACCCAGTTTCCATAATAAAAATAAAAAATTAGAGCTAATGTTTTCACTGATTTAGATGATTGAATAAATTTAAAATGTAGCCCAATTTTTTGGATAGATACATTCTCAATCACCAGATTTAATGACTATGAATAATAGGTAAGTTAAACACAGAGATTTTAACCTCTACCTTACTTCACCAAAACAAAATTAATAAAGTCCATATGAGCGTCCAATTTAATAAAAAGATTTTAAGCATTTCATTGTTTTGACAAGTCGTTTCCTATCCTAACCGCAACAGCAAAACAGAATCAATTCTTGTTTTTTAGCTAACATCAACGATTATCCTTTTGATGTATGTTTTTGTCACCACTTATTAGTGACCAAGGAGCTCTGGTAGCATAGTGTTTACAAGTCGGACTGCTAACCTCAAGGTCAGCAGTTCTAAATTTCTAGTTATTCCATAGAAGAAAGATGAGGCTTTCTGCTCCCACAAAGATTTACAGCCTCGGAAACCCTATACAGGATTTCTATGAGTCAAAACCCACTCCATGGCACATTACCACCACCATTTAAGTGACTATGCGATTGTTTTTTGTTATTGTTACTGTTAAATGCCATGCAGTTTTTTCCAACTCATACAGACCTTGTATGAAATTTCCTACGCTGTAAATCTTTGAAAGAGGAGCAAGTCTCAGTTTTCCTATTTAACATTTTGAAGAGTTCTTGTGCAGCAAATCTGCCTAATACAATACATTGCTTGATTGTTTGACTGCTGTTGATTGTGGATACAAGCAAAATTAACTCTTGGATAATATCAATCCTTTTTTTTTTTTTTTCCCATTTATCATGATGTTATTTACTGGTCTAGTTGTGAAAATTTTAATTTTCTTTACATTGAGGTGCATTCCACACTGAACACTGTAGTCTTTGATCTTTATCAGTAAGTGTTCTTTTTTGCTTCCAGTAAGCAAAGTTGTGTCATCTGTATGTCTTAGTTTGTTAATGAGTATTCCTCCAATCCTGATGCCATGTTCTTCTTTATGTAATCCAGTTGCTTAAATTATTTGCTCAAGATACAGATTGAATAATTATGGTGAAAGGATACAACCTCGGCATACTTCTTTCCTCATTTTAAAGTGTCCAGTATCCCCTTGTACTGTTCAAACAACTGTCTCTTGTGTTATGTACAGGCTGCTCATAAACACAATTAAGTGTCCTAGAATACCCATTCTTTGCAATGTTATTCATAGTTTGTTATGATCCAAACAGTCAAATGCTTTTACATAATTGGTTAAGCACAAGTAAGCATCTTTCTGGTATTCTATGCTGAAAGCAAAGATCAATATGACATTGGTCAATGATATCACTAATTCCATATCCTTAATCTGGATTGAATTTCTGGCAGCACTCTGTCAAAGTACTGCTACAAACATTTTTACAATATCCTTAGCAAAATTTTCCTTGCATGTGATATTAATTATTTCCTTGGGTCACCTTTCTTTGGAATGGCCACAAATAATGGACCTCTTCCATTCAGAGGGCCACAGAACTTTCTTTAAAATTTCTTGGCAGAGAGAGTGAGCCCCTCCAGTACTGCATCAGTTTGTAAAAATATTTCATTTTGTATCCCATCATGCCTTGCTTTTCACCAATGCTTTCAGTTTAACTTGGACTTCTATCTTTAATACCATTAGATCTTGATCATATAGTGCCTCTTGAAATGAATGAACATCAACCAGTTATTTTAGGTACAGTCATTTTGTGTATTCTTTCCATCTTCTTTTGATATTTCCTGCATCATTCAAAATTTTGTCAATGTTGCATTCAATATTACACCATGAGGCATCAATTTTTTTCTTCAGTTTTTTCAGTTTGTTATAGTGACTCTGTGTATTCCTTCCATCTTCTCTTGATGCTTTCTGCATCATTCAATAATTTTCTCAGAGAATCTTTCAATAACAAAAGTCAAGGATTGATTTTTTCTTCAGTTCCCCCATCTTGAGAAATGCTGAGCGTGTTCTTCCTTTTTGGTTTTCTGATTCCAGATCTTTGCACCTTTTGTTATAATATTTGACTTTGTCTTCTTGAGCTGACCTTTGAAATTTTTTGTTCTGCTCTTGTACCTCCTCATTTCTTCCCTTTGCTTTAGCATCTCTTCTGACATCCATTTTGATCTTTACCTTCTTTCTTGTCTTCTTTATGACTTTTGCTTTCTTCCTATATGATGTTCTGGATGTCATCCCACAACTCTTCTGGTCTTTGGTCTTTAGTCTTTAATGTATCAAATCTGTTCTTCAGATACTCTCCAAATTCAGGTTCGGTATATTCAAGGTCATATTTTGGTTCTTGTGGACATGTTTTCTTTTTTTTTCAGCTTCTGTTTGATTTTGCATGTGAGCAATAGATGGTCTGTTCCATAATCTGCCCCTGGCCTTGTTTTCACTGATGATATGGAGCTTTTCCATCGTCTCATTCCACAGATGTAGTCAATTTGATTTCTGTGAGTTCTGTCTGGTGAGGTCCATGTGTATAATCGTCTCTCATGCTTTTAAAGAAGGTATTTGAACTGAACAAATCATTGCTTTTGCAGAATTCTATCATGAGATCTCCAGTTTCATTTCTATCACCAAGGCCATATTTCCCAACTACTGATCCTTCCTCTTTATTCCGAATCTTTGCATTCCAATCACCTGTAATGATTAAACATCTTGATTGCATGTTTGATAAATTTCAAATTGAATAAGTTGGTAGAATTCTTCTATTTCATCCTCACTGGTGGTAGTGGTTGGTGTGTAAATTCTAATAATAGTGGTATTAACTGGTCTTCCTTGTAGGCACATGATATTATTCTATCACAGACAGTGTTGGACCTCATGACTGATCAAGATATGTTCTTATTGACAATGAGTGCAGCACCATTCCTCTTCAATTTGTCATTCCCAGTATGTAAACCATGTGGTTGTCAGATTCAGAATGGCCAATACTAGTCAATATCAGCTCATTAATGCCTAGATATTGATGTTTATTCGTCCCACTTCATTTTTGACAATTTTCAATTTTCCTAGGTTCACACTTCATACATTACCTGTTCTGATTATTAATGGATGTTTACAGCTGTTTCTTTTCATTTTGTGTTGTGCCTCATCAGAGAATGAAGGTCCAACAGACTTTTCCTCCACGAGCTTTACTTCATTCATGTCATCATGGTCAACTCTACTTTGAGGAGGCAGCTCTTCCCCTGTTGCATTTTGAGTGCCTTCCAATCTAAGGGGCCATTTTCTGGCACTATATCTGACAGTGTTCCTCTTCTTTTCATAAGGTTTTCAGTGACTAAATATTTGGAAGTAGTTTGTCCATCCTTCTTCCTAGTCTGTCTTTGTCTGGAAGCTCATCTGAAA
>NW_006408566.1:3222832-3227400 GCF_000296735.1 Chrysochloris asiatica
TTTTTGATAACTTCCAATTTTTCCAGATTTATACTTTGTACATTTCATGTTCTGATATTCAATGGATGTTTACATTTGTTTCTCTTCATTTTGAGTTGTGGCCCATCAGCAAATGAAGGTTCTGTGTGCTTTTCTCCCCCTAGCTTAACTCTATTCACGTCATCATGGTCAACTCTACTTTTAGGAGGCATTTTTTCCCCATTCGCATTCTGAGTGCCTTCCCACCTGAGGGACTCATTTTTGTTCCCATGTTAGAATACCAAGTTTTTATAATCACAATTATCTTTGTTAACCATCATTCACAGTTGATTGTTATCATCATATCAATATCTTCAATCACCTACACTTACCGAGACTCATCAAGAATAGAGTCATTTGGTGGAAATTACAAAGACTAAGGCTACAAGAGACACATTAAATAATTCATTAAATAAGTCACTACACCACATCTCCCCATTCCAAAATTCCAAAAACTATAATAGATATTAGAGTGGGGCTCAAGGAGGCGTACTACTTGTTGACACTAAGTCTAGATATATCCTCTTTTAAAATATGTCTCTGTAGCTAAAAGGCAGCCAGTCTTTACTCATAGTATTAGAGGTTTACCCAGAGGTTGAGAGCCAAAACCTCCACTGGAATAAAAAATGTGCATTTATCTTACTTCTATGTTTGTATATCCTTCAGGACCCTTACTAAAGTATCTGTGTTTTTGGACATTCCTAGTTGAAGATTGGGATCCTAATGACTAATTCTTTCTTCCTCAGAACTAAGAACTAAAAAGTGAATTGAATCTAGGTTAGGATATTTGTTGTCATTGTTAAGTTCCATCAAGTCAGTTTTGACTCATAGTGACCCTGTATAGAGTTTCTGAAGAGTGTCTAGTGAGTTTGAATTGATGATCTTTCAGTTCAAGGTAATCTTGCAGTCCAGTGCTTATCCTACAACATCACAACAGGACTCCCCATTAGGGTAGAAGATTATATACAAACAGCACACTCTAAAGGAAAAGAAGTTTGCCATAGAAAGGAGACTTAGAAGTACAACTCGGTCACTTCCATTGCCATTGGTTTGATTCTGACTCATAGCGACCCACTGACCTTTTGGTTAGCAGCTGAATACTTAACCCTTGTGCCACCAGGGCTCCTTAGCAGAGGTAAGGCCATAAACTAACAGAAGTTTGATAAAGATTTATTTTCTATTGTTCACTTGTTATTCACAGTAGAACAGCAAAAGGCAGGCAAAATAAAATGATCAAGTGAATTTGTCTGCCATTGTCCATTTAGCCAAAAAACAAACAAAAAAGTCAGGTCAATTATGAAGCTCTCTTGTGCCCTATAAAAAGCTAATTCCCTTTTACTATAATCTGAAACCTATTAATTTACTATAATCTAAAGACCCACTGTTATATGATTTCTTAAAATGATACAGTTTCAAACTAGGGAAATGCAATGATTAACAAAAATTTCAAAATTTAAAATATGCAAGCACCTTCACTAATAATAAATTCACCAATGATGAAAAGATTGTGGTGAAATGGGCATTTTTACATTAATGCCTGTGGGAGTGATTTGGTGCTATAGAAAAATTTTCAATGTATGTCAAGAGCTTCAAAAATGTTCACATCACAAAATATCAAATGCACTGTATTAACTTCATATCACTCTCATAACAAAATACCACAAAATGGGCTGCTTTAAATAGCAGAAATCTGTTGTCACTGTTCTGAAGGCTGAAAGTCTGAGATCATGGTGTCAACACTGATGATTCCTTCTGAGGCTTGGAATGATAATATGTCCTATGTTCTTCTCTTGGTTTCTGGTCCTCCAGGCATGTCTTGACTTGCAGTTACAGTGGTACATAGCCATCTTTCTGTCTTCCTGCTTCTGTGAATCTTCTCTGTTATAAGAATACCAATCATATATCCACCCTGGTGCTGGTGTCCAGCGCCTATGCCGAGCTGAGTGCATAGCTGAGCTGGTGGCTGCACATCCAGGAGAGCGAGGCTGTTGCAGGGTCTTCAGCCCTTAGACTGAATTCCCATAATTCAGCCACCACCTCATCAAGGACCTGGAGAGCCTGTTCAAGGGGTACAATGCAGGGGGCAAAATGGCTACATTGATCTAATGGAACTGAAGCTGATGATGGAGAAGCTGGGAGCTCCCCAGACCCACCTGGGCCTGAGGAGCATGATCAGGGAGGTGGATGAGGACTTTGATGGCAAGCTCTACCTCAGTGAGTTCCTGCTCATTTTCCACAAGGCTGCAGCCGGGGAACTGCAGGAAGATAATGGGCTGATGGCATTGGCAAAGCTCCCCAAGGTCGATGTTGCTCTCGAGAGCTTTAAGGGTGCCAAGGACTCTTTGAAGCCAAGGTCCAAAGCTTGTCATCTGCCAGAAGATTTGAAGCCAAGTTATAGGCTGAGCAAGAGGAACGGAAGCAGGAGGAAGAGGAGAAGGTTTGTCACGCAACATTTAGGGAGTTCAAGGCAGCTTTCAGTACATAGTCCTGCCCACCTTGACCTTGCCGTCCATCCACAGCTTTGTCTTACAGATGCCATTGGGAGAGATGGCCATGCTCCTTCACCCCAATGGATCCACCTTGCCCTCCACACACATCCATTGTCCAATGCAAACTCTTAAGACAGCCTCATGGTGACAAAGTCTTCTCTCTTCCCAGTTCTGGAGCTCACCCCACCACACTCCATCCCACCGCCCTGATGATTCTAAGAAGACCAAGTGCCCTGCTTGCCTCTTTTCTGTCTTCTGCCCTTCTCTTTCCTCTTCTTGGGAATCTGGGCTTTTTCCTTGTCCCTTTACCAATCTACATCAAAGAGTGGTGTGCTGTGCTCATTTGTACAAATTACTTTTTTCTTTTGTTTATCCTCAGAGTAGATCATGGTCTATGATTTCCATGTTGCTCATTTTCTTAGAGAATTCCCTAAGCCCCTCCCCTTTAGTTTCCCATCCAGTTTTCTTGTTCTCAATCTTAGCTTGATTCTGCCAATAGTTTGGACTCTTCTCTCCTTTGCTGCTGGGGTTTAAGGGAAGCCAGGGTGGGCCACTCTCTCTCTCTCTAACAGAAGGTGTGGCTTAATACTGAGATGGCACAAAATAGAGAAAAGTTTGGTTCTTTCCTTCCAGTCTTCCTCCTGTCTCCTTAACCTGCCCCCTCCCCTCCAGGATATTTTTCCAACCTTAACTGCTATACTACTTAACTGTAAGAATGAAGAAGTAACTAGAATTAAGAATTCTTATTCAACTATAACACACTATGCAAATTACATCCTAGTGGACCCCTGACACTCCAAAGTGATAAGTCCAGGACTTTCCAAAATCCCACAAGCCATGACCTCCTCATCATCTAGCCAGTTTCCAACATCTGCTCCAAGGTTTTGAGATTCCCCTCACTATGCACTATAATTTTTTATTTTTTTAAGGTTATGAGTTCTTGGCTTTGCTTACAAATACCAGGGGTCTACTGTTCTTAAAAACAAACAAACAGTAATTCCTCATGTAATATTTATTCTATTTTGTAACTGTTGTCTTTTCAGTAAAGGAACATTCTACATTACAGCTGTTTCTTATTCAATAAACTCAACAAGTGGGGGAAAAAAAGAATACCAATCAAAAACTATTAGAACCCACCTTAATCCAATATGATCTGGTATTAACCTAACTGATAACATCTTCAGAGTCCCTATTTCTAAGCAGGCATAAAAGTTAGGACTTCAGCATATCTTTTTAGATGATACTCAATCCCTAATGTGTGCTTAAGGATATGTGCATTTAAATATTTATCAAAATGTTATATGGTGGTGGTTATGTGCCGTGGAGTCAATTCTGACTCATAGCAACCCTGTACAAGGTTTCTGATGCTGTAATCTTTAAGGGAGCAGAAAGCCTCATCTTTCTCCTATGGAACTGCTGGCAGTTTCAAACTGCTGACCTTGAGGTTCGCATCCAGATTCGTAACCACTACACTATCAGAGCTCCTTAAAATGTTATGTATGCATTTTTAATACTAAAAAATAAAATAAAATAAATCCATGATTGTAATAGAGAACAATGAAAATATAGATTGGGAGACGGATGGAAAAATTGTATCAACCAAAGTCTAATTCTCCAGAAATAACCACTTTCAACATATTCTTTTTTAAACTTTCAGAGTTTCCTAAGTATTAGAAACATTATTGTTGTTATTAAGTGCCATCAAGTTGGTTCCAACTCATAGTACCACTATAGAGGGTTTCCTAGAAGTGTCTGATGAGTTTGAACCATTGACCAGTTGACAGTTGGCAGTCCAGTGCTTATCCAACAGCACCACACCAGGACACTAATAAAAACATAAATGAATGTAAAATGTAGGATGCCATACATTTTCTTTAGCAATCTGATTTTTAACATTTTTTTCAATTAATGTATCATGATTATCTTTCATTCTATAATACTATAAGTTAATTTTGATATCCCATGTGAGTAAAGTTTTACTAAAGGTAATACAGAAATAGCTGCAAGCATACATTGACAGAGTACTTCCAGAGGGTCAAGCCGGATTCACAAGAGGACGTG
>NW_006408566.1:3229521-3231352 GCF_000296735.1 Chrysochloris asiatica
TAAATATTTTATTTTAAATAATTCAGGGATAAGGTAAGAAATGGCATCTGACTTATGGGTAAGTTATTTTGACATCATCTCGGAAGGATAGTGTTGGGAATTAACTTTATAGTCTCCATTACAATAAAATGCTATGTTTATCACATTGTAAATTTGAACTCATTAGAAATCTGTTGGTGGTGGTGTTGTTAGGTGGTTTTAGGTCAGTTCTGATGTACAGAGACCCTATGTACAACAGCCCAAAACACTGACCAGTCCAGTCCTATGCCATCCACACATCGTTGTTATGTTGAAGCCCCTTTTGTAGTCATTGTATCACATAGTAAGACAATTGATTATATTCATTCACTCAGTAAATACTGTATTGCAATTATGTATGTTTATAATGACTTTGAGTCCAGGTGTGGCACTGTAGGATAAGCACTAGGCTGGGAATCACAAGGTTGGCAGTTAAAGCCCACCAGCTACTCTACAAAACACTATTAGTAGAAACCGACTAGACTGCACACAATAACAACAACAAAATAATGAATTAAAAATATGATGCAGCATTTCATTATATACAATAAGTGGGGGGAATCAAAATACTAGAAACCTAAGTTTAAAATTATTTTTTTCAAATATTCAATAATTTATATCTGAGAAAATTACAAAAAGTATGTACATAAACTATAATTATTTCTGTGAGTTAAGAGCGGGTTACTTGTGTCCCTGCTTCTTTCAGCCTTCTATAGGTTAAATTTATTTTTCTTTACAGTATGCACTTTGTAATACAAAAAAAAAAAGGCTTACATTTCTTTAAAAATAGGATCAGCATGCCTACTGGATTCTTTATCTTGATGGGAAAATATCAAGCATATTTAATCTAACCCTTGAGTTCTTTCAGGGAAAAAAAAAGGGGGGGGATTGTTTTTCAGATATTTTGGTTTTCTTTTTCCCTGGGAAACCAGTTTCCCTAAAAACATATTGAGGAGGATGAAGTAGTCAGCATTCTCCAATCCAGGTCAACATTCTCTGAATTTCTGAATAGATTTCTCTGAATTCTCTGAGTAGATTCTCTGAATCTATTCCCTGATCCACAACCATTTATCCTAAAGGCTCCCATTTCACTTTGCCAAAGGTCTGAAGGGGTCAATTTTCTGTAGAGAATCGATTAGGCACTATCCCTACAGAGTACTTAAATTTCAAGGGAGCAATAAGTGAGGCTTGTATGGAATGGTTCACAAGGTGACTTTAAAGGGTTACATACTTTGAGAAATTGTCAGTACTGGAACTTGTATTGATCTATCCTGAGCAACAATTCACTAAAATCGTATAAAGTACTTGTAGAAATGTGAATGTGGTAAGGAAAAAGAAAAACATGACTAGACCAGAGAGAAAATACCTTTTAAAGAGGATATTATGTTCTGTCTTACAAAGACAAAGATGTGAGGAAAAGTTCAGTGAGATTGTGCAGAAGCCTGCATTGACTAAGATGATTTTTTTTTTCTTATTTCTCATTAATCCCATTTCAATCTTATACTCTTTATGGAAGAGTAATGAAGCAATTAGCAAATGTCCATATTTCATTCTGGTTCTCAAATGTATCCACTTTTTCACTCTGATTTGAGAAAGGCAGAGTGGTCTTCGTCTGGCTCAGAAAAGAGATTTTTACTCTCCAAATTCTGGTAGGGGAGAAGATAGTTCAGTGATCCCAAAAATGTTTCCCTTGCTTTCTGTATGAGTAGCCCTATCATAAACAGGTAAATTGGAAAGGTAGGAATATGACATTTAAAAAATCAGATCCACAGTGATGTTGTTATGTGCCATCAAGTTGATTCCAACTCATAAC
>NW_006408566.1:3231822-3234275 GCF_000296735.1 Chrysochloris asiatica
TTGAGACCCAAGAGATATGGGAATAAAGGAAACAAAAACATGGATAATCTAGGGTTCCATTATTCACATTTTAATATTTCCTAAATATTTGAAATATTTAGCATATGTCTTTAATGTACCAGAATCTAAGCTAGGTGATTTCCATTTATTTTAAATGTTTTTATATACTAGGGTGGTATGTCATTATTTTATATGGCTTTTATAGTGTCTTGTCATTACTCAAAGGCACCTACTACTAAAGTGTAGAGATGGAAATGAAGTCAAGATTTTCAATTAAAGATGATGGATTGAATATACATATTCATTTTCATCCCTTTTTAAAACTTACTGGAATGACAAACTATTTTTAGGTACAAACTCAAATGATAAGGAGAAAAACAGAGAGAACATCAGCAATAAAACTATATAATCTAAAAACAAAGTGAATGAAAAGTAAATACCTTAGCAGATTTAAGAATACTTACACATAAACTGAACTCCTGATGTGGCATTGTTGGATAAGCACTGGACTGCTAACTGCAAGGTCTGTAGTTCAAATTTACCGGTGCTGCTTGGAAACCTCATGCCAGATCACTGTGAGTTGTAACTGACTTGACAGCACTTAACAACAAAAGCTACATCATTTAAATTTACCATCTAGGAAATTTTACCCATATCATCTTCTCCCAGTTCTATGGAGCTTTGATTTTTGCCTTATATTGATGTTTAACTTTTGAGGACTCCTTTTCAATGTTTTTGTTTTATTATAATTTGCTTTAGTTATGCAACCTTTTTATTGCTAACCTTTATTGTAGGATAAGCACTGGACTGTGAACCACAAGGTCAGCAGTTTGACCCACCAGCCACTCAGTAGAAGAAAGACGAGGCTTTCTGCTCCTGCAATGATTTAAAGTCTCAGAAGCACTATACAGGATCACTATGCCCTGAGACCGACTTAATGGCAATCAACAACAACAAAAACCTTTATCAAACATTTGTTAACTTAACATGCATCAAATTATTTAAGCACTGGAGAACCTATAGGACAATGTAGAACTGCTCCCTACACTTTCAAAGGCTATAATCTTTATACAAGTAAACTGCTACATCTTTCTCCTGCACAGTGACTGGTGGGTTTAAACCCCTGACCTTTTATTTAGCAGCTGAGCACTTGACTATCATGCAACTCTTCAAAAGGATTATTTCGTACTTCTTGAAATTCCATCTCCCCTTTCACTTCAAATTACAAGCTATTTCAGTTCCAATTTCTGGGACAGCTCATTTTTACTTTTATTCATTGGCTTTTATTTATTTCCCCCCCTTAATTGTCCTTTTTTGTTTGTTTCTCAGGATTTTCCTTCTGCCTGCTTTCCTTTCACTTAAGTATCTTATTTTACATGGCTGCTATGTTGATAACAACCACATTTTTTTTTTCCAGCCCCGATATCACCCAAGCTCTAGATTCATATTTCTACTTACTGAGATCACTATTTTCGCCACAAAACTCACTGTTTTAAATTATCATTCTCTCCAAAGTTGTAAGTTATCTATTCAGCAAAGCTAAAAGCCTCAAAGAAAACTATGTTATTATTGTTAAATGATATTGAAAGGTTCCTATGTAAGGTTTCTGAGAGGTGGCTGGTGGGTTTGAACCACTGACCTTGTGGTTAGTAGTCCAGTACTTATCCCACAGTGCCACACCAGGACTTTAGAGACATCTATAGCCCTCATAATCCTTCAGTTCCAAAATGAAACTAGTTACCTGATACCATCTAATGTTGCTCAGAAATGTCGTTAAAATGCAAACTCTTCTCTCAGCCATTATTTCAGTCTAGTGCCTCACAATTTTTTGTAAGAAATGTGGCAACTATTATTTTGAAAAATATTTTTAATTTATATTTATTTCCCTACCAATTACAAAATTTTTTCTTCCTTAAAAAACAATCTATGTTGTTTAATTCCATCCTTTAAAATCTTCCAGTGACTCACAACTGCAAACAGAATTAAATTATGTTTATCATGCATGGCCTTTCACAATTGCTCATTACTAAACAAAAATTATCTGCTTCTCTTCATTTTCCTTCATTAAACACATTAACCAAAGAAAATAAAGCTGCTGATTTAATTAATCAGAGTATAGGACAGTGATAGGACATACTTACCAGTGAGTAAATTTGTTATGCATAAATGACTATTGTTTTACTAATTAGGCTTCAGGTCCATGTAGCTCTCTTAACTCACTGAACTGGTAACTGAGTAGGTACATTTAAGTTAGACACCGGTTTATATTGTTGTTCTTGTTAGGTGGCATTGAGTTGGTATTGACTCATAGCGATCTTATGTACAGCAGAACGAAACACTGCCCAATCCTGGGCCAACCTCACAATTGTTGCCACGCTTGAGCCCATTTATTCTGCCACTTTGCCAATCCATCTTGCAGGGGGTCTTCCTCTTTTTCTCTGACCCTCCACCTT
>NW_006408566.1:3236325-3237465 GCF_000296735.1 Chrysochloris asiatica
ACCACAGTACGAAAAACTGACAGATGAGTAGTGGCTTGTGAGTTGACACCAGTTTATAGATAGGACAATATGAAAATCAAGGCTGACCAAACATGAGGGCTTACCCCTAGTCTAGTGTTACATGCCATCTAGTCTGCTCCAATTCAGACTGACCCCACATACAACAGAAGGAAGTACTGTCCAATCCTGCACATTCTCACAGTTCCATGTTTGAACCCATTATTGCAGCCACTGTGTCAGTCCATTTCATTGAAGGACTTCCTCTTTTTCACTGACTCTATTACCAAACTTATTGTCCTTTCCCAGGAACTGCTCCTTTCTATAATATGTGCATGAAAAGCAATCTTTCTATAATATGTACATGTAAAGAAATCTTGCCAACCTTGTTTCCAAGGAGTATCCTGGCCTTATTTCTTTCATGATTGATTTGTTTGCTTTTCTGAAAGTCCATGGTACTTCCAATAGTCTTCTATAACACCACAATTCAAATGCATTGATCATTCTCAGGTTTTCCTTATTCATTGTCCAGCTTTCACATGCATATGAAGAGACTGAAAACACTATGGCTTATGTTGTTCTTGATGTTTGTAAGTGTCATGGCTTCGGTTCTAACTCATAATAACCCTGTATAGGGTTTCCAGGGAGTGGCTGGTGATCTTGAACCACCAGCCTTTTGATTCAAACTGACCTTGCAGTCCAGCACAATAACCCACAGGACCACTTGCACCTTAGCCCTCAAAGTAACATCTTTGCTCTTTAACACTTCAAAGAGGTCTTTTTACAATAGATTTGCCCAGTGAAATATGTCCTTTAATTTCTCGTTTGCTGCATTCATGAGTGTGGATCCACATAAAATGAAATCCTTGATGATCATATTTTCTCCATTTAACATGCTTATTGATCCAGCTTTGAGGATTTTCACTTTCCTCACATTGAGTTGTAAAGCATACTGAAGGCTGTCTTCTTTTATCTTGGTCAGTAAGTGCTTCAAGTCCTTTTCACTTTCAGCAAACAAGATTTTGTCATCTTTATATCTACATGAATAATTTCTTTTAGAAAGAGCAGCACAAGACTGCTCTCTGTGAGTTGAAATGGAAAGTTATTCCAAATGTTTGACTTTTCTGACATGTTATACTGCTC
>NW_006408566.1:3238820-3240297 GCF_000296735.1 Chrysochloris asiatica
GCATATCTAATCAATTTCAAGCTGAAGAAGCTGTTGTTGTTAAGCACTGCCAAGTCAATTCCTGCTCATGGAGATCAAGTTTAGGTTTTCTGAGGCTGTATATCTTGTGGGAGTAGAACGTCTTATCTTTCTCCCACGGAGTGGCTGGTGGGCTCTAACTGCCAGTTTGTGGTTTGCATACAGCCCAGTGCTTTTTCATGATTGGCTTTAGTGGTTTGTATGTATATAAATTTAAATAGTAGTTTTATTAATAGGTCTTCTTTTTATGCATATTTAAATAGTAGTTTTATTAATAGGTCTTCTTTTTATGCATATAGACATTATCCTATCCCATATAATATTGTAAGGAGCTCTGGTAGCATAGTGGTTACGAATCGGCCGGTGAACCACAAGGTCAGCAGTTCGAAATTACCAGCTGCTCCGAGGGAGAAAGATGAGGCGTTCTGCTCCCATAAAGATTAACAGCCTTGGAAACCCTGTGCAGGGTCACTATGAGTTGGAACCGACTCCACAGCACATCACAACAATAACAACATATAGTATTGTACTTTAAGATTGTGTTTGAAACTTTATTTTGAATTACCTTCACATTCAATGACTTAATTATATTGTATGTAGAATACCATGGTTTATTTAGATTTTTTTTTTTTAATATTATTTCTTTCATTTCACAAAATATTTTTGGTAATGCTCATCTGTAACTTTGAGTTCTCCTTGGGTGCTGTTTCTGCTCAATATATATTATGTATTATGTGGTAGTGGTTATATGCCTTCAAGATGGCTCCTAATCACAGTGACCCCATATATGGGTTTCCAAGGCTAAATCTTTACAGGAGCAGAAAACCTCATCTTTCTCCCATGAAACAATTGGTAGATTCAAACTGCTGACCTTGTAGTTAGCAGCCCAGCTCTTAATCCAATACACTATCATTGTTCCATGTATTATATGTTATGTTTTTACTTTCCCAATACTCAGAGTATCCCAGGCCGACTTTCACTTGCTTCTGCTCCCATCACTATGTCCCACTGCCTTCCTGTGAGAGTTCTGGGGAATGGGGTAAAGGGCTAAATAACTATGAAGGTCGGTCATAGGGGCCCAGAATAGGGTGTGGAGAAGCATCTTATTAAGATTCTTCTGGGGATCTAAGATAGTGTCGATATAATTTGTATGGTACATCAAGGGCAGGTTGTTGCTGGGGACCAGGAAGAGGTAGAGGTGGTACTTGCAGACTGTTTGTTAAATCCTTAATCATGATCAGTGTTAAATGATTCCAAGATCTCAGTTTTCTGCTGCTTCCTGCCATGCCAGTAAAAGCCACTTAAAGCAATATGAGAAACACACCCAAGCAAGAGGTCCTGAAGCTAGAGTTTAATGTGCTTCATGGTAAAAATTCACCTATACAAATCTTTTCTTGATGGTTGTTTGTCAGGCATTGTTTCTTCTATCTAGAATTTCTCTAGTACCCTAACCTTCTTT
>NW_006408566.1:3242271-3243039 GCF_000296735.1 Chrysochloris asiatica
GCTATGAGTCAGAACTAATTCAACAGCGCTTAACAACAACAACAACAACACAAAGTCTAACTAATAGAAGTATCTAAGTATTAGTAAATGTTTTATAACAAAATGAGCTGTTTTGTTGAATCAGAAATAGCTAGTGTTCTTTGTGTATGCCTTTGGTTGGGTGTTAAGCACTATGATAGGTGCTTTACATGGAATATTTCACTTTTTCTTATAACTTCAACTCTATAAGAGAATGTGTTATCTTCCTTTTAAAAATAAAAAGTACTGAGTTTAGCTTGCTTATATAAGTTCACCAGTCACACAGTTAGCAAAATAGCAAAGAGATGATTTAGACATTAGCAGGCTGAACCCAGAAACTCTGCTCTTAACCACTTTACTGCATTGCCTTCAAGAAATCAATATTTAGTGGTCTGGATTACTGCATAACTCCATTTTACTGCTGAAGATCATTGTTGAGTATTCCCTGCAGTTTATTTAAACCACATACCATAAAATATCAGTCAACTGGAAAGATCAGAATATCTACTTAATTGAATTTTTTATCAACATTTTAAGAACCCATTCCCCTGCCTTAGCAAGTTCAGAATACAAAATAAAATTGAATTTTTATTTTCAAATTTAGGACTTTGTAAATTCACAAGGCTGTTGTCTTTGATCTTCATCAGTAAGTATTTTAAGTCCTCTTCCCTTTCAGCAAGCAAGGTTGTATCATCTGCATATCACAGGCTGTTAAATGTGTCTTCCTCCAATCCTGATACCACGATTTTC
>NW_006408566.1:3243479-3244582 GCF_000296735.1 Chrysochloris asiatica
TGTTCTTTGCCAATTCCTTCAGTGCACGTTCGAATTTTTCCTTCAGTATCATTGCCTCTTGATCACATCTTATCTCTAAAAATGGTTGAGCATCACCCATTTCATTTTGGAACAATGACTCTGTATATTCCTTCCATCTTCTTTTAATGCTTTCTGCATCATTCAACCATTTGTCCAGAGAATCCTTCAATAATGAAAGTCGAAGCTTGATTTTTTTTCTTCAGTCTCCCCAGCTAGAGAAATGCTGAGCGTGTTCTTCCTTTTTGTTTTTCTGATTCTAGATCTTTGCCTATTTTGTTGTAATATTTGACTTTGTCTTCTCAAGCTGACCTTTGAAATTTCTGTTCAGCTCTTGTACCTCCTCATTTCTTCCATTTGATTTAGCATCTCTACACTGGAGAGCAAGTTTCAGTGTCTCTTCTGACATCCATTTTGATATTTACCTTCATTCTTTTCTTCTTAATGACTTTTTGCTTTCTCCTCTATGATGTTCTTGATGTCATCCCACAATTCTTCTGGTCTTTGGTCTTCAGTGTTTAATGTATCAAATCTGTTCTTCAGATGATCTCTAAATTCAGGTTCGGTATATTCAAGGCCATATTTTGGCTCCCATGGAATGTTTTCATTTTTTTCAGCTTCAGTTTGATTTTGCATACGAGCAATTGATTATCTGTTCCACAATCTGCCCCTGCCTTGTTTTGACAGATGATATGGAGCTTTTCCATCATCTCATTCCACAGATGCAGTCAATTTGATTTCTGTTTCTTCCATCTGGTGAGGTCCATGTGTATAGTCATCTCTTATGCTGTCTAAAGAAGGTATTTGAAATGAACAAGTAATTGATTTTGCAGAATTCTGTCATGTGTTCTCCAGCATCATTTCTATCACCAAGACAATATTTCCCCAACTACTGATCCTTCCTCTTTGTTTCCATCCTTTACATTTCAATCACCCGTAATTATCAATAATCTTGATTTCATGTTTGACCAATTTCAGATTGAAGAAGTTGGTAGAATTCTTCTATTGCATCCTCACTGGCTTTAGTGGTTGGTGTGTAAATTTGAATAATAGTGGTATTAAGTGGTCTTCCCTATAGGCGCATG
>NW_006408566.1:3245077-3247221 GCF_000296735.1 Chrysochloris asiatica
GGAAGAACTCCAGTAAAATAGATTGGCAAAGTGGCAGCATAAATGGGCTCAAGAGTGACAACAATTGTGAGGTTGGCCCAGGACCAGGCAGTGTTTCATTCTGTTATGCACAGGTTCACTATGAGTCGGTACTAACTCGATGGCACCTAACAACAACAACAACAGCAACAATTTCACAAGGACACAATTTTGAATCATAGTAATTATCATTTAAAAGCATGAATAAAAGAAATCTGTAAAATTTGTGTGGATATTGAACAAACTGGAAATAGAATGAAGTGAATTCATAGAGATGATACAGGATGCTGTGGGTTCTGGAAACCCTTACATTTGGGGACCCACTGAAAGATTACTGTGTACCATATAATGAGAGGATTTTGTGTATCGATTAAATTTACCATGATATATTATCATCATTGCTCCACTCAGCACTGCTTTTTTAGGCTTAACTTACTTACTCACATATTTAATACTTTGTTTCTTTTCTTGCATCCTCCATTCTCATTTGCCTTTAACCCTGGCAATTTTCTAATGTGATATACAATGAGATGCAGGCACACACATATATGCATATAGATATGGGAAGATATTTGAAAGATACATCTTCTGGAAAATGGAATAAAAAATAGTAATTTTTCCGTAAACTTCTTGAAGCTCTACATAGGCATATACTCATATATTTATCTGTATAAGTCCTGGTGTGATACTGTGCAATAATGTTTTAGACTGCATGGTCAGTTTGAACTAAGCTTGGCAAGGTTTGCAGTTCAAGCTCACCATTCACTCCTCAGAAACCCTATACAGAATCACTATGAGTTGGAACCAACTTGATGGCACTTAACAACAACAACAAAATGTAATTATAATGTGCTTTTGGAAAAATATAGTGTGGCTTTATGTACATGTACTTTAAAATCACATAGGAACCATTTTAATAAATAGTTCACTCTAAACTCAGTACTATGCTTTTGAGGTCCAAGCACATAGTTCTGTGTTATAATCCACTGTTTACAATGACTGTTTCTGCTATCACAACTAAGTGATATATTTTCCTTGTGTCTATGGACCTGTGTAAGAATATCTTTAGTGGCATAAATGCAGGGAAATTATGATCTTCCAACAGGGTTCTTGAGTCACCAGGTAATTACAGTCACCATGAAATCAGTCTGTGTATTTGGCTCACCAATAAATTCATAACATTTAGTACAGAAATAAATATTATTCTTGTTGCTAAGTACCTTCAAGTCAGTTCTGACTCATAGCAAACCTGAATCGGGTTTCCAAGGAGTGGATGGTGAACTTGAACTACCAATTTTGTGGTTCTAACCGACCTTTCAGTCCAGCCCACAGAGCCACACCAGGATGCCAAGTAACATATTGTAGGCCTCAATAAATATTTACTGAATGAATGAGTAGTCTGACCCTTATAGCTGGTATTATAGAAGTAGAAGATAAGCAGTAAGCAAATAAATACAAATGCACATAAAAGTGAAAGGGCTATGATGACAAAAATATAGGGCAATGTCAGCTAAATTCACCCTGAATTGAACTATACCAACAGTAAACAAAGAATGGTGCACAAGTTCATCTCTTGAACACACCCACTAGAAAACAGTTGGTGAGTGCCTAAGAATAAACTAACATACATTCATCAACTTAATACAAATATAACAACACCACAATGACTCAAATGCAACACATATTCTTAATTCACATTAAAAATAAGAAGAAGACAAAGTAGCTCAAATAAATGACCAAGAAGAAGAACTAGAAATGATTTTAAGGAAAAAGGTACTGGAACTGCCTGAAAAAGAGTTCAGGAGAATGATATTTAGGTACTACCAAACTATTGATGGAAAGGTCAAGGAAAATGAGGAAATTTTCAGAAAAGCACTACAGGAAGAATGAAACAAAATAGATAATTGATTAGAGATAATATAAAACCTACAAACTGAAATCCTGAAGACTAATACTAGGATATCAGAAATGCACAGCACACTGAAAGGGAAAAGGATTAGATTTGAATCTACTGAAGCCAGGATAAGTGAGCTTGGAGATAAATCTCCCAATACTAGTTAGCTAGAAGAACAATCAGCAAAAAGAATGAAAAATCTGAACAAAGTCTATGTGGGACAACATGAAGA
>NW_006408566.1:3248271-3249518 GCF_000296735.1 Chrysochloris asiatica
AAAGTACCAGTCATAAGAGAAAGAGTAGAACAATCAATAAGAAAACAGAATCTTTTAATATGCTATATACAAGAAACACAGCATGCATGCAAATACAAATGCAGATTAAAAATTACAGAATGGAAAGAATATATCAGGTCAATGATAATTAAAAATGAGCAATATTCATCTCTGATAAAATACATTTTAAGTCAAAAACCAATGTAAGAGATAAAGAACATTATCTCTTAATTAAACAGTCAATTAAACAAGAGGACATAAGCATAATAAATATCAATGCTCCCATTGAAGGAGTCTCAAAATACATAAATTAAACTCTAATAGAATTGAAGAAAGAAAAAGATCACCCTACAATAATAGTGGTGGTTTTAATAAGCCACTTTCGAAAAAGAACAGAACAACCAGAAAGAAATTCAACAAATACACAGAGGAACTAAACAACACAATCTATCAGCTTGACCTTAGAGATCTGTACACAGCACTCAACTCAACAACAGCATAATACACATTCTTTTCCAGTACACATGAACATTCTCCAGAATAGACCCTGTGTTATACCAGAAAGCAAATCTCAATAAATTTTAAAACATCAAAATACTACAATTTATCTTCTCAGATCACATTGCTTAAAATGATAAATCAAGTCTAGGAAGATCAAGGAAACAAAATCAAATAGCAGCCTGGTTAAAACCTACTAGATAATAGAACAAATAAAAAATGAAATTTAAAGATTCCTTGAAGAAAACGAGAACAAAAACGCAGCATACCAAAACCTTTGGGATACAGCAAACGCAGTGCTGAGAGGGTAATGTATAGTAATAAACACACACATCTAAAAGTAATCCAGGACCAAACTCAACACATTCACACAACATCTCCAACAATTAGAAAAAGGCCAGTTAAATAAGCCTACAGTCACCAGGAGGAAAGAAATTATAAAGATAAGAGCATAAATTAATAGAAAGAATCAACAAGACAAGAAGCTCGTTTTTTTGTTTTTTTAAAGGATTAGTAACATTGACAAACTATTGGCAAATCTAGCAAAAGAAAAGAGAGAAATATACAAATAATACAAAAAAGAAATAATATGGGTGATGTCAATCACAACACCACCAACGGAAGCAAAAAGGATAGTAACAGAATACAATGAAGAGTTGTTCTACAATATTTTTAAAAATCTACATGAAATAGGTCATTTAAAAAAAAATACCTACCTACAAAAAAACAAAACAAAACAAAAAAAAAAA
>NW_006408566.1:3251845-3264699 GCF_000296735.1 Chrysochloris asiatica
CATTTCACAAAGTAGGAATTCAAGAATTCAAGGGAAATTCTCCTACATAAATAAGAGCATGTATGTGGTGCTGTGGGATAAAGCACTAGACTGCAAGGTTGGTTTGAACCACAAGGTATTCAATTCATACTCACCAGCTGATCGTTGAAAACCCTATACACGGTTGTTGTGAGTTGGAACCAACTCAACCACACTTAACAACAATACAAATCCAAAAGCCAAAATCATCCTCAATAGAGACAAACTGAAAGCATTACCTTTACGAAGAAGAACTAGATAGGATGCCCTTTATCACCAGTTTCGTTCAATGTTTTGTTGGAAGTCTTGGCCAGAGCTTCCAGTCATGATAAGGAAATTCTGGTGCAGCACTGTAGGATCAGCACTGGATTGAAAATCACAAGATTGGCAGTTCAAACCCACCAGCTGCTCCTTGGAAACCCTTTACAGAGTTTCCAACTCAATGGCATTTAACAGCAACAATAACTAATTGGAAAAGAAGTGAAAACTCTCACTATATATAGTGAATATGATCCTATATAAAGAAAATCCCAAAGACTCAGCAAGAAAATTATTGAAACTCATTAAAAGATTCAGTAAAGTGACAGGGTATATGATCAATGTACAAAACCAGATGGATTCCTCTGCACTATAATAAAGACAGATCTGAAAAGGAAATAAGAAAAATAATATAATAGCCACTATGAAAAGGAAATGAGGAAAAATTTACAATAGCAACTAAAAAGATGAAATGAAATACTTAGGAATAAATCTAATTGGAGAAATAAAAAACCTATACAAAGAAAACTATAAAACGTTATAACAAGAAACCAAAATATATTTACAAAAATAGAAAAATATACAATGCCAATAAATAAGAAGATTTAACACTGTGAAAATGCCAATATTACTGACAGAAATCTATAGATATAATGCAATCCCAAACCAGATTCCAACATCATTCTTTAAAGAGATGGGAAAAATTATCACCAACTTTATATGGAAATGAAAGTGACCTTAGATAAGCAAAGCACTGCTTAAGAAGAACAAAGTTAGAAGCTTCTCTCTCCCTGATCTCAAAATTCACTGGACAGCTACATTGTTCAAAACAGCCTGATACTGGTACAATGAAATAGAATTGAGAACCCAGAAGCAAATCCATCTACATCTAGTCAACTGATCTCTGACAAAGGACCAAAGCATATTAAATGGGGAAGAAACAGTGTCTTCAACAAATGATGTTGGCAGAACTGGAAATTAATTTACAGAACAATGAAATAAGATGCATACTTCACACCCTAAACAACAACAAAAAAATTTAACATGGATTAAAGAACAAAATGTAAACCCTAGAAATATAAAGATCATCAATGAAAAACTAGGGATAAACTTAGTGGCTCTAACACATAGCATACATACACTATCAAACATTACAAAAATTGTACAAGCATCAGAAGACAAAATAAATGATTGGTACCTCCTAAAAACTGGAAACTTATGTGCATCAAAAGATTTTGCCCAAAGAGTAAAAAGGGAGCCCACAAACTGGGAAACATTTTTTTGCAACAACTTATCAGACAAGGGACTAATATCCAAAATTTAAAGAAAACTACAACACCTCTACAAGAAAAAGGCAAACAACTCAATGAAAAATGGACACAGTACTTGAATAGACACTTCATCAGTGAAGATATTCAGGCTACCAACAAATATCGCAATCTTTAGCCATTAGAGAGATGCAAATCTAAACAACATTGAGATGTCATCTTACACTAGCCTTAACAGTGAAGTTAAAAACCAAAATGCTAGTGAGCATGTGGAGAGTCTGGGACCCTCTTACATTACTGATGGGACTGCAGTATGGTTCAACTACTCTAGAGAAAGTGAAAATAGAATGATCTTATGACTCAGCAATGTCTCTACTCAGTATATATTCACAAGAAATGCAAGTCAGGACAAAAGCAGATCTATGCAAACCAATGTCCATTGCAGCACTACTCACAATACAAAAAGGTGAAGACAGTCTAAATGTCCAGCAATGAAGGAATAGATAAATAAACATGGGTACATACACATGGGGAATACTATGTAATGCTGAAGAATAATGATGAATCTGAGACACCTCATAATTTGGAAGAACCTGTAGGACATTATGCTGTTTGAAATGAGTCTATTACAAAAGAATAAATATTGTGTAATACAATTATTATAAAAGGTTAAGAATAGGTTTCCAGGCTAAAAGAAACATTCCATAATCGTTACCAGGAGTGGGAGGAAGGGGAGAGTAAATCACTGACTAGAGGGTAGACACATGTTAGTTCAAGTGATAAGGAAGCCAATATACAAGAAGAGGGAGGTGGTAGAAGAATAATGATCTGTGAAGACACAGGTGGTTATGCATGGGCAAAAGGGGATAAATGTAAATAGTGATATATCCACAAATTAGAGCAACAGTATTTTGTGTATACATACATATATATATCATTAAGAGAGAAAAAAGAAACAATCTAATGGTTGCCAGGGGTGGGAAGGAAGGGAGAGGGTAGACACATGTTAACGCAGGTGATGGTGAGGGCAACATACAAGAAGGGAATGATCTTGTCTGTAAACCTTCAATCAACTCACAATAAAAAGTTAAACAAAAAAATAGGGCAAAATACAAAGGAAGACAGTTCTGGATGTCATTGTTTAATATCGTAGTCATAGAAGGTCTAACTGATGTGCAAAGACCCGAATAATGTAAGGCAGTGAGATCTGAATAATATGAGCCACTTAGGCCATGAATACTCAGGGTAAAAACTCTTCAGTACAAGGGAAGACAAAATGGAAAGTTCTGAGGTGGGTGTAGCCTTGGTATGCTTAAAAAAAAACTTTAAAAAACAAAAAACAAGTAAATACCCAGCACAGTATAGCTATGGTAGAAAAACTAAGGGAAAGGATACTTGGAGACATGATCATATCATGCAGTGAACAATAAAACATGGTTTAGACTTTTTCTATATGGAAGGAAGGCATAGGACAATTTGGAAAGAGAAGACAAGATTATCTAATGGCCTATAAAAGAAGTACTATAACTGCTAGATAGGTATCAGACTATTTTAAAAAGCTTATAATAGGAGCAAGAAGATGAGTTTAAGAGTCAGGAGCTCTTTTCCAGCTAACAGAGATCTGCAGTGTTAAGAGTCAGTTGCATTCTGGATATACTTTAAAAATAAAGTTGATGGAATGTGTTGTTTGAATCGATGTGAGATCTAGAAGAAAGAACCGATTCAAGGATATCTCTAAAATTTCATCCTGAAGAACTGAGTGAATAAAACGTTATTAACTGTGATGGGAGAGATAAAAGCAGAGCAGATTTGAGGTGGGAGTTAGATTGGGAGTTTAATTTTGACTGACTTAGGTAGAGATGCTGAGTAGGCAGTTAGATATTTGAGTTAAATGCATGGGCGTCAGAGTATAGGCCTCAGCTAGGACTTAGACATTTGAGAGTCATCTGTATATAAAGATAGTTTTTATCTTTGGGACTAGATGAGATCACCTAGGTGAGAGTGTACACAGAGGTGAGTAAAGGACACTGGGGAACCGTGAGGTTTTGCAATTGCAAAAATGGAAAATTAAAAAAAAAAAAAAAAAAAAAAGGAATATTCAGCAAAACAGACTTGGAGTATTAAGAAAACTATGGGAGTATGATATCCAGAAAACCAAGTTAGAAATGTCAAGTAAGATGGCATTTGAAAACTGATCATTGAATTTGGTCATGGGTGACCTTGACACAGGCAATGTCATTGAGAGAAGAAATGCGAAAGTCTGACTGGGGCTTATGACATGATGGGAAGAAAGCAGAATTAGGGCCAATGGAGACACATTTTGAGGAGATTGGTTTTATATCATCACATAATGACACTTCTGACTGCTTAGCTGTTGAATGGGCTCCCTGGTGGGGTAGTAAGTTTCTGATCAAAAACAGTTTGGACTATTTATTGTGTAATTATCTTTTATCCTGAAATCCTTATTTAATTTTTTGGTTTAATCATTGAAGGAAATCTTAAAATAACCAGTTAATTTGCTTATTGTTTGTTTCTTTTTTCAACAAAAAACTATGGGGTGGGGAATCAAAGAAGTTTACATCAATATTCTAGTTTGAGGGTATTGATTTTACTTTATGTGGAAAACAGAAGGAATTGCAAAGGCTTCTTCTGAATCATTAAGGTAACTCCATGTTGGTTTATTTTCAGATCTGATGAAGTTATTTCCCTACTCATTTTGTACTTTCCAGATGCCAACAGATCGTTTTGTCAAAAGAGGAGTTTGCTGCTCTATTTTATTTTTAATGTGATCTCAAGAGCATAGTCTATCTATGCTGATGTAATAACTCAAAATCAGACAACTTTCAAATAGTTTGTTCATTCTAATAGGCCATGTTCATTAGTGTAAAATTGCTTAGAAGCAGGAGAGAATATCTAAAATTTCCTTGTGGTTTGACTCATCATGTTTCCATTGTGTAATATGTCAACGATGTTTTGGGAGGTCATGAAATAATGACGCTGTTCATTTCCAAGGTTTACTCTTTCAGAGGACTGTTTTGAGTCAATCAGAGAGGGATGTTCTCTCAGTGGACTCCAACTGGATACAGAATATGATCTCTGTGCCCCTGGTCAAAGCGATGATGATACTGAAAATAGTATGACTCTGAAATTTTAAATAGCACTTCTCATTTCCAGAGCACTTTCATAGATGTTATATGGGGAAAGCTTTAAAAGGATAGAATTAGGATGGATTGTACTCCTTCTTAGAAAAATGAACTGAGGTTTGAAATTAGGAGATATTTCAAACTTGTCCTGAGTTTTCTTCCTTTAAGGCTCTGAAGAATAGTTTTACAATTCTCTAATGTGCTGTAGGGAGCACGTTGGCTCTATTGGCACCACAAAGTGGCCACCAGCCACTCTGCTGGAGAAAGATGAGACTTTCTGCCCCAACAAAGATTTAAAGCCATAGAAACTCTATGCAGGGTCACTATGAATTAGAATCAATTTGATGACACTTAATAGCAACAACAATGTGCTACATTTTTTTTTTACCTACAGATAGTATCATTCAGTGTCACCTCACATTACCTTTAACCTTAGAGCACTTTATAGTCCTTTCATGATTATTGTGCCATTGATGATTCGGAGCTAGGAACATTAGGATTTATGGACTCTTGTTATTAGTAGTTGGTTGGGGAAGACATCTATAGACTTAAGTAATATTCTTAATAACTGGTTTCAGAGGTACTTATCCATATAATGATCAGCCATAAACTAAGACCAATATGAGATACTAAACCTCTAAATTAGGAATGAAAGCCAAAACGTAGGAAAGTTCCTCCATCTCTGCTACTAATTCCTACCTGATCCCAGTGTTTTGTTCTGTAACTTGATTCATTATGATGTAGATAAGAGACTGAATGTGGATGGGATGATAAATATAGTAATTTGCAGGGTCCCAGAAGACCTTTAAGTATGTTAATAGTTACCATAATTGACAACTTTGAGCTATGGTTGAGATATTGCTTCATCTTTTTGAATAATTTGTGGCATCCTTGAAGTCTACTCAAGAATGTTTAAGTAAGACTGGTTCTGGGCATGGAAGTCACAACTATAAAAAGGAAGCTTTTCTCACTTTATGAACAGAAGTTACTGCTCAAAACAAATACTGCTGTCAATACTTTTTATAATCCATTTGTAAGTATCTGTTTTCATTTCCTGATAAGTGGCAAATGAGACACTAACACATGAGATAACAGATTAAAAACATACTTTGTTAAGTGTTATTTTTATGGTAGAGTAGAAGGATGTTCAACATAGTGTTTCTGACTAAGAGACTTAGGTTCCAATCCAACTCCACTAAGTAACAACTGGATAATTTATTTGTTTATAAGCTATTCATTTACTGATCCTAGTTTTACTAAATAAAAAATGAGGACATTGCTGAGATAAAATATGCATAGTACATCGACTACAAAGATTCCAAAACAAAACCAAACTTGTCATCAGCAGGTTGATTTCAACTCAGCGATGCAATAAGAAAGAGCAGAATATGGCTATAAAACTAAGTGGAAGTAAACTACCATATCTTTTTTTTTCTACAGAGTAGCTCATAGATTTGTACTACGGAACTTTTGGTTAGCAGCCTAACACTTAACTATTGAGCCATCAGGACTCCTTGCACAAAAATTGTTGTTAGGTGACATCAAGTTGGTTCCAACTGTTAGCAATACTGTGCACAACAGAATGAAATACTGCCCAGGCCTGTGCCATCCTCAAAATCATTGTTAAACTCAATCCCATTGCTGTTACCTCTTTGACAACCCATCTAATTGGGTGTCTTCATCTTTTTCATTGACCCTCCACTTTACCACACATGTAGTATTTTTCCAGGGACTGGTCCCCTCAACATGCACAAAAGTATGAGAGAAAAAGTCTCGCCATCCTGGCTTCTAAGAAGCATTCTGGTTGTACTTATTCCAACAGATTTTTTTGTTCTTCTGGCAGCCCATGGTAATTTTTATATTATACTCCAACACCATAGCTCAAATGCATCAATTCTTCTACGATATTCTTTATTCAACTGTCAAACTTTCACTTGCATATGAGGCAACTGAAAGTACCATGGCCTGGGTCAGATGCACCTTAGTCCTCAGACTGAAAACTGACATCTTTACTCTTGAACACTTTAAAGAGGTCTTGTGCAGCAGATTTACTTAATGCAATATGCTGTTTGATTTCTTTACTGCTGCATCCATGAGTATTGATATTGGATCCAAGCAAAATGAAGTCTTTGACAACTTCAAAATTTTCTCCATTTATCATGGTGTTATTTATTGGTGAGTATTTTTAATTTCTTTGCAATGAAGTGTAACCTATACCAAAGGCTGTAGTCTTTGATCTTCTTCAGTAAAGAGTTTAAATTCTCTTTACTTTCAGAAAGCAAAGTTGTATCATCTGCCTATTGCAGGTTGTGAATGAGTCTTACTCCAAACATGATGCCATGTACTTCTTCATATAATCTGCCTTCTCAGATTATTTGCTCAGCATAGAGATTGAATAAGTACGGTTAATGAACACAACCCTAAATCATAACTTTCTTGATTGTAAGCATCCATTTCTGTTCCAACTACTGTCCCTCGGTCTGTGTACACATTCCTCATGAGCATAATTAAATGTTCTGGAAAGTTCATGATTCACAATGCTATCCATAGCTTGTCATGATCCACACAGCTGAAAGCATTTACCTAGAGAAAACAGCAAATAAACTTCTTTCTGGTATTCTTGGCTTTCAGCTAAGATCCTTCTGACATCAGCACTGATATCCTTCACTCCACATTCAAATCCATCTTGGACCTCTTGCAATTCCTTATTGATGTACAGTAACAGCTAGTTTTTAATTATCTTCAGTAAAATTTTACTTACATATGATATTAATGATATTGTTCATAATTTCAGCATTTGGAGGTCAGCTTTCTACAGAATGGGCATATATAGGGACCTCTTCCAATTAATTGGGGAAGTAGCTGTTTTTTAAATTTCTTGGACTAGATGAGTGAGTCCCTCCAGTACCACATCAGTTTGTTGGAATATTTCAATTCCCTGACCCATGTTCTTTACCATTGCTTTCAGTGCAGCTTTTACATCTTCCTCCAGCACCATTGGCCTTTGATTATATGCTACCTCTGGAAATGGTTAAACATTGACCATTTGTTTTGATACATGATTCTGTGTATTCCTTCTATCTTTTCTTTTTATGCTTTCTGCATCATTCACATAGGGTAATTCAGCAGTGCAAGTCAATGTTCATTTTTTTGTTTTGTTTTGTTTTGCTTTGAATTCAGTTCTTTAAGTGTGAAAATGCAGAGTGTGTTTTTCCCATTTGATTTTATAACTTCAATGCTCTGCACATTTCATTATAATACTTGGCTTTGTCGTCTTGAGCTATCCTTTGAATTTTTCAATTGAGTCCTTTCCCTTCCTCATTTCTATGATTTGCTTTAGCAACTCTATGTTGAAGAGCAATTTCAGAGCTCTTCAGACATCCATTTTGGTCTTTTCGTTCTTTCCTGACTTTTTAACAACCTTTTGCTTTCTTCCTGTATGATGTGATTGATGTCATCACACAAATCTTCTGGTCATTGGTCATTAGTTCTAATGCATCAAGTTTGTTCTTGGGATTGTCTCTAAATTCACGAAGGATGTGTTTGTATTTAGGCTCTTGTGGACTTGTTTTAATCTTCTTCAGTTTCTGACTGCTATTGCATATGAGCAATTCATGCTCTGTTCCACAATCCTGGTCTTGTTTTGACTGATTAATCAGAGCTTTTTTACCTTCTTTACCCACAAATATAGTCTACTTAGTTGCTATGTATTTCGTCTGGGGAGATACATGTGTATAGCATATTTTACATTGTTTACAAAAGATATTTGAAATGAAGAAATCATTGGTTTTGCAAAATTCTAGCATGCTATCTCCAGCATTGTTTCTATAATCGAGATCATATCTTCCAACTACTAATCCTTCTTTTTTTACCTCCAACCTTTACATTCCAGTCACCAGTAATTATCAACACATCTTGATTACATGTTTGATCAATTTCACACTGAAGAAGCTTGTAGAAGTCTTCTACTTCATCATCACTGGCTTTAGTGGTTGGTGTGTAAATTTGTGTAATAACAGTATCAACTTGTCTTCCTTCTGAGAAAATGGATATTATCCTATCACAGTGTTGTACTTCAAGACAGATCTTGAAATGTTCTTTATATGGTAAATATGATGCCATTCCTCTTCAATGTGTGATTCCAAGCATACTGAACCATACAATTGTCAGATCCATAATGGCAATATCAGTTCGTTTCAGCTCACCAATAATGATCTTTATGCATTCCATTCCAAAATAAATGGAACATAATTAATATACAACATTGTTTTTTCATCTTATTCTTTTCTTCATTCTATTTATGTGACTTTCTGTAGAAATCTGATAAGAGAAATATAAGAGAAGCAATAGCCACCAATTTAAGAAGAACTGAGAAGGGGTGAGGCATGGAAGTTGTTGTAACAAAAATTTATACTCGGAGTTTTTTTTTGGTAGGAAGTCACCTAAAACATTTTCCAGTCTAGCCATGTCCATTCTAGACATGCTGATTTTTTAAATTTTATCTATTTAAAACTATGCTCCCAGCCAGAGTGGCACTTCCAACTCCACAGTAAGGAACTGAAATGGATGTAACCCAGAGAAAAAATGTATAAACTAGAACAACTACTCCAAGCTCATATGACTGACATGAAACAATAAAACAACTGCAAATAATTGATTTTATATGTTGCATGGAGTCCTGGTATGACTCTGTAGCACAGGACCACAAGTTAGGTTTGAACTGAAAGCTCCACAGTTCAAATCCACCAACCATTCCTCAGAAACTCTACACAGGGTTGCTATGAGTTGGAACTGAATTGACAGCTCTTAACAAAAAATACCATATGTTGTATAAAAGTTTGTAATATTTTTACTTGTATTACTTCATTGAATAGACATAAGAACTCTTACAGTAGCAAATAATCTCAATATCCCCATTTTAAAGGAATAAACCTAGTTTCGGAAAGTCATATTTATCCAGCTAAACCAGAATACAAATTTAGGTCAAGCTGGTAGTATAAATTTTTTCCACTTAGTTGGGATGCTTTAGCTTCAGTTTAATTCCCAAAGACTTTGATCCCACATGAAGTATTGCTACGTTAAGTTTTCCTCCCACCACTCATCTGTCAGCCTGTTGTACTGTGGTGCGTTGTGTGTTCCTGTAATTCTGAAAGTTATGCCACCAGAATTTTAAATACTAGCAAGATTATCCATGGGAGACAGGTTTCGGAGAAGTTTCCAAACTAAGACACACTCAGGAGAGACAGACTACTTCTGAATATTTACTCACTGAAAATCTTATGAATAGCAGAGGAACACTGTCAGCTATTACCAGAATATAGAATATTGAAATATGATGAAGAGCACCAGAATATTATTGGATACAGTGTCAGAAACAGAACCCCTCAGGTTGGAAGATAATCAAAATACAACTAGGAAAGAGCTGCCTCCTCATACTAGAACTGACCATGAGGAAACAAATGGAGGAAAGCTTATGGGACCTTCATTTACTGATAGGGCGTACCTCAAAATTAGGAGAAACAACTGTAAACATCCATTAATAATTGGATCATGGAATGTGGGGAGTATGAATCTAGGAAAATTGAAGTTGTCAAAAATGAATTGAAACACATAAACGTGGATATCCTAAGCTTTAGTGAACTGAAATGGACTGGTATTGACCATTTTGAATCTGATAATCACATGGTTTACTATTACAGGAATGACAAATTGAAGAAAAATGGCATCACATTCATCATCAAAAATATCATTTCAAGATCTATCTTGAAGTATAATGCTGTCTGTGATTGGATAATATCCATATGCTTAAAAGGTCCTAAAACTTCATTTCACTTCAAATTGCTTCAAATCTAGTTGAATAACAAACAAAGAAGCTTTAAAAAAAAAAAAAAAAAAAAAGACTGGAAATATAAGAGAGGAAAATCAAGCATGTGAGTAGGAAGAAAGAAAAGAGAAGGAGGCGGGGCTTGATGGCAGATAGGGTAGAGGTGCAGTGAAGAACTCTTTCAGCAATACCACAGAATACCAGCTGAACCAGGTTCAGGGGAGACCTCCAAAACTCTGAACCTAATAGGTAGGAATGTTTTTAAAAAGTTTCAAAGCTTATAGCTAATGGAACTTGTAGTGGCAGTAAGAAATCTTGTACTTTAGAATCTGCCAGGTTCAGTGGCCCAGACCCCACAACTTGGATGAGACCAAACAGCAATACCAAGTGGGGGAGCAAACAGACCCATCACGGAATAACAATGCAGGAACCTCGGAGCAAAGATGGACAATATACTTGTTGGTTTTGCTTTGTTCTGATTTCATTTTGGGGGGTATCTGTTCAGCGGCCCTTCACTATATGCACATCTCCATTTTGGTGACTAGAGGGGGTACCTGAGCGATTGGACATGCCCCACCCCCACCCCTGGTGGGTTATTCTAGCACACATATGCACAGATGTCCTCAGCATTTAAAGGAGAAAGCAGCTCAAAATGGCCACACCCGGCCCTGAACTGTTTATTAATAGGAAAAAGGCCAGAACAGGGGGTGTGGAGAGGGAGAGAGTTTAAAAACAAAACAGGCCAAAAATTAAATCCTAAGGTAGACCATAACAACCAACAGTGACAACTTGAAATTAATCAGACGGCCTTGAAGGCTAAAAGCTGAAAGAGGACATTAAGTCATACTCATATCAGGCTACAGATTTTTTTCTTCTTCTTCATCTCTCTCATCTATCCTTTAACCGTGATTATAGACTACAGTATCCAATCTGCTTTTTTGTTTTGTTTTGTTTTTCTTGCTTTTTTACTGTTGCTATTTTTTTGTTGTTCTGTTGTATTTTAGTTTTGCTCCCCTTTTTACCTATAGGGGGCTCTTTCTCTCCCTATACTACAAAAAGGGACAGCAATTGCTGCCATATAGTCAAGATACAATTACACCCTATAAAGACCCACAATCCAGGCAAGAACCAATACCAACTGCCATACACAAGGGAGGCAGACAACACCTGTGAAAGTTACTCTGAGTTCAGCAATAAGAACAGTGAAAAGGGAAGCCCACATCCTGATTCCATCTACATGGAGACAATCAGAAAGCATAAAAAATACCAAAACACACACTCAATTAAGTATTAAGGCCACAGCTAAACATATCCGAGAAGCAAAAACAGATGACCATGTCAGCACACATCCAGAAACAAGATAAAATGCCTGAGACAATTGACCTAGAGGTAGATCTGGGCTCCATTCTGGAAAGAAGGAAGGCCTTGGAAATGCCTGAGAAGGAATTCAGAAAAATGATTATAAAATGTTTCAAAACACTTTATAATGGAGTTGAGAAATATAAGGAAGAAGTCAGGAAAGTGCTACAGGAACAATAAAATAAGATAGATACAGCATTTAAAACAATTCAAAACCTACAGATTCAAACGATTAAAAATAGAATATCACAAATAGAAAATGCATTGAAAGTACAAAGGAGTAGAATTGAAGCGATAGTAGGCAGAACTAGTGAGTGGGAAGACAAATCTCTCAATACCACTAAGATAGAAGAGCAAGCAGAAAAAAAGGATTAAAAAATCTGAATATTCATGTTGGACAACATGAAGAGAAATAACTTAAGAATTATCAGCGTTCAGGAACAGGAAAAATCACACACATCCACAGAAGAGATAGCTGGAAAGCATCTGAAAGGAAATTTCTCTAACATCCTGAAAAGTGAAAAGATAAGAATTCAAGAAACTCAATGAACCCCAGAAAGGAAAGACCCCAAAAGAAAATCATCAAGACAAATCATAATCAAGCTCTCCAAAATCAAAGAAAAGGAGATAATTCTGAAAGCAACTAGGGAAAAGACATATGTTACATACAAAGGCAAGCAAGTCAGATTAAGCTTGGCTCTCTCAGCAGAAACCATGCAGGCAAGAAGGCAATGGGGAGACATATATAAAATACCGAAAGAAAAAACTGCCAACCAAGAATCCTTTATCCAGCAAAGCTATCAATCAAATAAGACGATGTAATCAAAACATTCTAGGATAAACAGAAGCTAAGGGACTTTGCCAAAGCCAACCTTGCACTACAAGACATCTTAAAGGGAGTTCTGTGGACTGAGAACCAACAAGAACAGACAACAACCAGAGATTGACATACATGGCAGCACCTCCCAGAACTAAATTGACAGA
>NW_006408566.1:3265134-3266969 GCF_000296735.1 Chrysochloris asiatica
AGGGTCACTATGGGTCGGAACCGACTCGATGGCACTTAACAACAACAACAACATCAATAATTGCACTGAATGCAAATGCATTAAATGCACCACTTACAAGATGGAGGGTGGCAGAATGGATAAGGAAACAAGATCCTTCAATATGCTGTGTGCAAGGCACTCATCTTATACACAGAGACAAATACAAATTAAAAGTCAAAGGATGGAATAAAATATACCAAGCAAATTGCAATAAAAAATGAATAAGAATAGCAGTACTAAACCCTGATAAAATAAACTTGAAGAAAAAAAGATAGAATAATATATAAACATGGACATTATCTTATGATTATAGGGAAAATTGAACAAGATAACATAACCATAATAAATATGTATGCTCCCAATGAAAGAGTTCCAAAATACATAAAGCAGAATAACATCCTGCTGAAAAGTGACTGAGTAAAAGAAGAAATTAAACATGAATTCACAAAGTTCCTAGAAACAAATAAGAATGAAAACACAACATACCAAAATCTTTGGGACAAAGCAAAAGCAGTGTTGAGAGGACAATTTATTGTGATAAATGCATACATCCCAAAACAAAAAATAACCAAAATTAACACATTAACAAACATCTACAACAGTTAGAAACAAACCAACAGAGGGAAACCACAGTCACCAAAAGAAAAGAAATAATGAAGATAAGAGCATAAAAGAATGAGATGGAAAACAAAAAAATTATAGAAAGAATCAACAGGTCAAGAAGCTGGTTCTTTGAAAGTATTAACAAAATCGACAAACCATTGGCAAACCTAACAAATGAAAGAGGGAGAAGACACAAATAATTCACATTAGAAACCACATAGGCGAGGTCACAATGGAACCAAATGAAATAAAAAGGATAATAACAGAATACTATGAAGAGTTGTATTCCAACAAATTCTAAAGATGGATATATTTTTAGAAAAACATGACCTACCTAAACTTATACAGAGTGAAGGAGAAAACCTGAACAGATCCATAACAAAAGAAGAAATTGATCAGGTCATTAAAAAAATCTCAACTAAAAGAAGTTCAGGTCCAGGTCCAGATACCGTCACAGGTGAGTTCTACCAAACATTCAGGGATGAGCTGTCATCAATTGTATTCAAATTATTCCAAAATATAGAAGAGGACAGAAAACTTTTTAATACTTTTTATGAAGCAAGCATAACCCGCATACCAAAACCAGGGAAGGACATCACTAAGATAGAAAATTATAGACCAATATCACTCATGAACATAGACACAAAAATTCTCAACAAAATACTAGCCAACAGAAACCAGATGCACATCAAAAAGATAATACATCATGATCGAGTGCAATTCATAAAAGGGATGCAAGCATGGTTCAACATTAGAAAAACAATCAATGTAATCTACCACATAAATAAGAAAAAGGAAAAGAACCACATGGTCATATAGATTGATACAAAAAAGGCATTTGACAAAATCTAACATCCATTCCTGATAAAATCACTCAACAAAATAGGTATTGAAGGGAAATTCCTCAACATACTTAAGAGCATATATACAAAACCAACAGCCTACATTACTCTCAATGGAGAGAAACTGAAAGCCTTCCCTCTGCGAACGGGAACCAAACAATGATGCTTTGTAACCACTCCTATTCAATATTGTTTTGGAAGTCTTAGCCACACTATATGGCAAAATAGGGAAATTAAAGGTATTCAGATTTGCAAGTAGGATATAAAACTCTCTCTATTTGCAGATGATATGATTCTATACATAGAAAACCCCAAAGACTTAGTAAAAAAGCTATTAGATATCATTGGAAGATTCAGCAAAGTGGCAGG
>NW_006408566.1:3268761-3282956 GCF_000296735.1 Chrysochloris asiatica
AGAGCATAGAGTAGGGATAGACACAGGATAGCTTGGGTGTTGGAGGGGCTGGGGGGGGGAACAATATACAAGAAGGAGGTGGAAAATGGAAGAACAAGGCGGCTGGGGGAACAGTTAGGCAGGTTCACATGGGCTAAATGGGACAGAGGTAAATGATGATGTATGCACAACCTTGAAACAACAGAGCTCCAGGATACAGGGATTGAGGCATGGTTTGAATGGATAAAAGAGGGGAATAATGTTAAGATGCTTAGCTGTCTTTTGAATCTTGCCTTCCCTTGCCTACCATTGTAAAATAGACATTTGGGAGAGGAGAAAGGAATAGCCAGAAACATCACAATAGGAAGCTCATAAGTCCGTCTTTAGCCTATAACTGATTGGAATACCTTAAAGGGGGCTAGAAGTTGCCCAGTGAAGGAGGCTTCCTGTGGAGCCTTAACATTGCATAAGACCATAGGTGGAATCCTGAACCTCATCCAGAATTGTTTGAGGTGGGAAATTTCCACTGAAAAGGACAAGTAGACCAGCCTGGAGCGGCTAGAAGAACAGAAGATACTTCATGAAAGAAAGATCTAAAGGATGATGATATCCCAAATATACTTTTAAAAGCTCCCAGAGAAATATTACAAGTGCATTTCACCCACACCCAATCATCAGCAGTTATCAGGGCATCTGGAATGCATGTTTGATCAATATTAGATTGAGTAAGTTGGTAGAATTCTTTAATTTTGTCATCATTAACTTAAGTGATTGGTTTGTAAATTTGAATATTAGTGGAATTAACTGGTCTTCTACCTACACTTGTGGATATTATCCTATCACAAACAGCATTGCACTTCATGATAAATTTTGAAATGGTCTTTTTGATATCACTCCTCTTAGTAAGTCAGCCCAGCCTAATAAGCTATTATATTGTCCAATTCAAAATGATAAATACTAGTTCATTTTAGCTCACTAATGCTTGGATATCAATCTTTATGCATTCCATTTCATTTTGATGACTTCCTATTTTCCTAGATTTATTTTTTATACATTCCATGTTTCTTAATGGAAATTGGCAGCTATTTGTTCCCATTTTGAATTGTGGCAAATAAGCAAATGAAGGTTCTGAAAGCTTTGTGCAATTCTGGTCATTAAGGTCAACTCCACTTTGAGGAGGCAGCTCTTCCCCATTAGTATTTTGAGTGCCTTCTAACCTTAGGGTCTCATCTTCCAGACCTGTATCTGATGATGCTCTGCTGATACATTCCATGTTCCTCATTCGGGTTTTCCCTGGCTAACCATTCAGAGGTAGTCAGCCTCTCCTTCTTTCTTGTTTTTCTTAGTCTGGAAGCTCTGTTGAAACCTGTATACTACTTGTAACCATGGTGGTATTTAAATACCACTGGCATATCTTCCAGCATCACAACACACAAGCAACTGCGGTATAACAAAGTGTCAGGAGAGTGGTAGAACCAACCCTTACTTGCAGCAAATTCTTCATTACAATCACCTTCACTTGTTGCACATGCAGCTATTAAATCATAAATGCCTCTCGCTTTTCTTGCACTAAATTAAGAGTCAATAGTAACCATATACACTTATTCCAAATTACCTACACATTTGACTTAAAGACATAGTTAGGATGGATTTTGTTTTTACAACCCAGGGACTGTCTGTAATGAAATTCTCTGGTAGCATAGTGGTTATGAATCAAGCTGCTAACCTCAGGGTCAACAGTTCAAAACTACCAGCTGTTCTGGGGGAGAAAGATGAGACTTTCTGCTCCCATAAAGATTTGCAGCCTTGTGCAGGGTCACTATGAGTCGGAACCGACTCCATGGTACTTAACAACAACAACAATGCCTTTGTAAAGTCATGATTTATAAGCATTGTTGCTGATCCTTAATTAGATTTACCACTACTAAGGAAACATATTTACAAAGTTTATTACTGTTATGTTTACTCATTGAATTAATCTACCTCCAACTGATGAAAACAGTTTTTATATCTCTTACTACTACCATGTACCTTGAAATGGTATGTAAACCATGTCTCTGAGATTCTAAAGTAAAATCATTGTAGTTGTTTTTAACACTGGTTGTGCCTTGGATCATCTGGGAAACTTTTAGAAAACACTTTTAGATGCCTGGGATTCTGTCCCAGAAATTCTGAATTAATTGATCTGAGTGGTGTGGTGGTTATGTGCAGTGCAGCCGGTTCCGACTCATAGCAACCCTGCATAGAGTTTCCGAGGCTGTAAATCTTCACAGGAGCAGAAAGCCTCATCTTTCTCCCATGGAACCACTGGTAATTTTGAACTGCTATCCTTCAGATTAGCAGCACAATTCATAATCATACGCTACTTGAGCTCCTTAACCGACCTGGGTATATCTGGGGAAAAGATATATTGTAAAAGTTTTCCAGGTGATTTTAAATATACAGGTAGGATTTTAAATTGCCATTATTTCATAAGATAGGATATAAGAAACTAATAAAACATTTGTATATTAAGAATAATATTTTAAATAATGTTTAGGTTAAAATAAAAAATCACAGTATAGTACTTTAGCTAATAAAATGAAAAGTTGAATATGTCACCTTTTCTATTAACAACTGCTTTTAAATAAGTTACCAACTGAGTGATTCATACATCTTGTCCATTACAGCAATAAGAGAGTGCTCCTGGAAGCTGGAAGGATATTTCTCATATTATTCGATCTCAACCAATGACTCAATACATTAAATCAATTCTTTCTATTTGAAATAGAAGTCACAAATTAGCAGTGAACTATAAGAAACCATAGTATTTCAAGAATTACTTTGCATGTGTAGTATATTTTATGCCTTTGAGAATGTTAAAAATTAATTGCCCTTGTTCAAAATATTTATCACCTACTTGAGCGCAGAGCCAAACCTGCATTACTGATCAGCTCGTCACATCTATTCTGATCAGTTTTAAGCACATGATCAGAAAGGTCTGGTGATCTACTTACAAAATTTAGTTAAAAAAGCAAACCTATGATATACATAGATACACAGGCTGAACATTGTGTCAGGGAGAGCAAGAATATACCCACAAATATAAAGGTTTCACAGAGGATATTTGTACATGGATATCTACCTTTGTTGCAAATATATCCATGAATGTGGTAAAGCACAAAAGTGGCAAAAAGATAAAAATTTCTTAGACATTACCATACACCTTATGGGAATGAGTTGCTTGGCCTGAGGGATCAAGAACATAGTCTCAGGGGAGATGATGGTCAATTGCTATAACATTGTCCACAAAGACAATGTTCTACAGCCTACTTTGATGAGAAGTGACTGAGATTGTAAAACTCATGAGTAGACATCTAAGGTGCTACTATTGGTTTCTCCCAGTCTGAAGGAAAGAAGAGCAATGAAAATTGAAGATGCTTGGAAAGAATTAGTCCAATGGGCTAATGGACCATGTGAAAATTAGACTATAGGACTCTGATACCAGAGGAAATAGATAGTGACAAGCTACCAACATCAACTACCTTTCAAAGGAGAATATTAGATGGTCCTGGATAGAAAATGTGGAACAAAATTCAAAATGATAATAAAGACAAGGCTTACTGGTCAGGTGGAGACTAATGGAGACTTGAGACTGTGTCTCTTGGTCATCCTTCAGCTCTGGAACTGAACTCACCACAGTGGCTCAATTTTCAGCCATGTAGTAGGTAGGTAGATGATGATGGTGGTGGTGGTGGTGGAGGAAATAGAAGTACTAGTGAGGTATGCACACCATGGAATGATCAATCATTCAAGATAAAAAATGGCAGCAATTATCTAAATACAAAGTTCAGAACGATGGGGAAAACAGGAGGAATGGAAACAAGAACCACAGGGAGGAAGTTGGCTAAGTGAAGTTCAGTTGACGGGATTACAGTCATTTAGATGAAATGAAGTATATGATTTGCTGAATATAAAACTGTTGATCTGCTCTGTAAACTTGACTCAATTACAATATAAAGTCAAAAAATAAAATAAAAGACCTATGGATCATAATAGTCTGGGATCACCATGAATTGTGGTCCTACTCTATGGCAGCTATCAATAATAACAACAAAAGAAGGGATAATAAGTAGATATACTCATTTTTTTTTTAATTATTGAATTAAATGGTGGTTGACAGGGTCTGGGTAGGAAAGGGTTTTGTAGTCCATGATTTTTTTCTGGAATCCTACAGTCATCTCAAGATGAAATTTCTTTTGTAACTTTTGTGGTAGTTATTGTGAAGTGCTGTTGAGTCAGTTCTGACCCATAGCGACCCTGTACAGGGTTTTTAAGGAATGACTGCTGAGCTTGAACTGTTGACCTTGTGCTTCAAACGAGCTTTACAGTCCAGTGCATTAGCCCACGTTAAATGAAAGTACTTTCAATTTAAAACATGTTTCTGCTTGCTGACTCAAGGCCCTTTTTTCCTCTCCTTCAAAAATCAGAGTGTGACTAGTACAGCCAAAGGTGATCTTATTTCCAGCCATTAAACAATGTTAATTTCATGCACTACAGAAAGAAGCATCTTATGCAAATGATTATATGATTTTGCCTGCATACAACTTATTAATATGTATAGGTCAGCAATTCGTGAACCACAGCCTTCCCCAGTAGCTTTGATTCATAAGGTCAAGGTTATTATTTTTTTTTCCCTTAAAAAAGACTCATTTCAATATGCAGAGTGACTTGTAAGAGGTAGACTCAGGACCTCACACTTTAAATGTCTCCTTCTGCTGTATAAAAAGTCAATGAACTGCAGAGCAACTATTAAAAGGAAGTTTGAATGTCTCTGCGTAATCCCACAGAATTTGGAGCAGGCAGAAAGCTACTACCTGCTGAATGTAATCTGACCCTGTAATTGAAAAATGTGCCAGACATATCTAATGCATAACAACACTTCTAAGAAAGCAAATGAAACTTTGCACAGTAAAAAATGCTGGTGGTATTTCTTTTGCTCACGAAAAACTTTAATAGCTTCCATGCATCAATGGTGCATATAGTTTATGTGTCTTTCATATCTGGGTAATATGCAATATGAAGAATATTCATGAAGAGTAAAATGAAATACCACGTAGCTAAAATAGGAATTTATCGTTTGTGAATTATATTTGTTCTCCTTTGTACAATACTCATTTTTAGCGAGGATATATTTAATTCAGTGTCCCTAAAATACCAGTTTTCCATTGTTTCTCCAAAAGTGGGAATAGATCAGATTATCTTCTATCTTCTGTCCCCTAACTCTGAATGGTGAATGTTTGAGGAACTAGTTAAGGTGTCCTTGGAGGACATAAAGTGGATTTTTTTATACTGTGAAATGCCTGGGAGTCTATCTGGGGACCTACCTTTTAATCTCAGCCAATTCAAGATGATCCACCCAGATCCATGTCAAATATGAAAGTACAAATTGTTAAAATTGGAAGGAAAATAACTATAAATTATTTAGTTCATCTTCCAACCCATGTTTAAATTCTCTCTTTTGTCAGGGTGAAGAGTATGAGATAATATGGGAAATGTAAATGAACAAAACAAAAAAATCGATGTACTATCTGTGATAGAGTCCTTTCAGCTCTACTTTCAAGATATATATTTATCATTTTAACTTCTTTCCACATCCATTTTGAATACCATAGTTCATGTCAACATTGAATCACATCTGGGTTCCTTATCATTCCCTTGGAAACCATGCCTTTAGACAGACAAGTTCTGATCAGTTTTCCACACTACATCCAAAGTTACATTCTTAATGAGCTTTGATCAATTAACTATACTGCTAAAATCTCTTTAATGGTTTCTATTACTCTTAAAATCCAAAATCTCAATGTCATCAGCCAAAAAAAAAAAAAAAAAAATGATAGGGGCAGGCTGTGGAGCAAACCATCAATTGTTCATATGTAAGATGAGGCTGAGGCTAAAGAAAATTAAAACAAGGCCATGAGAGCCAAAATTTAACTTTAAACATGTCCCATTTGAATTTAGATATCATCTCAAGAGGAGATTGATGCATTAGACATTAATTACCATAGACCAAAAGAGTTGTGGAATGACATCAAGAACATCATACAGGAAGAGAGCAAAAGGTCATTAACCCATTGGACTGAGTAAGGCTGTGTACCTGTCAGCAGGAGGCTGGCTTGCAGAATGTGACATTTGGCTATTTACATGATTATATTTTTTTGTCTTGTATGTGTGCTTCAAATATTTTTGCTTGGTTCATTTGCCAAATATAAGCTATAAATGAGGAACCACAAAAAGGAAGTGGAATCACTATTGTTGCAGGGAGGGAATTGTAATCATTGAAATGGAACAAATTTGTTGAAAGTTAAGCTGATGATTTTGTCTGTAAACTGTCACTCAATTCACAAAGGATGCTTTACTCTCAACTCTAGTCCTCCGTGGCTATGTCCTTGTCCATGGCCTCAGGGATTCACAGGTCTTACCACACTTTGGACCAACCAGCCCTTCCTCTTCTCTCTCTTATCTTCAGATCAACAGAAGTCTATCGAGCATGGTTGAACTCAGTCCATTTCTTCATTGCTGCCTTTCTCCCTCTTCCACTCACCAATAGACCAGCATGGTCACCAGCAAGCTAACATGCCTGCTCATGTGTTCCCTTTGAGTTTCAGTCTTGGAGTGGTGTTTGTCCTGAAAGGACTTGATTGCTTGCCTTGATGGCTCCCCAGAGAACAACCTTCTTGTAATAGCCAATCATATTGCCATTTTTGTTTTGGATTTTTCCTGCTGATCTTTCTTTGAAGATGTATCTTGTATTGCTCTAGCTGTTTCAGGTGGTCTGCTTGTCCTTTCTAGTGGGAATGTCCCCCCTCAGAAGGTTCTGGATGGGGCTCAGAATGCCACCTAAGGTCCTATACACTGCAAAGGCACTGCAAGAAATCTATTTCACTGGGCAAGCTCTAGAACCCCTTTTAGGTATTACACTCAGTTATAAGCTGAAGATGGGCTTACAAGCTTTTTGTAGTCATGTTTATCGCCATTCCTTTCTATACCCACAAATGTCTATTTTATAATAGTAGGCAAGGGAAACCAATATTCATGTCAGTCAAGCATCTTAACATTATTTCCCCTCTTCAGACAATGTCTCAATCCCTGTATCACAAAGCCATGTTGTTCCAAGGTTGAGCATACATCACTATTTACCTCTGTCCCATTTAGCTCATGCTAACTGTACCAAAAAGAAATGGTTGATGTTAAACCATTTAAAGAGGTAGCATATGATCAAGAGCCAATGATACTGAAGGAAGATGAACCTTCAAGGTGCATTGAAGGAATTGGCAAAGAGCAAGGCACCAGGAATTGATGGAATAAAAATTGAAATCTTTCATGAAAGTGAGGCGGCACTGGAGGACTCACTCATCTCTACTAAGAAATTTGTAAGACAACTATCTGTCCAGTTGATTGGAAGAGATCTGTATTTGTGCCCATTCCAAAGAGAGGTGACCCAACAGAATGCAGAAATCATTGGACAATTTCTTTGATATCCTATGCGAGTAAAGTTTTACTAAAGGTAATACAGAAACGGCTGCAAGCATACATTGACAGAGAGCTTCCAGAGGTTCATGCCAGATTCAGAAGAAGACGTGGAATAAGGGATATCATTGCTGATGTCCAATGTATCTTGGCTGAAAGCAGAGACTACCAGAAAGATGTTTACCTGTGCTTTATTGACTATGCAAACTTTCAATTGTGTGGATCATCACAAGCTATGGACAACAATGTGAAGTATGAGTATCCCTGAACACTTAACTGTGCTCATGAGGAATCTGTACCTGGACCAAGAAGCAGTTGTTCAAACAGAGCATGGGAACACTGAATGGTTTAAAATTAAGAAAGGTGTGCTACAAGGTTATATTCTTTCACCATACTTATTCAACCTGTATGCTGAGCAAATAATCCAAAAAACTGGGTTATAGGAAGAAAAATGTGGCATTAGGATTGGAGGATGACTCATTAACAATCTACGATATGCAGATGATACAACCTTTTTTGCTGGAAGTGAAGAGGACTTAAAACATTTACTGATGAATATCAAAGAGCACAGCCTTAGGTATGGATTACATTTCAATGTAAATAAAACAAAAGTCCTCACCACTGGACCAACAAACAACATTCTTATCTATGGAGAAAAGATTGAAGTTGTCAAGGACTTCAATCTTCTTTGATCAACCATCAATATTCATGGAAACAGCAGTCAAGAAATCAAATGACGGATAGCATTAGGCAAATCAGTTGTACACGACCTTTTTAAAGTGTTGAAGAGCAAAGATGTCATTTGAGGACTAAGGTGCACCTGACCCAAGCCATAGTATTTTCAATAACCTCATATGCATGCAAAAGCTAGACAGTGAATAAGGAAGACCATAGAAGAATTGAAGCATTTGAGTTATGGCGTTGGAGGAGAATATTGAAAGTGCCATGAGCTGCCAAAAGAACCAACAGATCTGTGTTGGAAGAAGTGCAGTCAGAGTGCCCCTTGGAGGCCAAGATGGCCAAACTTCATTTCTCATACGTCAGACATTGTCAGCAGGGACCAGGACATCATGTTTGGTAAGGAGAAGGATATAATGCTTGGTAAGGAGGAGGGTCAGAGAAAAAGAGGAAGACCCCCAGTGAGATGGATTGGCAAAGTAGCAGCACCAATGGGCTCAATTGTGAGGTTGGCCCAGGACCAGGCAGTGTTTTGTTTTATTGTACACAGAGTTTCTATGAGTCAGTACTGACTCAATGGCACCTATCAACAACCACAATCTGCCTCATGGTTCCCCTATCTTCCTTGTTCTTCTGCCCCTCTCCCCAAAGCCATGGTATTTTTAATAGCTTAGTATTCATAAGAAAGTTGGACATTGAATAAGGAAAACTCTAGATGGACTGATTCCTTTGATTTGTGGTATTGAAGAAGAATGTTGAAAATACCATGGGATGCTAGAAGAACAAACAAATCTGTCTTTAAAAAGATACTGCCAGAATTCTCCTTAAAAGCAAGGATGGCAAGACATCTTCTTTCACATTTGGATGTATTATCAGGAGGAGCCAGTCCTGTAAAAGTATATCATTCTTGGTAAAATAGAGGGCCAGTGAAGAAGAGGAAGACCCATGACAAGATTTATTGTCACAGTGGTAGCCTCAATGGGCTCATGCTTAATGATTATGATAATGGCACAGGGCCGACCGGGCAGTGTTTAGGTGTTTTGTGCATAAGGTAGCTATGAGTCAGAAGCAACTCGATGGTACCTAACATCAATAGCCTACTTACAATTGTTAATAGGTCATGCTTTGGTGACTTGCATGTTGTTGTGATGATGGAAGCTATGCCACAGCTATTTTAAATACTGCAGGGTCACCTAAAATGGACAGGTTTCTGCTGAGCTTCCAGACTAAGACAGACTAGGAATGAAGAGAGACAGCCTACTTCTGTATGTTAAGCCAATGAAAACCTTATGAATAACAGCAAAATATTGTCAGATATAGTGCTGGAAGATGAAAACATAATTAACAACACCAGAATATTATTAAATATAGCACAAGAAGATGAGGTCCTCAGTTTGGAAGTCAATCCAAACACAGCTGGGAAAGAACTGCCTCCTCAAAATAAAGGTGACCATGATGACACGGGTGGAGTAAAGCTTTTGGCACCTTCATTTGCTGGTGGGTCACAACTCAAAATAAGAAGAAACCATTGTAAACACCAATTAATAATTAGAACATGGAAAGCACAATATATGAATCTAGGAAAATTAGAAGTTGTCAAAAATAAAATGGAATGCATAACGATTGATATCCTTGGCATTAGTGAGCTGAAATTGACTGGTCTTGGACATTTTGAATCTGACAATCATATGGTTCACTATGCTGGGAAGAACAAATTGAAGAGGAATGGCACTGCATGCATCATAAAAAGGAAAATTTCGAGAACTATCTTGAAGTACAAAGAGCTCTGGTAGCATAATGGCTACATGGCAGGCTGCTAATGTCAAGGTCTGCAGTTCAAAACTACCAGCCATTCCATGAGAGAAAGATGAGGCTTTCTGCTTTCATAAAGATTTATAGCTTCGGAAACCCTATGCAGGGTCACTATGAGTTGGAACTGACACCATCACCACCATCATCTTGAAATACAATGCTGTCTGTGAGAGGATAATATCCATAAGCCTACAAGGAAGACCAGTTAATAATACTATTATTCAAATTTAGCCACCAACCACTAAGGCCAGCAATGATAAATTGAAGAATCTTATCAATTTCTTCAATCTGAAATTGATTAAATATGCAATCAAGATGTATTGATAATGACTGGTGATTGGAATGCAAAGATTGGAAACAAAGAGGAAGGATTAGCAGCTGGAAAACATGGCCACAGTTATACAGATAATGCTGGATATCACATGATAGAATTTTACAAGACCAATTATATTTTAGTTGCAAACAACTGTTTAAAACAACATAAAAGAAGACTATACACATGGACCTCACCAGATGCAATACACAGAAATAAAATTGACCACTTCTGTGGTAGTAGATGGTGGAAAAACTCAATATCATTAGCCAAAATTCTGCCTAGGGCAGATTGTGGAGCATACCATCAATTGCTCATATGCACCTTAAGGCTGTGGCTGGAGAAAATTAAAACAAGTTCACAAGAGCCAAAATACAATCTTGAACATGTCCCACCTGAATTAGAGATCATCTCAAGAAAACATTTGATGCATTAGACACTAATTACTGAATACTAGAAGAGTTGGGGGATGACATCAAGAACATCCTACAAGAACAAAGCAAAAGATCATTAAGGAGACAAGAAGGAAAGAAAAGATCAAAATGAATGTCAGAAGAGATTCTTAAAACTGGTCTCCAGTGCTAAAGCAAATGGAAGAAAGGAGAAGTTAAAACAGCTGAAAGAAAATTTCAAGGGGCTGCTTGAGAAGAAAAAGTCAAGTATTATAATGAAATGTGCAAAGATCTGGAATTAGAAAATCAAAAGGAAAGAATATGCTCAGCATTTCCCAAGTTGAAAGAATTGAAGAAAAATTCAAGGCTCAATTGCATTGTTGAAGGATTCTATGGAAAAATATTGAATGATGCAGAAAGTATCAATAGAAGATGGAAGGAATATACAGAATCACTGTACCAAAAAGAAATGGTCAATGTTAAGCCATTTCAAGTGTATAATATGATCAAAAGTTAATGGTTCCTAGAGAATAAATCCAAGATGCAATAAAGACATTAGCGAAGAACAAATTTCTAGGAATTGATATAACGCAAATTGAAATATTTCAACAAAATGATTCAGGACTTCAGACACTGATTAATCCATGCCAAGAAACCTAGCCAACTGATAGAAAGAGATCTAAACTAGTGCTGATTCCAAAGACATGTGACCCCACAGACTGTGGACATAATTGAACTATATCATTAATATCTAATGTAAGTAAAATTTTGTTGAAAATAATTTTAAAATGGCAACAAAAGTATATGGACAGACAAGTATCAGCGATTCAAGCCTGATTCAGACTAGGATGTGGAACAAGGGATATCATTGCTGATGGCAGATGGATCTTACTTAATATCAGAGAATACCAGAAAGCTGTTTATGTATGCTTTATTGTATATTCAAAAGCTTCTGACTGTGCAGATCATGAAAAGCAATGGATAACATTGAAAAGAATGGCTTTTCCTGAATACAAAATTGTGCTCATGAGGAATCTATTCATAGACCCAGAGGCAGTCATTCAAACAGAACAAGGGGATAATGAATTGTTTAAAATCAGGAAAGGTGAGTACCAAGGTTGAATTCTTTCACCATAATTATTCAATCTGTATGCTGAGCAAATAATCTGAGAAGGTGAGTTATATGAAGAAGAACATGACATCAGGATTGGAGGAAGACTCATTACCAATCTGTGATATGCAGATGATACAACCTTATTTGCTGAAAGTGAAGGAAACTTAAAATGCATATTGATATAGATCAAAGACCACAGCCTTCATTATATATTGCACCTCAGTGTAAAGAAAACCTATGTGACCTAGATGTGGTTATTTTTTAATATCCAAAAATAACATGGGATTCCTGTCATTGACATCAAAGATCAGTTACCAGTGTACAAGTGGTGGCTAGAATTATGAATTTTACTGAGATCAGTTAGGAAAACTACTTGATTAACACCCTCTTCATAAACCAGTGACTGTAAAACAAATTCCTACACTTTCCTATCAGATCTACTATTGAGCAGTGTACCAAATATCTCAACTCAGATATTTCACATCATCTAAAACTGTGTCCTGGAGTATACTTATGGCCTTTTTTAACCATAAGAAAAGTTGTTGCTGTTATTGCTATTGTTGTTACGTGCCATGGAGCTAGCTCTGATTCATGGCAGCCCTTTATAGGAGTTCTGAGGCTGTAAAAATTTGCAGGAGGAGAAAGGCTCATTTTCACCTGGTAAGTGGCTGGTGGGCTCAAACCGCCAATATTGTGGTTCAAAATCCAGTTCTTATCCTACAGAGTCACCCCACTTTCTGCAATGAGAAGACTAGAGATTATCAAATATTAATTTGTGGTTGATAGTTTGTGTAAAATTTGTGAGAATTACTTATTACTGATATTTAACCCTAAGTATTCTTATACACGTGGACATCACCAGATGGAAAACAGAAATAAAATTAACTACATCTGTGGAAAGAGATGATGGAAAAGCTCCATATCATCAGTCAAAACAAGGCCACAAGGGCAGATTGTGGAGCAGACCATTAATTGCTCATATGCAAATTCAAACAGAAGCTGAAGAAATTGAAAACAAGTCCACAAGAGCCAAAATATGAGCTTGACTATATCCCACCTGAATTTAGAGATCATCTGATTGTCAGAATTGATACATTACACACTAAAGACCGAAGACCAGAAGAGTTGTGGGATGACATCAAGAACTTCATACAGGAAGAAATCAAAAAGTCATTAAAAAAACAAGAAAGAAGGAAAAGATTAAAATGGATGTCAGAAGAGACACTGAAATTTGCTCCCCAGTGTAGAGATGCTAAAGCAAATGGAAGAAATAAGGAGGTCCAAGAGCTGAACAGAAAATTTCAAAGGTCAGCTTTAGAAGACAAGACAAGTATTGCAACAAAATGTGCAAAGATCTGGAGTCAGAAAACTAAAAGGGAAGACCACACTTAGCATTTCTCAAGCTGGGGGAACTGAAGGAAAAATTCAAGCCTCGACTTTCGTTATTGAAGGATTCTCTGGGTAAATTATTGAATGATGCAGAAAGCATCAAAAGAAGATGGAAGGAATACACAAAATCACTGTACCAAAAGGAAATGGTTGGTGTTCAACCATTTCAAGAGGTAGCATATAACCAAGAGCCAATGATACTGAAGGAAGAAATCCAAGGTGCATTGAAGGAATTGGCAAAGAATAAGGCACCAGGAATTGATGGAATAAAAATTGAAATCTTTCAAGATAGTGAGGTGGCACAGGAGGCACTCACTCAGCAATGTCAAGAAATTTAGAAGACATCTATATAGCTAACTGATTGGAAGAGATCCATATTTATGACCATTTCAAAGAAAGGTGACCCAACAGAATACGGAAATCATTGACCAATATCTTTGATATCCCATGCAACTAGAGTTTTATTAAAGGCAATAGAAAAATGGCTGCAAACATGCATTGACAGAGAACTTCCAGAGGTTCTAGCCAGACTCAGAAGAGGCTGTGAAACAAGGAATAGCATTGCTGATGTCCAGTGGATCTTGAATGAAAGCAGAAAATACCAGAAAGCTGTTTACCTGTGCTTTATTGACTACACAAAGGCATTCGATTGTGTAGATCATAACAAGCTATTCACAAGATTGCAAAGTATGAGTATTCTGGAGTACTTAATTGTGCTCATGGGGAATCTATACATGAACTAAGGCATGTTCTAACAAATAGAACATGGGAACACTGAATGGTTTAAAATTAAGACAGGTGTGTGACAGGGTTGTATTCTTTTACCATAATTATTCAAACTGTATGCTGAGCAAATAATCCAAAAAACTGGGTTATATGAAGAAAACTGTGGCATTAGAATTGGAAGAAGACTCGTTAACAACCTGCGATATGCAGATGATACAACCTTGCTTGCTGAAAGTGAAGAGGACTTAAAATACTTACTGATGAAGATCAAAGAGCACAGCCT
>NW_006408566.1:3283370-3289731 GCF_000296735.1 Chrysochloris asiatica
CCAAAAGAACCAATAGATCTGTTTGGGAAGAACTGCAGCCAGAGTGCTCCTTGGAGGCCAGGATGGCTCAGCTTCATCTCTCATACTCCGGACATATTGTCAGGGGGGAACAGTTGCTGGAGAAGGATGTCATGCTGTGTAAGATGGAGGGTCAGAGAAAAAGAGGAACACCCCAATGAGATGGATCGGCCAGGTGGCATCATTGATGGCATCAAGTATGGCAGCGGTGGTGAGGTTGGCCCAGGATCGGACATTATTTCATTCTGTTGTGCATGGGGTCGCTATGAGTGGGTTCCGACTTGATGGCACCTGATAACAACAACAACTTAAACATTTAAATGGTATTTAAAATTCCAATGGCATAGCTTCTAGAATCACAGCAATATGCAAGTCACAACATCATGATAAACTGACACACAAGTGTAGAATAGGTAGATTAAACTAGAGGAAATGATGTTAACATTCTGAATCCATTTCTTGTCTTATCTCTCACATGGTACCTTCAGAAGCTTCCCTTGTCTAAATTCCTTCATAAAAAGGGTTTCTATTATAATGGTAATGACATTGACAAATACATTAAACTGTCTTTCAATTTAAGCTAAAATTCATCATCTTTTCTAACATTAGTCTAAAGATATATGCCTGGGTTAGGGAGTCTCCAAGGTAACCATCTCCCTCCTATAATCCATGTTTCTTATATTCTAATCTTAGAGAATGTTATCATTGTTGTTGCTACATCCCACTGAGTCAATTCTGACTCAGAGGGATCCAGTATAGGGTTTCCAAGGGGCAACTTATGGGTTTGAAATATCATCCTTGTGGTTAACAGCCCAGTGTGTATTCTACAGCATCACACCAGGAGAAAATTATTCTCCACAAAATCCATAAATCTACAAGATATTTTAGATGCTACAACTCATCATTCTTGGCTCATCCAATGTACCACAAATCTTAACTCCTCTGCCATTATCCCAGTCCAGGCTATCATCATATTTATACCAATTGCCTGCTAAATATGCTCTCTGCATTGAGCCTCTCTCTATGTCCAACCTCATTTATTCCTATCCTAACTGAACTATTTGGCATCAAATTAATTTTTCTAAAATTCAACTAATCAGATCCATCATTGACAATAATTTTACAATTACCACTGATGTTTTTAAGGGCTGTAAAGTTGATTTCAACTCATGATGGCCTTGTGTAGGGCTTCCAAGGGTGCACATATTTTTGAGAGCAGAAAGTCTCTTCTTTCTCCTATGGAGAGACTTGAACAACTGACCTTGTGATTTGAAGTCTGGTGTTTATCCTACAGAACCACCACGCTCTAATAAGCACACTGCCATGAGTCATTTCAATTCACAGCAATCCTATAGGGTCTGAGACAAACTGGACAGCCTTGTCTTTCTCACACAGAGTCAACGGTGGGTTTGAACCACTGATGCACAGTTTACCAGTTTAGTGCTTATAAAATAGCTCCAACAGAGCTCCAATAGAACAAGCACATAGGCCCTTATAGGAAGATTTCTTCAGTGGCCTGATGGTCCACAACTATCTTGCCCTTTTTAACATTCCAGTGGTTCCAGGGACTGAGTTTTACTTATCCCGAAAGCACTTTGAAATTGGAAAGGGTGACCTTGGAAATTTGGGACATAAACTCAATGTCAAATTTTAACTTCAGCTTGAAGAAAAATATTAAGTAAAATGTAAAACATAGCATTTGGTCTAAAATACTAATTGAAAAATGACCAACATCCCTATGAATTACATTTAGAAAAATGGTAGTTAAAACATCTAAAAGCATTTTCTAATATAAATTCATTTCTAATGTAATTTTAAAAGACTACATTATTGTTAAATAGTGTGCAGATGGAAGTTTCAATTTATTTATTAATGAATTAAAAATATTCAAAGTGAATGTGTTTGCTATTCAATGGTAGTAGATGGCTAAGTGCTGATTCAAGGTTAATTAGGAAAAAAAATAAACTCTTAACTTTCACAAAAAGGGCATAGCACTCTGTGTGAGGAACTTTAGCTTTTGGAGCATTTGGTATTCTCAAACACCTGCAATTTAGTGGGTCAATAAACTGATGGTGTGCTTATGTCTGTGAAAATGTGTTTGTCTGTTTTGTTTCCTCATTTAAAAATTCTAAACTTCTCATGGTGCAGCATTGTAGTATTAACACTGTATTGCAAATGACAAGGTCAGTGGTTCAAACCACCAGCTGCTCCCTTGAAACCCTATATAGGGTCACTATGAGTGGTAACCAACTTGATGGCACTTAGTAAAAGAATCTCCTTATATACAACATCTGTATCTTTTTCATCCTATTATTAATTTTCAATAACTCAGACAATTTAATCAATATGCACAGCCAGTGCAATATTGCTTCTGTATGACATAAATTAGACAACAAATACATACTTGTCAGCTCAATGAAGCACTTTATTTTAACTGCTTCTCCTAGAGGAGTCCTGGTATGGTGCTGTGGGCTAATGCGCTGGATTGCAAAGTCAGTTTTAACCACAAATTCAGTAGTTCAAGCTCATTAGCTGCTCCTTGGAAACTCAATATAGTGTCATTACGGGTCAGAACTGACTCAATGGCACTTAACAATCACAACAACAACCCCTAAATGATGTTGACTCTGGCCTATTTTCATTTTTTATAATATAATGCTTATTTTATTTCTAGCCAACAATATATTTATTGTATTTCTGTTGCTGTCGTTAAGTGTTGTTGAGTCAATTCTGACTCATAATGACACTGTATAGGGCTTCTAAGGGATGACTGGTGAGTTTGAACTGCCGATCTTGTGGTTAAAATGATCTTGTAGTCTAGTGCTTATTCTAGCTAATATTATATTTTATTTCTAACTAATAATATAATCTTTATTTTATTTCTAGCTGTCTGCAAAGTTCTCCTACATTGTCCTCATACCTAGGTTTGTTTAAACTATTTTTGCTGCCTGCAATGTCTACTGTGCCACAGTTCTCACCTCCTACTTTGTGAAAAATCCATCCAAAGACTACCAGGTAACTTAAGTGAACCCTGTTCAATTCAGCTGAAGATACTTTTTTCGTCTAACAAACACCTTTGCATCTCTCATATGTTACTTTGCTCTTTCTACCTTACATTCCATTTTTGTTTAGCTTATCATTCCATATAAAATGCAAAATCTTAGATTGGAACCATTTTTAATCACTTGGTTCATAAGCATCTTCTACAGTGCTTTTTACATATATACAAAAGTATTTTTAAAAATGCTTTCAATAATTAGTTAAACCTCTTGGATTATCACTTGGATCTTTTTAACTTATAATTTATACCTAATTTCAGTAAGCATTATATAAAAGAACATGAAAACCACAGAAGATATAAAGTAAGACACAACATCTTCACTCCAACCACATTTCACTGGGTCATTTATACAGGAACATATAATCCAATCTTTACATTTCTGTAGAGTATAACACTACTCAGGAGATTAACTGATGTACATACAATAAATTCTGAATCCTAAATAAGCACCTTCATGTATTATTTATTGTTTATTAGCAGTGCCTCAAGGAACTCTGGTAGTATGGTAGTTAGAAGTCAGGCTGCTAATCTCATGGTCAGCAGTTCAAAACTACCAGCTGCTCCAGGGGAGAAAGATGAGGCTTTCTGCTCCCATAAAGACTTTCATCCTCAGAAACTCTATGCAGGGTAGCTATAAGTTGGAACCAACTCCATAGCACATAACCACCACCACCACCACCACCACCACCATCAATAATGCCTCAAATATTATTCACTACAGCACTTAACAACACCATCTAAGTAATAATATATTATTCATATGTCTATTTAACAATAGAAATATTTTATGGATATTTAGCATTTACTATTTAATATTTACTGGAGTCCTGGTGTGGCGCTGCAGGTTAATGCACTGGACTGTAACGTCGGTTTGAATGACAATATTGGTGGTTCAAGCTCACCAGCTGCTCTTCAGAAACCCTATACAGGGTCACTATGAGTCAGAATCACTTGACGATACTTATAACAATAACAACATTTATTAAGCAGTTTTGGATTTATTATAGCATTGGACCTTTATAACAGGATTAAAACATATACCAATTAAAATAAGGGCATGTGAACAGACACTTCACCAAGGAAGAGATTCAGGCAGCTAACAAACATATGAAGAAATGTTCACAATCACTAGCCACTAAAGAGATGCAAAACAAAACAACAATAGCACTAGCAATAACAGTGAAGTTCAAAAAAGAAGAGGACAATAAATGCTGGCAAGGGTGTGGAGAGACTGAGACCCTCCTACATTGTTGGTGGGATTGCAAAATGCTCCAACTACTCTGGAAAACAGTATGTCACTTCCTAAGAAAGTTGGAAATAGAGATACCTTATGACCCAGCAATCCCTCTACTTGATATTTATCCACAACACATACGAGCCATATCATGAGTAGATATATGCACACCAATGTTCATAGCAGCACTATTTACAATAGCAAAAAGATGGAGACAGCTTAATTGCCCATCAATGAAAAAATGGATGACCAAACTTTGGTACATATACACAATGGAATATTATGCTGCCTTGAAGCTACAAGCCACTGCATAACATGGATGAACCTTGAGAACATTATGCTGAATGAAATTAGTCAGTCACAAAAGGTGAAATACTGCATTGTCAAAGCTTAAGAAAAAACACCTGCACTAAAATTGGGGGGAAAAAAACAAAAAACTTTGTTGGTTACTGGGGTGTAGGGGGTGGGGAAAGGGGAGGGAGAGGAAGGTGGAGCATAGGGTAGGGAATAGGCACACAATAGTTTGGATGTTGGGAAGGGCAATACACAAGAAGGGAGAGGGAAATAGAAGAACAAGATGGATGGGAGAGCATTTAGGCAGGTTTGACTGGAATTTCTAAAATGGGATTGGATCTTGCTCAGTGTAAGAGGCTTCTAGCAGAGCCTTTGCATTGCAAAAGATGGTAGGTAGAATCATGATCTCCATGCAGAATATTCTGAGGTGGGAAATTTCCACTTGAAAAGAAAAGCAGACCAGCCTGGAGCAGCTAGACAAACAGAAGATACTTCTTGAAAGAAAGACCAGCAGGAAAAATCAAAAACAATAATGGCAGTCTGATTGACTACTACAAGAACTAGCAAGTTGTTCACTGGGGAGCCATCAAACAAGTAATCAAGTCCCCTTAGGGCAAACCCCCTTCCAAGATTGAAACTCAAAGGGAATACACAAGCAGGCATGTAGTCTTGCTGGTGACCACGTTGGTCAACCAATAAGGGGAAGTGGGGGAAAAACAGCAATGAAGCTGTGAGCTAAGTCCAACCATGTTCAATAGACTTCTGTCAGCCTGGATTATGACCTCAGTGGCCAGCAATATAGCGAGGCCTGGGGACTCCTGAACCCATGGACAAGGACATAGTCACAGAGAACTAGAGTGGTAAGTGAAGTATCCAGATGATGTGACATGAGGGGAGAAGTACAAGAACACTCATATTTGTAGATAGTATACATTTGACCTAGGTTCACTGGCTGGATGATCAGAACTCGATTAAAGGAATAAAGAAGAGGCAAAATATGTAATCTGCTACAATTTGATGAACTTGACCTATACTTATGGATGTAATAGCTTAAAAGAGGGGACAAATCTTTACAGCAAGGACCATTCCCACCCACTCTGTACACAGGGTTTACAGGGATGGGAAACTTAGACACTGGCTACCCAAAATGGGGCGTAGGGGGCAACAAAGGCACAAAGTGACTGGTTTACAAGTTTTCAACAGGGAGTTTAGTTTTAGAGTGTGCAGGGGAAGGTAGACTCTCCACTGAGTGGTTTCCACCTCTCTAGATGGGACTCATGAAAGGAGATGGGGATAAGACTCTTGTGCTTCAATAGTGAATAATTGCTATCAGGACTGATTGTGAATATTGCAAATGTAAAGTTAGATGTTTTGTAACAAAAGGAAGGGAGTGGTTGATCTTGTGGCCTAGGAGCAGAGGATCCTGGGACCATCAAGACAGAAAAGCAAAGTGCAGAACCCTATCCAGAGAACCAACGATACCAGAGATAGAGACAGAGATGACGATGGGGAAAGACAGAGCAGCTGTGAGCTCTAGACTCAAGGAAGGGCTGTGTGCTGGTGGTCAGGGGGCTGGTGTGCAAGATACTCTTTGGTTGTTTGAATGGTTATATATTCCTGAGTGATTCGGTGTACATCCCTTCAAAAAAACAGAGGGATTGGAAGCAAATGCTCTTGAATGATGATGCATGAAGGGGATGAAATCCTTGCAGTGAAATGAAATACAATAGAATGAATGTAAAGCTGATGCTCTC
>NW_006408566.1:3289831-3299901 GCF_000296735.1 Chrysochloris asiatica
ACCAGGACTATAACTATAACTATAATTATATATATATTCAAGGACAGCAGTTTGAAACTACCAGCTGTTCTGTGGGAGAAAGATGAGGCTTTCTGCTCCTATAATGCTATACCCGGTCACTATGAGTTGGAACCGACTCCACAACACACCACCACTATATACATATAGTAAGTAAGTAAGTAAATGGCTCACACAGTTGTCATGATGGGCAAGTTCCAAGCCCCTTAATCAAATGCCAGGCTGGCGGCTTCTGACTCACACAGCTACAGCTTCAAGGCTGATTAACTAAAATCTGCAAGTCAGATAGCCTGCTTCTAAGGACTTCCAATGTCAGAAAGCAATAGAGAAGGTCACTGGCTCAAGTACAAACAACTGCCGATCAGATAACTAGCCAGATGCAGAATCCAGAGCCAGCAGAACACATACAAGCTTTGTCCCAATGTTCGATATATTGGAAGCAGGCCATGGCCTGAGGAGATTTTCTTTCAATTGATTGGCTGCTCATAGCAGATCATATCATGGGTGGTGGTGGTGGCTGTGTGCCATGGAATCGCTTCCGACTCATAGTGACCCTGCATAGGGTTTCCAAGGCTATAAATCTTTATGGGAACAGAAAGCCTCATCTTTCTCCCATGGAACTGCCAGTAGTTTCAAACGGCTGATCCTGAGGTTAGCAGCCCCATTCATAACCACTACGCTACCAGAGGCTACTTCATGGGGGACTACAACATCTTAATTGCCAAACCATTGACAATCCTGGCCTAGTCAAGTTAACACAAAACTTTAATTATTTCTTAATACCCGATGAGGCATTGAAAGAAGTAATAAAAAAAATATGGGTTTTATTTATTTGCTTTACTTTTTAGTGTAATTTAGGTGAAGGTTCACAGAGAAAATTAGTTTTCCAATCAACAATGTATGCACATTTTATTTTGCGACATTGGTTGTAATTCCCTCAATGCAAGAGTGCACTCTTCTCACTTCTTCCTTGGGTTCCCAGTTTTCATGTGTCCTTCCACCCTTCCTCTTCTTGCCTTCTGAGTTTTGTTTCTGGATAAGCCTGCTCTTTGATCACCTATTGTTGATGGTGCTAATGAGTACATACCTCCAGAGTGATGGTTTTTTTGATAAAGGACAATGATGAGCAGAAAGAACCTTTTGGGATAATGAAGCAAAGAAAAGCATCTTAGAAAAGGTGGTCATTAAGCTAAGACCTAAAAGATTAAATAAGGCAGCTGTTAAAACAAACAAGGAAAGAACATTCCAGGTACACAGAAGAGCTAATGTAAGGGTTCTACCATAAAAACTTTAAAAAAAAAATCAGACTTCTTATGATAGCATAAGATAGCCTCACTGAACTGACTCTCAAGTTCATATTCAACTGATTACATGCTAATTGCCCTGCACCTCATCTCTTCCACCACCACACTTAAAGGAGACAGAAATAATCATTCCCTTAACATGGTCTGAACTGTATATTCCTTTGTAGTTTTTCATATGCTATCTCCTTTACCTGAAGCATCCTACCTGGAAAAACTTTTCACAGATAACATTGATTCTGTCAAGATTTATCACAATATCTTCTTCAGCCTAGCTACATGAGTCTCTCCTACATTTAAAAATAGTTATTATTTTCCAATCAAAAGTGTTAATGAGAAATAATTAACATAGCATAAAATAACCTGTTTGAAGCATACAAGTCAATGATTTTTAACACACGGAGTTATGCAACCATCATCATAGTGTAATTTTAGAACATTTTCATCACTCAGGACAAAGAAACCTCATTGCTCTTTACAGCCATTCTACATCACCCCATCGGCCACTAAGCAGCCATTAATTTTAAATACATTTTCTGTCTCTTTCTATATATTTTATGTAAATGTAATTATGCAATTAGTGTTCTTTGTGTCTGCCTTGTTTTATGGAGCATAATGTTTTTGAGATTGACCCAAATTTAGCATGTTTCAGTACTTTTTCCTTTTTTGATGGATGTAGGTTGTTTCCAGTACTTTTACTATTATTCCAGTATTGTTACTATTATGAATAATGCTGATGTGAACATCATACAATCCTTAGTGGGAATAAGTGTTTTCATTTTCTCCGAATAGATATTCAGTACTGGAAGTACTGGGTAATGTATCATTCCTTTCTTTTTCTTCTATGCCTTTAGTATGTCCTTCTACTAAAACATACATTCTTCTTATTGCAGAGATTTATCACTTTAGCTTTACATATATGGTAGTGGTGGTGATTATGTGCTGTGGAATCTGATCCAACTCATAGTTTCTGAGATTGTAAATCTTTGTGGGAGCAGAAAGCCGCATCTTTCTCCTGTAGAGTGACTGGTAGTTTTGAACTTCTAACCTTGAGTTAACAGCTCAGATCATAATCTACTATGCTACCAGAGCTCCTTAGTACATAGATATATCCCATTTAAAAGGAGTCCTGGTGTGGTGCTGTGGGTAAATGTGCCAGACTGCAAAGCCGTTTGAACTGCCAGGTTGGTGGCTCAAGCTCACCAGCTGCTCCTTAGAAACCCTATACAGGGTTGCTATGGGTCGGAACCAACTCAATGGCACTTAACAACAACAACATCCCATTTATAAGGAGCTCTGGAGTCCTGGTGTGGTGTTGTGAGCTAATGCGTCAGGCTGCAAAGTTGTTTGGGCTGCAAGGTCAGAGGTTCAAGCTCACCAGCTGCTCTTTGGAAACCCTATAAGGGTCGCTGTGGGTCAGAATCGACTCAACAGCACTTAATAACAACAACTGATAGTGTAGTGGTTATGAGTCAGGCTGAGAATCCCAAGGTCAGCAGTTCAAAACTACCAGCTGTTCTGCAGGAGAAAGATGAGGTTTTCTGCTCCTGTAAAGATTTACAGCCTTGGAAACCTTACACAAGGTCACTGTGAGTCAGAACCGACTCCATGGCACACCACCACCCCATTTAAACTATAAAACCATCACCCTGGTTAAAGTTCTTGGCTGCTAACTAAAAAGGTTGCAATTCCAAACCCGCTAACTGCTCTGCAGGATAGAGATGAAGTTGTCTACTTTCTAGAAGAATTACAACCTTGGAAATTCTGCAGAGCAGTTCTACTCTGTTCTGCAGGGTCTATGAGTCAGAAACAACTCATCAGCAGTAGAATTGGTTTGGTGTTTGAGCTTTAAGCATTGTTACATCATTGTAATGTAGCTCTAGCAAGGTTCTTGTTTTATCAGTTACCAGTCATAGTCAAGTGAATTGATGGTGACCACATGTGTGTCAGACTAGAACTGTGTTCCATAGGGTTATAAATAGCTGTTGTTTTGTTTTGTGTTTTGTTTTCAGAATTTCATTGCCAGGATTTTCTTTCAAGGAACCTCTGGGTAGACTCCAACCTCCAATCTTAGCACCCAGCCTAGAACATTATTTTTTAGTACCTCTAAGGGACTCTATTCCAGCAGGTAACATGTTTCTGTTGTTGCTAGGTGACTTCCAGTCAGTTCTGACTCATATCAACCCTGTGCACAAAAGAACAAAACACTGACCATTCCTGTACTATCCTCACAATTGTTATGTTTGAGTCCATTGTGATTGTCACTGTGTCAATCCATCTCATAAAGGGCCTTTCTCTGTTTCTGCTTTACTAGGCATGATGTTCTTTTTCAGTAACTTGTTTCTCCTGATAATATTTCCAAAGTACTTGAGATGAATTCTAACCATCTTCATTACTAAGGAGCATTCTGGCTGTTCTTCTAGAAGTCCATGGCATATTCAATATTCACCAGCACTGCAATACAAATGCATCAATTCTTCTACAGCCTACAGTCTTCATTAGTCATTGTCCAACTTTTACATGTATAAGAGGTGACTGAAAATACCATGTTTTGGGTTAGGTGCACCTAAGTCCTCAAAGTAACATATTTGCTCTCTAACACTTTAAAGAGATCTTTGGCAGCAAACTGTTCCAATGCAGTTTGCTGTTTGATTTCTTGACTGCTGTTTCTGTGACTGGAGTCCTGTATGGTGATGTGAGTTAATGCACTGGACTGCAAAGTTAGTTTGAACTGCATGGTCAGTGGTACAAACTGAACAGCTGCTCCTTGGAAACCCTATGCAGGGTTGCTATGGATCAGAACAGATTCTATGACTCTTAACAACAATTTCCATGAGTATTAATTATGGATGCAAGTAAAATGAAATTATTGACAATTTCAATATTTTTTCTGCTTACTATAATATGGTTTATTGGTCTATTGTGGGGATTGTTGCTTACATTGGGTTGTAATCCATACTGAAAGCTGTAGTTTTTGATCTTCATCAGTAAATGGCACCAAGTCTTCTTCACTTTCAGCAAGCAATGTGGTTTCATCTGCATATTGTCTTCCTCTAATCCTGATGCCACATTCTTCCTCATATAGTCCAGTTTCTTAGATTATTTGTTCAACATACAGATTGAATAAATATAACAAAAGGATACAATCCTGAAACATACCTTTTTTTTTAAAATTTAAACTACACAGTATCCCCTTGTTCTGTTTGAATGATTGCTTCTTGGTCTATGTACAGGTTCATTACAAGCGCAATTAATTGTTAAGTAATTACCATTCTTTGCAATGTTATTCATAGTTTGTTATAATCCCACAGTTGAATGTCTTTGCTTAGCCAATAAAACTCAAATAAATATCTCTCTGGTATTCTTTGCTTTCTTTCAAGATGCATTTAATATAAGCAATAATACCCATGCCCTTCTCTAAATCTGGCTTGAATTTCTGGCAGCTCCCTTTTGATATATTACTGCAACTGTGTTCAAATTATCTTAGCCAAATTTTATTTGCATGGGGTATTAATCATACTGTTCAATAATCTCTGCATTCTGTTGAGTTACTTTTCTTTAGAATGGGCAAAAATATGGATCTTTTTCTGTTGATTGGCCAAATAGCTGTCTTCTGAATTTCTTGGCATAGACTAGTAAGTGCTTCCAGTACTGTATCAATTTGCTGAAGCATATCCTAGTTGGCGTTCCATCAATTTCTGGAGGCTTATTTTTCATCAATGTCTTTGATGCAGTTTGGATTTCTTCCTTCAATACCATTGATCCATGATCATATGCTACCTTTTGAAATGGTACAGTGACTCTGTGTATTATTTGCATTTTCTTTTGCTGCTTCCTACATCACTCAACATTTTGCCCATGCTGTTGTTGTTGTTGTTAGGTGTCATGAAGTCAGTTCTGACACCTAGTGACCTTATGCATAGCAAAACAAAACAATGCCTGGTCCTGTGCCATCCTCACAACTGTTCGTGATCTTGAACCTCTTGCTACTGCCACTGCATCAGCAGTGGGGGTCTTCTTCTTCCCCAAGCATGGTGTCCTTATTTAGGTATTGGTCCCTCCTGATAATATGTCTGAAGTATGAGACATGAAGTCTCACCATCCTGGCTTCTAAATAGCATTCTGGTTACACATCTTCCAATATAGATTTGTTTATTCTTCTGGCAGCCCACGGTACTTTTAATATTCCTCTCCAACACCATAATTCAAATATATCAATTATTTTATGGTCTTCCTTATTCATTATCCAACTTTCACATGTGTACGAAGCTATTGAAAATATTCTGACTCAGGGCAGGTGCACCTTAATACTCAAACTGACATCTTTGATCTTGAACACTTTAAAGAGGTCTTGTGAAGCAGATTTGCCTAATGCAATATATCATTTAATTTCTTGACTGCTATTTCCCTGAATGTTGATAGTGGATTCAAGCAAAATGAAGTCTTTGACAACTTGAATCTCTTCTCCATTTATTGTGATGTTACTTATGGTCCAGAGGTAAGGTTTTTGTTTTGTTTTGTTTTGTTTACATGGCTGTGTAACCCATACTGAAGACTGTAGTCTTTTATCTTCATTAGTAACTATTTTAAGTCCCTTTCAATTTCAGAAAACAAAGGTGTAGCATCTGCATATCACAGGTTGATAATGACTCTTGTCCTCCAATCCTCATGCTACATTCTTCTTATATAATCCAATTTCTCAGATTATTTGCTCAGCATACAGAAGAAATAAGTATAATAAAAGAATACAACCCTGGCAGACACCTTACCTGATTTTAAACCATTCAATGTTCCCTTGTTCTATTTGAGCAACTGCCTCTTAGTGTATTACTTGTTCTTGAGCACAATTAAGTGTTCTGATATAGTCATTCTCCTCAGTGCTGTCCAAGTCTTGTCATGATCCACACAAAGGCTTTGCATAGGTACCTGTGTTGATAAAGCACTGGTTAACATCTTTCTGGTATTCTGTGGTTTCAGTTAAATTCCATCTGACATCAGCAAAGGGTTCTCTTGTTTCAGGTCCTCATCTGAATCCAGCTTGAACCTCCTGTTTATGTACTGTTGCAACCATTGTTGAATTATCTTTAGCAGAATTTTACTTGTCCATAGAATCCTTCAATATTACAGCTCAACACTTGAATTTTTCTTCAGTTCTTTTACCTTGAGAAATGCTGAACATGTTATTCTCTTGGTACTTGCACATTTCTTTATAATACTTTGTCTTCTCATGCTGGCTTTAAAATTTTCTGTTTCAGAGTGTCCTGAAATCCACTTTAGTCTTTTATTTTGTTCCCATTTTTTTAATGTCCTTTTACTTTCATCATGTGTGATATTCTTGATGTCATCACACAACTCTTCAGCCATTAGAGTCATCATACCTATCCCTGAGATGGCCTTTAAATTCAAATGGCATATACTCAAAGTCGTATGTTTTTTACCTGCACTTATTTAATTTCTTAAGCTTCAACCTGAATTTGCATATGAGTAATTGATGATCTGTTCCACAGTTTGCCTCTGGCCTTGTTTTGTCTTATGATATTGAGTTTCATCATCATCGCCTTCTATAGATGTAGTGAATTTGATTCCTGTGTGTTTCTTCTGGTGAGATCTATGTGCATATTCATCCTTTATGTTGTTAAAGAAGCTATTTGAAATGAAGAAATTGTTAGTCTTGGGAAATTCTATTATGCAATCTTCAGCATCACCTCTATAATGAAGGTACCGGGAACCAGGCCCGGCAAATTTATTTCAGGGTTTTTTTTTCCAAAGGCAGGTGCGGCGTCAGCGATAAGAATTACACGGAGTCAATAAGTCATAATGAATTCAAAAATCTTCTTATTACATGCTTTATTCTTCTCACTTCTATGCTACTCGGCTCTCTCATTCTTTACTGTCCTGCTTATTTTTTACCCTCCTGCTCATTCTTTTCTCTCCTGCTCTCCTGCTCATCTCTTCTGCTTCTTTACTAGCTTCCCCTCCTTCCATTTTTTTACTGTCTCCTTCTCTACATTACTCTTATTCTTTTTCCTTCTACACTACTACTCCTAATTATCTACATTACTTCTTTCACTACTCCACTCCCCTGCTCCTTCTCTACATTACCCCCCTCTATCCTCCCTCCATTCTTTTCTCATCTCCTCTCCACCTCATATTCCTTCTTCTCCCCCTTCCTCTCCCTACTTCTTCCATTCTTTCTTACAACCCCTTTATATACCATTACAAAAAAACATTGCTTTCATAGTAATCAATGACATCAAAATACAATCAAGTCTGGGGCACATTCTTCATGATTTACAACAGGGATGAAAAGTTATAGCAAAGAGACATTATCTCAAGGCATACGAGACATTCTGGTGTCTTGAAATCTTTTAGTTAAACATTTGTTCCTACATAAATCTATTCTTTTCTCTGAGAAGCAAGTTAACCTTCACATATGTTTCTTGACCTTTGTTAGTCAAATCTTAAGCCATCAAGCCTAATTGTCATATGCAATTTACACTTCCTTAACTTCCTCCTACAGAAACATCCCTTCTCAGGGAAGCTGAGGCCATGAAAACAATTCCCCTGTTTTACTGATCAGATTTCTTATTTATATAACTGTAGATTCTCATAGCCCTTATCTATAGTCTAATTGTTTTTAGGAATTCTTGTACCCACAGCCCTTATTTATGGCCTAGTTGCTTTTAGGGGTTCTTTATTGCCTTAAACTAAGCCTACAAGGAAAAATGTTTACAATCACTAAGCCTAAGCTGGTAGTAATTCAATTGACAAATCCTGTCTCCTAGCAGTCTTAAGAACATTGTTAATATAAGTATTAAAACTACGTAAAGATTACAAGTAGAGTAAAATGTAGCTAGTATATGGCTTCTAACTTTTAATAAAAATATACAAAAGTGTAGAAGAGTCAAAATCTAAAGTAAAGGGATACTAATAAAATCATGAATAAATCAGAGAATGATTCAAAAGGAAAAAAAATAACTAGGGGCCTGCACATAGAATATTATCTTTGTGGCTTTTCCAAAGAAAAATAATTCATTGTTGCTCTGCAAAAACAATGAATTCTTCTATGCCCAGGTTTCCCTGTGTCTCATTTATTTATTTTAATTCCTTGATTAATATGTCTCAATTTATTTATTTTAATTCCTCAACTATGGCTTTTGCCATGAAGGCTATAATTTTCAACTACTGATCCTTCCTCTTTGTTTCTAACTTTGAAATTTTGTTGTCTTTGATAAGTAACATTGAATGGATTCCCACTCATAGTGACTTTATGCACAATAGAATGAAACTGTCCAGTGTTATCCTATCCTAACAATTGTTTTTACCTTTGAGCTCATTGCTTCTGCCACTGTGTCAATTCATCTCATTTGAGGGCTTCTTCTTTTTTGTCAACCCTCCACTTTTCCAACCATGATATCCTTCTCTAGGGACTAGTCTTTCCTGAAAATATGTCAAAAGTATGAGAGACAAAGTTGCAACATCCTTGCCTTAAGGAACACTCTGGCTGTACTTCTAAGACAGATGTGTTTGTTCTGACAGTCCATAATATTTTTAATATTATTCTACAACACCATAAACCAAATGCATTCATTATTATATGGTCTTCCTTATTCACTGACCAACTTTCACATGCAAATGAGGTATTTGAAAATACCATGGCTTTGGTCAGGTGCACCTAAATCCTCAAAGTGACATCTTTGCTCTATAAAGACCACCGTAAATAGTCTTGTGCAGCAGATGTGCCTAATGCAATACGTCATTTTATTTCTTGTCTGCTTGTTTCCATAAGTGTTGATTGTGGAACTAAGCATAATGAAGTCTTTGACAATTTCAATCTTTTCTCCATTTATCATGATTTTATTTATTGTTCCAGTTTTGAAGATTTTTTTTCTTTTCTTTTCATTAAGGTGCAATCCATACTGAAGGCTGTATTCTGATTTTCATCAGTAAGTATTTTAAGTCTTCATTGCTTTCAGCAAGCAAGGTTGTTTCATTGCATATCACAGGTTGTTAATGAATTGTCTTCTAATCTTAATGCATTCTTTTTCATATAAACCAGTTTCTGGGATTATTTCCTCATCATACAAACTGCTTAAGTATGGTTAAAAGATATCCTACCTTAGTGCACATCTTTCCTGATGGTAAACCATTCAATATCCTTGTCATTTCCAAGTTTCACATTCCAATTACCAGTAATTATCCATGCATCTAGATTGCATGTTTGATCAATTTCAGACTAAAGAAGTTGGTAGAATGTTACAAATTCATCATAATTAGCTTTAATGTTCCGTGCATAAATTTTGATAATAGTAATTGATATTCAAGGGTATTCCTTATGATGTTGTTGTTGTTGTTGTTGTTGTTAAATGTCATTGAGTTAGTTCCAAACCATAGTGATCATGTATAGGATTTCCAAGGAGTGACTGGTGAGCTTGAACTGCCAACCTCTCTGTTCAAACAGACTTTGTAGTCCAGGGCATTAACCTACAGTTTCACACCTTTTAGATATTGTCCTATCACTGACAGCTTTATACTTCAAGATACATCTTGAAATTCTCTTTTTAATGATGAATAAAACATCCTTCTTCTTCAATTTGTATTTCCCAGCGTTGTAAACTGTATGAATGTCTGGTTCAAAATTTCAGGTCACTAATGTTTAGGATTCCTGTGCAGCAGATTTGCTGCACAGGAACTTTTTAAAGTATTGAAGAGCAGAGATGTCAGCTTGAGGACTAGGGTGCGCCTGACCCA
>NW_006408566.1:3300225-3324915 GCF_000296735.1 Chrysochloris asiatica
CCAGGATCGAGCATTGTTTCGTTCTGCTGTGCATGGGGTCGCTATGAGTCGGTTCCGACTCGATGGCACCTGACAACAACAACAATGTTTAGGATACCCAACTTTGTGTTCCATTTTATTTTTAAAATTTTCCAATTTCTCTAGATTCATACTTTTTATATTCCACATTCCCATTACTAATTGATGTTTGCAGCTGTTTCTACTATTTAGCTTCCTTGTGTTCAAGACAGCAAGTTTCAGAGTCTCTTCTGACATCCATTTTGGTATTTTCTCTCTTTCCTGTCTCTTTTATAACCTTTTGCTTTCTTCCTGTAGGATGTACTTGATATCATCCCACAATTCTTTAGGTCATCAGTCATTAGTGTCTAATTCATCAAGCTTATTCTTGAGATGGTCTTGAATTCAGGTGGGAAATTTTCAAGATCAAATTTTGGTTCTCATGGACTTATTTTCATTTTCTTGAGCTTCAGCCTGAACGTACATATGAGAAAGTAATGATCTATTCCACAGTCTGTCACTGGCTTTGTTTTGATTGATGATATTATGCATCTCCACCGCATCTTCCTGGTGCATATGTGCCGTGGAGTCGGTTCCTACTCACAGTGACTCTGTACAGGGTTTCTGAGGCTGTAAATATTTGCAAGAGCAAAAACCCTCAACTTTCTCCCATGGAACAGCTGCTAGTTTCGAACTGCTGACCTTAAGGTTAGCAGTCCGATTCAAAACCACTATGCTACTTAAGAAAGGAGTTCTGGTTGCATAGTGATTAGGAATCGGGCTGCTAATCTCAAGGTCTGAAGTTCCAAACTACCAGCTGTTCTGAAGGAGAAAGAGAAGGCTTTCTGCTCCTGTAAAGATTTACAGCCTTGGAAATCTTGTACAGGGTCACTATAAGTCAGAACCGACTCCACGGCACACCATCACCACCACGACGCTACTTAAGAAGATAAGAAAGACAGAAAAGGTCAAAATGGATGTCATAAGAGACACTGAAACTTGCTCTCCAGTGTAGAGATGCTATTACAAATGGAAGAAATTACAAGGTACAAGAGCTGAACAGAAAATTTCAAAGATCAACTCGAGAAGATAAAGCCAAATATTACAACAAAATATGCAAAGATCTGGAGACAGAAAACCAAAAAGGAAGAACAGGTTCAGCGTTTCTCAAACTAGGGGAACTGGAAAAAAAAAAAAAAAAATTAAAGCCTTGATTTTCATTATTGAAAGATTCTCTGGGCAAATTATTGAATGATGCAGAAAGCATCAAGAGAAAATGGAAGGAATACTCAGAGTGACTGAACCAAAAGGAAATGGTTAATGTTCAAATGTTGCAGGAGGTAGCATCTGATCAAGAGCCAATGGTACTGAAGAAAAAAGTCCACGGTGCATTGAAGGAATTGGCAAAGAACAAGGCACCAGGAATTGACTGAATAGAAATTGAAATATTTCAAGAAAGTGAGGCGGCACCGGAGGCATTCACTCATCTCTGCCAAGAAATTTGGAAGACAACTATCTAGCTGACTAATTGGAAGAGATCAATATTTATGCCCATTCCAAAGAGAGGTGACCCAATGGAATGCAGAAATCATCGGACAATCTCTTTGATATCCCATGTGAGTAAAGTTTTGCTAAAGGTAATACATAAACGGCTACAATCATACATTGACAGAGAACTTCCAGAGGTTCAAGCCGGATTCAGAAGAGGCCATGGAACAAGGGATATCATTGCTGATGTCAGATGGATCTTGGCTGAAAGCAGAGAATATCAGAAATATGTTCACCTGTGCTTTATTGACTACTCAAATGGTTTTGATTGTATGGTTCATGACAAGTTATGGACAACATTGCGAAGTATGAGTATTCTGGAACACTTAATTGTGCTCATGAGGAATCTGTACATGGGCCTAGAGGCAGTTGTTCGAACAGAACATGGGAACACTGAATGGTTTAAAATCAGGAAAGGTGTGTGACAAGGTTGTATTTTTTCACCATACTTGTTCATTCTGTGTGCTGAGTAAGTAATCTGAGAAGCTGCGTTATATGAAGAAAACGTGACATCAGGATTGGAGGAAGACTCATTAACAAACTACAATATGCAGATGATACAACCTTGCTTGCTGAAAGTGAAGAAAACTTAAAACATTTACTGATGAAGATCAAAGACTACAGCCTTCAGTATGGATTATATCTCAATGTAAAGGAAACAAAAATCCTTACCACTAGACCAATAAACAACATTCTCATCAATGGAGAAAAGATTGAAGTTGTCAAGGACTTCATTCGTCTTGGATCAACTATCAACACTCATGGAAGCAGCAGTCAAGAAATCAAACGACATATTGCATTAGGCAACTCTGCTGCACAAGATCTTTTTAAAGTATTGAGGAGCAAAGGTGTCAGCTTGAAGACTAAGGTGCGCCTGACCCAAGACATGGTATTTTCAATCACCTCATATGCATGCGAAAGCTGGACGGTGAATAAGGAAGACCATAGAAGAATTGACACATTTAAGTTAGATGTTGGAGGAGAATATTGAAAGTGTCATGTGCTGCCTAAAGAACAAACAGATCCGTGTTGGAAGAAGTGCAGCCAGAGTGCTCCTTGGAGGCCAACCTTCGTCTCTCATACTTCAGACATATTGTCAGGAGGGACCAGTTACTGGAAAAGAATATCATCTTTTGTAGGGTGGAGTGTCAGAGAAAAAGAGGAAGACCCCCAACCAAATGACCAGGTGGCAGCATCAATGGACTCAAGCATGGCAACAGTAGTGAGGTTGGCCCAGGATTGGGCAGTGTTTCATTCTGCTGTGCATAGGGTCGCTATGAATTGGTACCGACTTGATGACACCTAATAACAACAACAACAAAAAATCTTCCTACAGATGTAGTCAATTTGATTCCTGTGTATTCAGTCTTGTAGATTTGATGTGTACAGTCATATTTATGTTATATAAATAAGGTATTTGTAATTAGTAAGTTGCTAGTCTTGTAACATTCTATAATGTGATCTTCTGCATCATTTCCATCACTAAGGCCATATTTTCCAACTAATGATCCTTCCTGTGTTTCCAATTTTTCCTTTCAGTCACCAATAATTATCAATGCATCCTGATTGAATGTTTGATCCATTTCAGACTGAAGAAGTCAGTAGAATTCTTCAGTTTCTTCATGATAAAATTAAGTGGCTCGTGAGTAAATTTAAGTAATAGTATCATGGTGACTGCTAGTATTTGAAATCTTGTGTCACAGATTTCAGGATGAGAGCAAAAGCAAATACAACAAAGTGACAGGTGAGTGGTAGGCAGGAAGTATAGCTTTATTATTTGAATAATCTCAACAACCACAGTTATTGGTACAAAATAGATACCTCTAACTTTAATGAACTTTGATTCCAGATTCCACTCTTCATTCCCACTGCTATAGGAAGTGTGTTGGTGAGTCACTAATGAGTCTCTTCACAAGAATTTCCTGGGAGCTGTTTTGCGCAAGGTTGCACCTCCTCTCAAGGACAACCCAAACCCACTGGCTGAACCGTGAGGATATAGAGACATGGGCTCTTGCCTCCATTTAAAACATCTCTGAAAAGCATACTAACTTCACAGCATCCTTTGTGATTGGCTGAGGCCATTGTTGCAACAGCATTATAGTTCAAACTCTCTTTAGAAACAATGCAGTTTTCTCTGCCCTCTCTCCTCTCCTTGTGTTGTTTCTGACAGCATGCCCCAGAAACCCTTCTGTAAGTAAATCTCAGTCTTAGACATTTCCTGGAGAGCCTGACAACCTTAAACAGTAAATTTACACAAGAAAATTGGCTGCCAAGCAGCAATAATCTTCAATTCCCCTTCCACCACAGGCAGTTATTCTAATTAATTGTCTGTGATATAAATTTTACCTAGATATAATCTAGGTTCCGCCTTATCCTTGAAATGAGATAAGATCAAAATAACCCTTACCCCATTTTATACCACCTTGAAAATCAAAAGTCCTACCTCCTAGATCTGCAAATATTTTAGGATTAGGCCAAGGTTTCAAACCAGTTCAAAACGGTTTAAACATGGCAGACAGAAATAAGGCCTAGCAAGCAAATTTCTTGCATGTTGGATTTTAACCTGTAAGAAACAGGCAGAGGTGTCTTATGAAAATATAGTGGCCAACCATGACACTCTGAATGTGTTTGGCTGCCATCTTTGAAAGTGGAACTGCTTCCTATTTACTTGTTATTATTGTTAAGTGCATGTCTATTGTTTTTATTTTCAACTACATTAATTTAGAAAATAATCCTATGTTTACAAAAATCCCTAATATGCAAGGAATTTATGAATACAGTAGACTTTGTTAAACATCTGAGGACACAAACAGGTTTACATTTTCATTAAGCAAACATCTCCCAATGGGGTATTTGTTGTTGTTAAGCATATTCTAGTTGGTTCCAACTCACACTGACCCTGTATAGAATTTCTGAGGCTGTAAATCTTTTCAAATTCAGAAAGCTTCATCTTTCTCCTTCTGAGCCACTGGTAAGCTCAACCTGCTTACCTTGTGGCTTGAAGTGCAGTATTTATAATACAGAACCACCATTCTCCCCAAATGAGTATTTGTTGTTGCTTTTTAAGTGCTGCCAAGTTGGTTCTGACTCACAGAGACCCTGTATGAGGTTTCCAGGAAACCACTGGAAGGTTTGATCTGTCAGTGCTCTGTTTAACAGTTAAATGCTTATCCTACAGCACTACATCAGGACTCCATAACTGAGTATTGTTGTTTTCATTGTATGCCTTCATGTCAGTTCTGACCCATAGTAACCCTGTATGGCGTTTCTTAGGAGTGGTTGGTGAATTTGAACTCCCAACCTTGCCATTCAAATCTACTTGGCAGTCCAGCACCTTAACCCACAACGACACACCAGGAGTCTAACTGAGTATTGTTATTGTTGTTGTTAAGTGCCTTCATGTCAGTTCTGACTCATAGCAACCCTGCATAGGGTTTCTAAGGAGCACCTGGTGAGTTTCAACTGCCATCCTTGAGCTTCAAATTGACCTTGCAGTCTAGCGCATTAACCCAAAGTGCCACATCAGGACTCCAACTAAGTATTGTTATTGTTGTTTTTAGGTGCCATCGAGTCGGTACTGACTCATAGCAACCTTATGCACAGCAGAACAAAACACTTTCTGATCCTGGGCCAACCTCAAAATTGTTGCCACACTTGAACCCACTGATTGATGCTGCCACTTGGCAAATACATCTCGTTGGAGGACTTGCTCTTTTTCGCTGACCCTCCACCTTACCAAACATGATATTCTTCTCCAGTGACTGGTCTCTCCTGAAAATATGTTTGAAGTATGAGAGACTAAGTTTGGACATCCTGGACTCCAAAGAGCACTCTGGATGCACTTCTTCCAACACAGTTCTGTTGGTTCTTTTGGCAGCCCGTGGCATTTCAATATTCTCCTCCAACATCATAACTCAAAAGCATCAATTATTCTATGGTTTTCCTTATTCACTGTCCAGCTTTCGCATGCATATGAGGTTATTGAAAATACCATGGTTTGGGTCAGGCACACCTTAGTCCTCAAGATGACATCTTTGCTCTTCAACACTTTAAAAAGGTCTTGTAAAACAGATTTGCCTAATGCAATATGTTGTTTGATATCTTGACTACTGCTTCCATGAGTGTTGATAGTTGATCAAAGAAGAATTAAGTCCTTGACAACTTCAATCTTTTTTCCATTGATAAGTATGTTGTTTTTTGGTCCAGTGGTGAGGATTCTTTCCTTTCTTTACATTCAAATGCAATCCTTACCAAAGGCTATGGTCTTTGATTTTCATCAGTAAGTATTTTAAGTCTTCTTCACTTTCAGTAAGCAAGGTTGTATCATCTGCATATGTTATTGTTGTCAGGTGCCATCGAGTCAGAACTGACTCATAGCGACCCCATGCACAGCGGAACGAAACAATGTCCGATCCTGGGCCAATCTCATTACCACTGCCACACTTGAGTCCATCAATGATGCCACCTGGCTGATCCATCTCGTTGGGGTCTTCCTCTTTTTCTCTGACCCTCCACCTTACCCAGCATAACATCCTTCTCTAGCGACTATTTCCTCTGGACAATATGTCCAAAGTATGAGAGACGAAGCTTAGCCATCCTGGCCTCCAAGGAGCACTCTGGCTGCACTTCTTCCAAAACAGATCTATTGGTTCTTTTGGCAGTCCATGACACTTTCAGTATTCTCCTCCAACACCACAACTCAAAGGCATCAATTCTTCTAAGATCTTCCTTATTTACTGTCCATCTGCATATAGCAGGTTGTTAAAGAGTCTTCCTCCAATCCTGATGTCACGTTTTTCTTCATAGAACCCAGCTTTTTGGATTATTTGCTCAACATACAGGTTGAATAAGTATGGTGAAAGTATACAACCTTGTTGCACACCTTTCTTAATTTTAAACCATTTAGTGTTCCCACGTTCTATTCAAACAACTGCCTCTTGGTCCATGTACATATACCTCATGAACGCAATTAAGTGTTCTGGAATACTCATACTTTGCAATGTTGTCCATAGCTTGTCATGATCCACACAATCAAAAGGCTTGTGTCATCAATAAAGCACAAGTAAACATCTTTCTGATATTCTCTGCTTTCAGAGAAATATGGATCTCTTCCAATCAGTCGGCCAGATAGTTGTCTTCCAAATTTCTTGGAAAAGATGAATGAGTGCTTCCTGTGCTGCCTCATTTTCTTGAAATATTTTGATTTTTTATTCTATCCATTCCTGGTGCCTTGTTCTTTGCCAATTCCTTCAATGCCCTTGGACTTCTTCCTTCAGTATCATTGGCTCTTGATCACCTGCTACCTCTTGAAATACTTTCAGAATCACAGCAACTCACAAGCTACCACAGTATGACAAACTGACAGATGAGAGGTGGTAAAGTAAGTATTAGATGTCATAAAATTGTCTTTGACCTTCCCGTACGGATATTTTTCACCTGACCACTTCTTCCCAGAGACAAGTGTTCAGCCTTATGACATACCAGTAGCTGGTCTCCTACATTCCCTTTGAAATTTATCACTCACTTCTCTTCCTTTCCCCATCAAGTGAAGCTGCAGAATGTCTGATTGCCTCCAACAATGGAGTAGGTAAGAGGCTAGAAAGTTTCCTTGTTTGTTATCTTCTTTGGAGAACCATAGTTAACACTAACAGGGTTTATAGGCTTTAATTGTACTTGTGAGACACTTGTCCTATCATGGTGCCTCAAAAAATGAATTAATAAAATGAATTGTTGTTGTTATGTGCCATGGAGTCGGTTCCAATTCATAGTGACCCTGTACAGGGTTTCTGAGGTTGTAAATCTTTATGGGAGCAGAAAGCCTCATCTTTCTCCCATGGAACAGCTGGTAGTTTCAAACTGCTGGTCTTACAATTCACAGCCCAATTCGTAACCACTACATTACCAGTGCTCCTTAAATAAAATGAATAGGATGCTAGATATTTTAGAAGTTAGACACTAGAACTACCAAGCAGATAATCTGCAGCTTCCCTTGATGGGGGAGCAGAACCATCCTTGTCATCTCCCTGGAATCAAACAGGATCCCAAATGATCCTATTACACTACTGTGTATCTACCATCTTCTCCTGCTTAGTGTTTTATCTTTTTGTGCTCATCATCGTTAATACCATGAGCTTCAGTAAAACTATTCAAGTTGTGCAAAGTGAAGAAAAGTAAACAGATAAATCGACAGTGTCTTCAGAAACATTGTTCTCTGTACCGGAATATTGAAAAACATTAAGAAATAAGGTTAATATCTCTTTCATAGATTCAGAATTCTCTTAGGCTGTAATTTGAGAGTTTTCCTACATGCACTTCTCTTTGTACAAAACACATTAATAAGACTAGTTCCTCATTCTCTCATACAGGGCAGAAATAAAAGCAAGCAGTAAGTGCTTCCTGCTAATGTGACCAAAAAAAAAAACCAAAAAAAACCTTGCCATTCTTTCAGAGCTTCATTGTTGAAATCATCCTTACATCTTCCTTTATTTTGTTATTCCCTTCCTTATTCCTATTTCCTTCCATCCCACTTTTCTTTCCTATCTTCATTTAACAAATTTTTACTGAAGTTTTGCATATCCAAGTGGTGACTATGCACTAAGAATTAAATGATAAAAGCATTATTCCAGCCTTCATTAAATTCAGTTTAATAGGGATGAGTCTTCTAATGCATAATAGCCTATAGTGGCCAACTGCTTTTCACATTCCAACAACTGCTTCACTCTACAACACTATATCTGGTCACTCACCTCTACCTCTATCATACTACTCAGTACCTCAAGCCACATTAAACAAGAATACTTGCTTACAGGGCTTCCCACATGGATTTTCTTGCTCTGGAAATGAATGTTCTGCTTTCTCTGTAATACTCTTTTAACCCAGACCTATGCTATTGTAGGGGTTACAAATTGGGCTGTGAACCTTAAGATCAGCAGTTCGAAACTAGCAGCCACTCCGTGGGAGAAAGATGAGGCTTTCTGCTCCCGTAAAGATTTATAGCCTCAGAAATTCTGTACAGGGTCACTATGGGTCAGAATCGACTCAACGGCACTTAACAACAACAGCAATGCACTTGGTAGCGGAGTGGTTACAAATAGGGCTGCTAACCTCAGGGTCAGACACTACCAGCTGTTCCTCAGGAGAAAGATGAAGCTTTCTGCTCCCGTAAAGATTTATAGCCTCAGAAACCCTGTACAGGGTCATTATGAGTCGGAACCCACATAACCACCACCACCATGCACTTGACCTGATTCATTTATACTCATCCTTCATGCTTCCACTAAGCACTAATTCACAGAAGTGATGCTGAATCTGATATGCAACCTTGTTGATATGTGGAAGCTGCAAGCATGACAACTATTGCTCAGGCTCCATGCCTGAACTGCCCAGAGAACATTTTCATATGAAGCAAAAGATATGCCATGAGGAAGCCATCCCTTTGAATCCATCCAACTGTAGAATACACCTGAGTGATTTCTGAAACAAACAACTTTTTTCTCAGGAACAAGAATGAAAATGTAAAGCTAACAAATAATCTAACACCTCACCTCTGCTGCCCTGAAGAAAATAGGTTTAGGGATTTCTTTTTTTTTTTTTTTTTCCCCTCAATATGTCGCTCTCTCTCCCTACCCTCTCCCATTCCCTCTCTATCACTCATACTTCTGCTTTAGTTGTCAAATCTCCCGTTTCTGACTTTAACCTTTCTGCATACTTTTATAAGAACACTTGTGCTTGCATTTGACTCACCTAAATAGACCAGAATAATCTCCCTGTCTCGATATTTTTCGTTGATCCCCATATGCAATGTTCCTTTGTTGTTTATAAATATTTATTTTTTTTATAAATTTATAAATGTTTTATAACATATTTACATATTTATAAATTTTGAGAATTAAGATGTGGATTTTTAGGGGAGGGGAGTACTATTCTGTCTACCACAGCATCAAATGTTTTTCTCTGCATCCACTGAAGACAGTCATACTACAGTTTGCCTGAAAGGACTTAAACTGCTTTAGTTTGTTTTCCTACTATGAGAGGGCTTCTAAAAGTTCATCGAAAGTTTCCATTACTTTTTAATTATAGTTTACTGAAAAGTTTTTAAAGCCCTCTCTAAGACTGAGCAATGACATGAACTGGTTATGACATGACCTTAGTGTTTTGTCTTTGAGTTTTGCTGCTGTTGCTTTACCCTGCTTCATTGACCTTGCTCTAATTTCATCATATATATCCCATTGTATCCAACTAGATGATTGTTGTCATCACACATATTGATCTAGCTAATATGGAGAGGACTCCTGATATGGCGCTGTAGGATCATCATTGGAATGGGAATCACAACATCAGCAGGGTTATCCATGGTGGGTAAGTTTTATTGGGGCTTCCAAACTAAGAACAGATTAACAAAATGGAATACAATTTCCTTCCTTATGAAAGATTGCCCTCTGAAAAGTTTATGAATAGGAGAGAATATTGTCTGATATAGTGACAGATGATGAGCCCCTCAGGTTGGAAGGCACTCAACATATGTATTGACTGTGCACTGAGAACCAACAAGAACAGACAACAACCAGAGATTGACATGCGAGGCAGCACCTCCCAGAACTAAATCGACAAATGGAAGAATTGAGAACAGAACAAAACTATAAGAACAAACTCAGAGAATCTGGAAGGTCAATCTATGATAAAAAATAAAAATAAAAAAAAATTACAGTGTGAAAAAAGATAAACACATAGAAATAGAGATCCAGATAGTGAGGAGGTCAGGTAGATTACAGGATAAAACAGACTGCACTAAATGGAGGGGAAAGTTAATGGAATACAAAATAACCTCAAAGAAAATTAATACTTCACAGCATACCAAGAAAATGAAAATCCGAGAACATGGAATCATTGAAACTATGAGAAAACTCACAAGAAATAACACAAAAAATCAGTACAGGAAGACACACAGAACAAAGAAAGCAGCAACACCACACACACACACACACACACACACACACACACAAAGAAACATAATGGCAGCAAATAATCCATACCTATAGATAATTACACTGAATGTAAATGGATTAAATGCACCAGTTAAGAGACAGAGGGTAGCAGAATGGATAAGAAAGCAAGATCGTACAGTATGTTGTCTGCAAGAGACACATTTTACATACAGAGACAAAAACAGATTAAAAGTCAAAGGATGGAAAAAAATATATACCAAGCTAATTGCAATAAAAAACGAACAGGAGTGGCAGTACTAAGCTCTGATAAAATAAAATTTAAGGCGAAAACCAGCATAATAGATAAAGATGGACATTACATCATGATTAAAGGGACAATTGAACAAGATGAAAAAACCGAAATAACCATAATAAATATGTATGTTCCCAATGAAAGAGCTCCAAAATGTATAAAGCAAACTCTAATAGAAGAAAGAACAGACGAATTTACAAAAATAGTGGGCAATTTTAATACACCGTTTTCAAAAATGGATAGAACAACCAGAAAGAAACTTGACAAAGACACAGAGGAACTAAACAACACAATCAGCCAACTGGACCTCATAGATGTGTATATAGCATTCACCTCAACAATAGTGCAAAACACATTATTTCCAGTGCCCATAGAACATTCTCCAGAATAGAGCACGTGTTAGTCCACAAAACAAACCTACATAAATTTACAAATATCAAAATACTACAAAGCAGCTTCTTAGACCACAATGCTATCAAATCAGAAATAAACAATAGGAAGACCAAGGAACAAAGTCAAATACATGGAAACTTAATAACACCCTGCTGAAAAGTGACTGGCTATGAGAAGAAATAAAACGTGAATTCACAAAGTTCCTAGAAACAAATGAGAATGAAAACACAACATACCAAAATCTTTGGGACACTGAGAAAGCGGTGCTGAGAGGACAATTTATTGCAATAAATTCACACATCAACAAAAGAAGAAAGAACCAAAATTAACACATTAACACAGCATCTACAACAATTAGAAACAGACCAACAGAGGGAACCTACAGTCACCAAAAGAAAATAAATAAATATTAGAGCAGAAATAGATGAGCTGGAAAACAGAAAAACTATAGAAAGGATCAACAGGACAAGAAGCTGGTTCTTTGAAATTATTAACAAAATTGACAGACCATTGGCAAACCTAACAAAAGAAAAGAGGGAGAAGACACAAATAACAACATTAAAAACCACATAGGTGATGTCACAATGGAATCAAAGGAAATCAAAAGGATAATAACAGAATACTATGAAAAGTTGTACTCCAACAGATTTGAAAACTTAGAAGAAACGGATACATGTTTAGAAAAACATGACCTACCTAAACATAAACAGAGTGAAGTAGAAAAGCTGAACAGACACATAACAAAAGAAGAAATTGATCAGATCATCAAAAAACTCCCAACCAAAAGAAGTCCAGGCTCAGATGGCTTCACTGGGGAGTTCTACTAAAGATTCAGGGAGAAACTATCACCAATTCTACTCAAATTATTTCAGAATCCAGAGGACAATGAAAAGCTTCCTAATACATTTTATGAAGCAAGCATAACCCTAATGCTAAAACCAGGGAAGGATGTAACTAATAAAGAAAATTATATACCAATACCCCTCATGAACATAGATGCAAAATTTCTCAACAAAATCCTAGCCAACAGAATCCCCAGCACATGATCAAGTGGGTTTCATATCAGGGATGCAAAGATGATATAATAATAATACAAAAACAATCAGCATAATCCACCATATAAATAAGAAAAAAGAAAAGAAGCACAGTATGATATAGATTGATGCAGAAAAGGCATTTGACAAAATCCAACATCCATTCCTTATAAAAACATTCAACAAAGTAGGAATTGATGGGAAATTCCTCAACATAATTAAGAGCATAGATGCAAAACCAACAGCATGCATTACTCTCAATGGAGAGAAACTGAAAGTCTTCCTTCTGTGAACAGGAACCGGACAAGGATGCCTTTTGTCACGACTCCTATTTAACATTGTGCTGGAAGTCTTAGCAAGAGCTATATGGCAAGACAGGGAAATTAAAGACATCAAAATTGGCAAAGAGAAAGTAAAACTCTGTCTATTTGCAGACAATATGATCGTATACATAGAAAATCCCAAAGACTCAGTAAAAAAGCTACTAGACCTCATTGGAAGATTCACCAAAGTGTCAGGATATAAGATCAAAATACAAAAATCAGTTGGATTCCTCTACAACAACAATGACAGTGCTGAAAAGGACATTAGGAAAGCAATACCATTTACAGTGGCCACCTGAAGGATGAAATATCTAGGAATAAATGTATCCAGAGAGACAAAGAACTATACAAATAAAACTACAAAACATTACTACAAGAAACCAAAAGAGACCTACAAAAATGGAAGAATGTACCATGCTCCTGGATAGAAAGATTTAACATTGAGTAAATGTCAATATGCCCAAGGCAATTCATATATATAATGCAATCCCAATCCAGATTTCAATGACATTCTTCAAAGATATGGAAAAAACAATTACAAACTTTATACAGAAAAGAAAGAGACTCAGGATTTTATAATGGAAAAGAAAGAGACCCAGGATAAGGAAAGCACTGCTTAAGAAGAAGAATAATGTTGGAAACCTTTCACTCCCCAATTTCAAAATTTATTACACTGTTTCAGTGGTCAAAACAGCTTGGTACTGGTACAGTGAAGGATACATTGATAAATGGAACAGAATTGAGAATCCAGAAAATAACCTATCCACATATAGCCAACTGATTTTCGACAAAGTACCTAAATATATCACATGGGGAGGTGATAGTCTCTTCAACAGATGGTGCTGGCAGAACTGGAAAGTGATATGCAAAAGACTGATATAAGACCATTACCTCACACCTTATACAAAAACCAACTCAGCATGAGTTAAAAACCTAAATGTGTATCCCAGAATTATGAAGGCCATCAATGAATAAATAGGGACAACTGTGAGGGCTCTAATTCAGGGAATACATAGACTACCAAACATTTTGAAAATTACACAAACAAAAGTAGACAAAATTGATGATTGGGACATACTAAAAATTAAAAACCTATGTGAATCAAAAGACTTCACCAGAAAAGTAAACAGGGAACCCACAAAATGGGAAAAAATCTTTTGCAATGACACATCATATGAGGAACTCATTTTAAAAATATATAGGAAACTACAACAAATCTACAAGAAAAAGATAAATAACCCAATTAAAAAATGGGCAGAGGACATGAACAGACACTTCACCAAGAAGATCTGGGCAGCCAACAAACATATGAAGAAATGTTCATGATCACTAGCCATTAGAGCGATGCAAATCAAAATGACAATGAAATATCATCTCACACCAGCAATAACAGCAAAGATTAAAAAAGTTGAGGACAATAAATGCTGGAGAGGATGTGGAGAGCCTGGAATGCTCTGGCATTGCTGGTGGGATTGCAAAATGGTCCAACTTCTCTGGAAAACAATATGGCACTTCCTCAGAAGGTTGGAAATAGAAATACCTTATGATCCAGCAATTCCTCTACTTGGTATTTATCCACAAAAAATATGAGCCATAACATGAGAAGATATATGCACACCAATGTTCATAGCAGCAGTATTAACAATAGCAAAAAGATGGAGGCAGCCTAAGAACCCATCAATTGAAGAATGGATAAACACACTGTGTGGTACAAACACACAATGGAATATTATGCTACTTTGAAGAACAAGGAAGCCCGCCCGTAACCTACCACATAACATGAATGAACCTTGAGGCCATTATATTGAGTGAAATTAGTCAGTCACAAAAGGAGAAATACTGTATAGGACCATTAATGTAAAAAACTAAGGAAAAAAAAAAAACATAGTAAAGGGGGGATGGGGAATTCTTTGCTGGTTACTGTGATGTGAGGGGTGAGGTGAGGGGAAGGAAGGGAAGGTGGAACTCAGGGTAGGGAATAGACACAGGGTAGTTTGGGTGCTGGGTAGGGAGGCAATACACAAAAAGGGGGAGGGGAATGGAAGAACAAGGCGAATGAGAAACAATTAGGCAGGTTTTCATGGGCTAAGTGGGATAGAGTTAAATAATGATGTATGCACAACCTTGGAACAACAGGATTCCTGGATACAGGAATTGAGACATGGTTGGAATGGTCAAAGGGGGGGAAATAATGTTAAGATGCCTGACTGTCTTTTGAATCTTGGTTTCCTTTGCATACCACTATAAAATAGACACTCCAGGGGGAGAGAAAGGAATAGCCAGAAATATCACCATAGAAAGCCTGCAAGTCCATCTTCTACCAATAACTGATAGGAATACCTACAATGGGAGTACAACATGGCAAGTGAAGGAGGCTTCCTGTGGAGCCTCTGCTTTACATAAGACCATGGATGAAATCCTAAACCCCATCCAGAATCTTCTGAGGTGGGAAATTTCCACTGGAACAGACAAGCAGACCAGCCTGGAACAGCTAGAATAACAGAAGATACTTCTTGGAAAAAATACTGACAGGAAAAATACAAAACAATAATGGTAGTCCAACTGACTAATACAAGAACAAGCAAGTTGCTCACCCCAAAAACATCATGTCAAGTGGTTGGATCCTCACAGGGCAAAACCCACTTCCAATACTAAGACTCAGTGGGAATACATGAGCAGACATGCTCTCTGACTGGTGATCACGTTTGTCACTGATAAGTGGAAGTGAGAGGAAAACAGCAATGAAGCTGTGATCTAAGCTCTACCACTTTCAATAGAGTCCTGTGAACCCAGCTGGAGACCTGGTTGGCCAGCAGTACGGCAAAACCTGGGAATTCTTGAGCCCAGAGTCAGTGACATAGCCACAGAGGACTAGAGTGGAGAGTGAAACATCCAGCTGAAAAGAAGACAGGGCATATGCATATGAACACCCACACTTAGAGATAATACCCACATGACCTGGTTTCAATGGCTGGATGATCAGAACTCAACTAGAAGAAGAAAGAAGAGGAAAAAAGGGTGATCTGATACAATTTGAACTTCACCTACACCTATGGATGCTGTAGCTCAAAAGAGGGAACAAATCTTTACAGCTAGGATCATTCTCACCCCCTCGATACAAAGGGTAGACAGGGATGGACAACTTGGACATTGTCTACCCAAAATGGGGCGGGGGGGGGAGGGGGTTTACAAAGGCAAGAAGTGACTGGCATACAAACTTTCAAGAGACAGCCTAGATCCAGAGGGTGTGGAGGAGAGTAGAATCTCCACTGAGTAGTATCCAATCTGTCTGGGTGGGGCTGATGAAAGGAGAGGGAGATAGCAGTCATGTGGTGCAATAGTGAATAATTTATATCAGGACTGACTGTGAGTTGGAAATGTAAAGGTGGATGTTTTGTAGCAAAGGATGGGAGTGATTGACTTTGCAGTCCAGGAGCAGAAGTCCCTGAGACCATCAAAGGAGAAGAGCTGAATGCGGAACCCTGCCCAGAGAAACAATGATGCCAGAGATAGAGGCAGAGACGACAATGTGGAGAGATGGAGCAACTGGGGATTCTAGACCCAGAGAAGGAGAGTAGCTGTGTGCTGATGAGCAGGGGCAGGCTTGCGGGCTACACCCTTTGCTTGATTGATGGTGCGTGGAGGGGATTGTAATTATGGCAATGAAACGAAATACGATAGGATGAACATAAAGCTAATATCCTCCCATGTAAACTATCACATAATTCACACACACACACACACACACACATCATATATATATATAAGATGATGGAAGATATACACAGAGTAGCTGTACCAAAAAGATATGGTTGATGTTCATTCATTTTAGGAGACAGCATGTGATCAAGAACTGATGGCCAACAAGAAAAAGAAGAAAGAAGTCCTAGCTGCATCAAAGGTGTTGAAGAAAAACAAGGCTTCAGGAATTGCCAAAATACAAAATGAAAGGTTTTCACAATTTATGCAGTGCTGGATGCACTCACTCATCAATGTCTTGAAATTTGGATGATGGCTGCCTGGCCAAATGATTGGAAGAGATACATATCTGTGCCACTCCAAAGAAAGGTGACCCAACAGAATTTGGAAATTATAGAACAATATCATTAATATCACGGGTTAGTAAAATTTTACTGAAGACAATTCAAAAAAACAATTTCAGCAGTACATAATTAGGGAACTGCCAGAAATTCGAGCCAGATTCCTAAGAGAATATGGAATAAGGGATATACTTGCTGATGTTAAAGGAATGTTGGCTGAAAGCAGAGAAAACCAGAAAGATGTTTACTTGTGCTTTATTGAGTATGCAAATGTTTTCAACTGTGTGTATCATGATAAACTATAGATAACATTGTGAAGAATGAGCATCCCAGAACACTTGATTATATTCATGAGGAACATTTACATAGACCAATAAGCAGTCGTTAGAATAAGGGGATACCGAATGTTTTAAAATCAGGAAAGGTATGCACCAGCATTGTATTCTTTCATTATAGTCATTTAATCTTTATGCTGAGCAAATAATCCAAGAGGCTGGATTATATGAAGAAGAACATAACATCAGTATTGCAATATACAAATGCTACAACCATGCTTGCTGGAAACCAAGAGGATTTAAAATATTTACTGATGAAGATCAAAGACTATAATCTTCAATATGGACTGCACCTCAATGTAAAGAAAATGAAAATCCTCACACTGGACCAGTAAAATAATATCATGATAAACAGAGAAAAGATTGAAGATGTAACAGGCTTCATTTTGCTTGGGTTCACAATCAACAGTTATGGAAGCAGTAGTCAAGAAATCAAGTAGCATATTGCTTTAGGCAAATCTTCTGCACAAGACCTCTTTAAAGTGTTCAAAAACAAAGATATCAGTGTGAGAACTAAGGTATACCTGATACAAGCCATGGTATTTTCAATCACCTCATATGCATGTGAAATTTGAATAATAAATAAGGAAGACCAGACAGGAATCAATGCATTTGAATTATGGTGTTGGAGAAGAATATTAAAATTACCATAGACTACCAGAAGAATGGAGTCCTGGTGTGGCATTGTGAGTTAAGGTACCAAACTGCAAAGCCATTTAGTTTAAATGGTTGGTGGTATAATCTCACCAGCGGCTCCTCGGAAACCCTATACAGGGACGCTATGGGTCAGAACCAACTCGACAGCACTTAACAATGAAAACAATCAGAAGAATAAACAATTCTGTGTTGAAAGAAGTGCAGCTGGAATGCTCCTTAGAACAGAGGATGGAAAGACCTTGGAGGAACCTCTACCTGGAGAAGAACATCATTCTTGATAATGTTGTAAGTCAGGGGAAAAGAAGAAAACTCCAATGAGATGGATTGACACCATGGCAGTAGCAATGGGCTCAAGCATAACAACAATTGTGAGGATGGCTCAGGACAGGACAGTGTTTCATTCTATTGTTCATACAGTCATTATGAGTTGGAACCAACTCAACAACACCTCACAACAATAACACTAAGCAGGACTAACCTTGTTTTGTCAGTCTCTTAGAATAGTACTTGTGTTATATATGGAGTCCTGGAATGGCACTGTAGGATAAGCACTCCATCATAAGGTAGATTTGAACCTCAAGATTGGTGATTCAAATTTACCATCTGCTCTTCAGAACCATGGTCGGACCGACTTCTCAGCATTTAACAACAGTATTGTATATAATGAGTTTATTCTCTATTTAAGGACCCCTACGGGAGAAAGATGAGGATTTCTACTCCCGTAAAGATTTACACCCTCGGAAACCCTGTACAGGGTCGCTATGAGTCGGTTCCGACTCCACGGCACATAACAACAACAACAACTGGTGTAATGGTTAAACATTAGTTGTTAACCAGAAAGTTGGCAATTTGAATGTAACAACAACACTGTAAGAGAAAGTTGTGATGGTCTGCTTCTGTAAAACACACTCTTATAGGAATCCTATGATTCATTTATACGCTGTTCTATAGAATCACTTTGTTCAAATCAAGTTGACAGCAGTAGGTTTTGCTTTTATTCTCTATTTGTTGTCTAGGAACTCTAGTTTGATTTTTAATCCTGGCCAATCCACAGTCATGTTGTATGATTTCTCTCAAGCAAATTATCTGCATTATGCCTTACATCTTTTTCACCTATAAAATGGAAATAATGTTCCATACATTATTCATAGCGTAGTGGTTACGAATCGGGCTGCGAACCGCAAGGTCAACAGTTCGAAACTACCAGCTGCTCTGCGGGAGAAAGAAGAGGCTTTCTGCTCCCGTAAAGATTTACAGCCTCGGAAACCCTGTTCAGGGTCGCTATGGGTTGGAAACGACTCGACGGCACTTAACAACAACAATAAACCTTGGACTGTGAACCACAAGGTCCCTGGTTTGAGCCTGCCAGCCACTCTGCAGGAGAACGATGAGGCAGATACAGGGTCACTATGAGTTGGAACCAACTAGAGGACACTTAAAAACAACATTTTTGTAAAAATCTATTGAGGTAAAATAACCCTTGGAGGATACAGAATAGAGATTGAAAGAATTATATACATTATATAGGTATCATTTCATTTATAAAATCTGATGCACACATGAAAGAAAACATAGAAATTAGGATAGAATAATGAGATAAGCTTTGATACGGCCTTCAGTGAGCATATAAGGAGATAATGTGGTACCTAGAAACAAGTGTTGAGACTTTCTCAGCATCCTCATCCTAAGATCCTGAGAACCCTATTTTTAATTAGTTCTGTGCCTTCTTTGATGCTAACTGTTTGTCAAAACACTTAACTTCATACCAAAAACCTTTGTACCATTGGAACATCAGCAGTTGTGTCAGACAACTCTTAAAAGCCACAAATCCTACTTCTCCACTTTCTCTCAAAACAATACACAGGATACCCTGCTATTTTCCTTCTCGAGTAATGCATCTTTGTTTTTCAGACAATAACAGTTCTTAGCTCTATAACAATATCATACCCTGACAATGAATCTATTAAGTACACCATTGGTTGCTATTCCAACATTTATCTATTTATTGAGTTATTCATTAATTTTGTCAAATGAATTTGTTAAGTTTGCTAAATAAAAGAATTCTGAAAACTTATTCTGTAATTCCTATTACTTCCTTAGACAAATTCCATTTCAATAGGTTTATAGCTAGATGAGTAAATCTAGGGATTTTCACAGACACCAGTGTTTCATATTTGGACCTTCTGATAGTTTTAACCTCAAATACAATCAGTTTTCAAGTGAAAACAAGATTTTAGTAGCTGCCAACTCATCTTGGATTCACAAAAATCAAGCTGTGTTCTGGTGCTTGCTTCATAAATTAGAACCAACAATAAAGATTCTGGAATCAGGGCTTAAGTGGCAATTTTGTTGATGATGCATGATGCAGAACAGAATGCATTTTGTTCAACTGTGCAGTGCTGCTTTTTCAAGGTTGGCAGCAGTAGAATATTTTCTGTGTGGGATGTTAGCTAAGGTTTTGAAAGAAAGACACCAATTACATACTTTCTGAGCCAAGATGGTTTTCATAGCAATTTATATACTCTAATCCTAATAAACCAGAATCCCAGGGTTCATCAAGGTTAATGTGATTTTACCCACTATCACAGACAAATTACCCATTAAATAAAGTAAGCACATGCATACAGAATCAATGTAACAGGGACACCAGCTGTCCAAAGCAAAGACCCTAAATGAGCTTGTGCTCTAGAAGGGTACAAGGAAAAGTGAATACATAGTTGAAGGGAATTGGTACGGCGTGAAATGAAATTCATATCATTTGATAAATTATGTATGTTTTTGTTGTTAAGTGTAGCTGAGTCAGTTTCAACTCTTAACAATTCTGTATAGTGTTTATAGGAGCTGCTGGTGGATTTGAACTGCTGACATTGCAATTAGCAGTCCAGTGTTTATCCTAATAATTAAATTGTCCTTTCATTTTTGGTCAAACAGGTATAGCCTCATGCTCAGTTCTCTTTCATTTACCATATAAAAATGTGCAAATAACACTGTAATCACATGACTCACATATCTAATTCTATGTAGTTTAATTCAAAAGTAAACAAAACACATTTTCAGATGAAGCGTATACTTGTATGTGTATCATGCTCTTTGTAATTGGTCTCATGCCTGCTGAGTATCTGTAAGAGTCCAATGAATTGTTAAGCTATAGCATCAACGGAGGTTAAGTTAGTACACAAAATTTTAAGCATTATTTCATGATACAAAACACTTGTGGAGATCTGCAAACTAAACATCATACAACAAAGGAATGAAGTTAATTTTTACTCTCTCAGACCTGAAGAACAAAAGTATATACTCCAAACCCATTTTTTATTACTTAATAATTTTCAATTATAAATTTTGTGTTAACGTTAGAATTTGAATGTAAAATTTATCATATAAATTTTACTTGTTTTACTAATTCCATTTATTTTCATTTAAATTTATTTATCAAGATAGAACCAAATTTTTAAGTGACATAATTTTATATCCAGATAAAGTGAAACAGCAAAACCAAAAGCTAGTAGAAAGAAAAAAGAAAAGGATTTGTGAATCACTAAAGACAATTCCAAAATTAACTTTCCTTTTAGAATGTAATGAATCAGAACAGACTTCTTTCATTGAACATTTGAATTTAATAGCAATACAAAAATAACAGATTTTTTTTTACCAAATTCTCTCTCCATTCACTGCTGTAGTAACAATATAATAACGGTGTGCTGTTGTTACATGCCCTCAAGTCAGTTCTGGCCCATAGCAACCCTGTATAGGATTTCCGAGAAGTGGCTGGTGATCTTGAACTGCCAACCCAGCATATCAAACTGACTTTGCAGTCCAGCACGTTAACCTGCAGTGCCACACCAGGACTGCAATAATGGTGCAGAAAGTGAAATATTTTTAAATTTTGAAATTGTTGCATCCGCAGACCCCACAAAAAAAAGAAATACAGATCCTGTTTTGTATAACATTTTTTCTTCTAATAATGTAAATTACTGGATCAAAAGAGAGTCAATGAATGATCAGAGCTCAAGTAGAAGAAGAAGACGAAAAAAAGAGTACTTTGATAACAATTTGATGAACTTGACCTACACCTCTGGATGCAGTAGCTCAAAAGAGGAAACAAATCTTTACAGCAAGGATCATTCCCACCCCCTCCATACACAGAGTAGACAGGGATGGGCAACTTGGACACTGGCTACCCAAAATGGGGGGGGGGGGACTACAAAGGTAAGAAGCGACTGGCTTACTCTATAGTAGAGGATAAAATATAATGTGCGTTTCCCAATATTGAAATTGCTTTATCCATATTCCTAACTTTAACTGACAAAACTGTACAACAAAAATGTTCATTCTCATTCCTAAAGGAACGAAAGAACTCTAAGTACACAAAGAAACACTTGCTTTATTACTCATATTATGTATAGAAATAGATACTTTGATGAAATTATTGAAGAATTTATAAGAACAAAAAATAGAAATGTTTTTAAGTACAGCATGCTAGATATGAAATATCCATCTAAAGATAAAATATAACAATTTGTTGTAATATTTATTTTGGGATCATTAAATGTTTATGGCATCTTTGCATTTGTTCACTTATAATTATAGCATTTATGATTAAACAAATATCAAAATTGAAGTTGTTGTTAGGTGCCATGGATTTGGTTCTAACTCAGAGTGATCCAATACCCAACAGAATGAAACACTGTCTGGTACTATGTCATCCTTCCAACTCTTGTTAGGTTTGAGCCCATTAAGTGTTTGCAACTGTTTCTTCTTATATTTGGTTATGCCCCATCGACAAATAAAAGTTTCCAAAACCTTGCTCCATCCTTGTCTTTAAAGTCAATTCTACTTTGAGGAGTCAACTCTTTCCCAGTCATATTTTGAGTGCCTTCCAATCTGAGGGGTTCATCTTCAAACACTATTATCAGATAATGTTCCACTGCTATTCATAAGATTTCAGTAGCAACCTTTTACAGTGGTCCACCTCTCCTTCTTCCTAGTCTGTCTAGTCTGCAAACTCCACTGAAAACTGTCCGTTATGGTTAACCCTACTGGTATTTAAAATACTGGTCATATAGCATCCAGCATCACAACATTACTCAAACCACCAAAGAATAAAGAACTGAAGTATGAGCCAACTGAAGCAAAATTGGTGAAAGGCAATTTTTTTCTTGTGGAGATCAACAGAATCTTCTGTTGCTGGGTGAAACAACTAAGTTCACAGAATCATTTACCTTGCTGAAGAATATGTGTAATATTATTTTATAGAAAAAGTGGTATATAATACCTTGCCTTCACTAAATATTTTATAATCCATTTCATTTCATCCTGCTAAAATGGCATATACCACTTTTGCAATCAACTGGTAATATTTTTTGTCACATTTAAAAAGAAGTTGCATCCTGGATAGCTATGACACACAAATATATGTACATGATATACGATCAGCTTCAAAAAGTTAGTGGAAAAAAATCAATTATCTCTCAGTTCCATTTTTCCATGAACTTTTAGAAGCCCTCTTTCATAACTCATATATTCCATTTGAATGTATGATTAAGTAGAGGAGGAGTCACCACAGATTATAAGTGCCTTTTGCTTAGTGCCACAGCATGCCTTAATCCAGTCCTACCCATTGCTGTCTAAGGAGCTCTGGTAGCAGAGTGGTTTATGAAGTGGGCTGCTAATGACTAGGTCAATAATCTGAATCTACCAGATGCTCCAAGGAAGAAAGAGAAGGCTTCTTACTCCCGTAAAGATTTACAGCCTCAGAAACCCTATACAAGGTCAATGTGACTTAGAACTGACTCCATGGCACATAAACCCCACCACCACCACACACTACTCTCTAGTTAATTCTAATTTATAATAACTCTACAGGACAAAGTAGAACTGTCTGATCACATTTCTAAGGCTATAATCTTTATAGAAGCAAAACTACTACATCTTTCTCCTGAGGAGCAGCAGGTGGGTTTGAACCACCAATTTTTCAGATAGCTGCACCACTAGAATTCTTTAAGGTGATAGTAATTCCAAATTACACAAATAACTTATATGGGACTATATCAGAGGTAATAAATGATTTGCTATTTTCTAGAAATTTTGGGATAAGGTATTAAATTACATTCCACTGTGTTGCAGGAAACAGATGTGCCCTTAACCAGCATGTAGCATCTTGTTTTCAAATTAGTAGCCTGAGTCACAGATACACTCAATGAACTGCCGTTAGATCATATGGGTAACCACAAAAAGAGGACCAGAGCTCATCAATTCCAAGTCATTCCTTCATTAGTCCCTGCTTCCAGATGTAATCATTTGTTTCTCATTTTTAAGGGCTTTTCCCTGAACTTGATTCTCTTTATGATGAAAACTATGTTGCCCCTTTTCTTTGCTAGACTTCCCCAAGGTTATTTATACCCATATTTGTGATTCATTATTCCATTGGAAAGTCCTGTGATCTAATTTCCATAGTTTTCCAACCTTTTTAAAGTTATTCCCTGTTGTTGTTGTTTGGTGCCTTCGAGTTGGTTCTGAGTCATAGCGACCCCATGCACATCAGAAGGAAACACTGCCCAGTCTTGTGTCATCCTCACAACAATTGTAAAGCTTGAGCTCATTGCTGCTGTGCAAATCCTGTATGTCGGCAAATAGGTTCTTTCTGACAGATCAAGAAATATGCATAGTTTTTGCATTTCAGAACTAGAAACCTGAAAAATTGACTTACTGTCATTTTTTCTTCTACTCAAAAAAACAAAAAACAAAAAACAAACAAACATACATGGTTCTCTAAAGATGAGAACCCACTGCTTCTTGCTATATTTGGTGACTGCTACTTCCATCATTTTCTCCCTCAAACAAGCAAATAAACAAACAATAACAGGAAACTGGAAGTAAATTTAGGGCTAAAAATAGATATTGGAATGAACAGAAGATGTACATAGGCATCTTACCTTGTCAAATTTGCATAACTACTTTATCTAAATGTTCAGTTTTCCAATGGCAAAAGCAACCCTTAGCCACCGTTTCAGATTGACACTCAGAATTGATGTGATCAGCAGCTATCTTGTGATTGATGCATCAACTACATCAAAAGTCTTCTAACATGGGGAAGAAAACCTACTCCTTAATCCACCTTGGTGTC
>NW_006408566.1:3325445-3326163 GCF_000296735.1 Chrysochloris asiatica
TTTGGGATCACTGGAATTACTAGCCAACCTATCTTCCAGATAATCCCAACTGGTTTACTGAATTATGGAAAGACCTATTAAAACTTTGCTACAGTAGCACCTAGAATACATCAACCTGTGAGTTGTTGTTTAATTTTAAAGATACAAGCCCTGAACCAGTGACCCATATATGGCGCTATTTTTTGCCATAGCCAAATTACATAGACCTGAGACTTAATCACTTTCAAGTTCAGTTTTCCATCCCAGTAACTCTGAACTCTGTAGGCCTGGAGATTTTAGTACCCAAGAGAATGAGCCATCTATGTAGGCACACAATAATGCTTAGATTAAATTGAAGTTGAAACTGTCATGTGGACATTTCTAGCTTTTTGAAACCATTGGTAGAACCATTGGAAAATAGCTCCAGTGCTGAACAAATTGCTAAACTAAGTTTACTATATTCTGTGCCTGGGTATATTCCTGGCACCTGTAGGCTTCCTGAGAAATTCTTGTGTCACCACATCTAGTGGAGAAGGTTAACGGAAAATGACCTCGATTCTATAGTGGATGGACTTCAAGGGCTCAGACCCCACAGGAATGAAGGTCACACTGCTGGAGTAAAATCATTCTTCAACTGAGCTCTTGTCTGAAGGCAAGAGAAATGCAGAATATATGACAATTAAAGATAGTGACACCCTTTCCTTTTATTTCTTTTAAATACAAAAATTTATGAGGTCAG
>NW_006408566.1:3327113-3328202 GCF_000296735.1 Chrysochloris asiatica
CCCCCTTAATTCACATACAGTCTGTTTCAGTTCTTTCCCTACCACTTACAGGGTCTAATCAAATCAATAACTCCTTTAAAATGAGATACTGAAAGTTCTTTTTTGGGGTATAGTGTACCAAAAGGAAAAACAAAATTGAAACGGCACCAGTTGCACATTTCATAGTCCTTCATCCTGAGTTTCAAGGTAGAAGATTGCTGTGATTTGAATATGCTTCCTCAGAATGCAGCATGCAATAGATTTCTGACAATTACCCTTCTAGAATAAAAAATTGATTATTGCTTGCTGTTGTTGTTGTTAACTACCGTCACATTGATTCTGACCCAGAGTGACCCTATTTAGGGTTTCTGAGGAGCAGGAGGTAAGCTCAAACCGCCAACCTTGCAGTTCAAACTGCTTTGCAGTCTGGCGCATTAACCCACGGTCCCCATTATTTCTTTGTTCATTCTTAAAAGGGAGAGGATAGGTTTGGTTTTTAAATATCTTCTCAAATTGTACTTTACAGCAACTATACCTGGTTGAAGCTCAATCTTTCTTGAATATACCCTAGAATGAAGCTAACTTTTATCTTGATCTTTTTCCTTCAAAGTGGGAGGCTTATTTTTTTTCTTAATTCCCTTAACTACATTATCTCACTAAACAGATTGGCAGCTTTAGAAATCAAAATATTTCTCTGGTCAGATCATGCTGAGCAGTTCAGAATCATCTTTTATCCATTACATATTTCTAACAAGAACATTAGCATAGCTCATGAGTCTCCTTTCTGTTGTTATGATTTTTTTAAATGTTTTATTGTGAATGATGTGATAGTTTACATGGGAGAACATTAGCTTTGAATTCATTCTATCATAAATTGTTCCAGTGCCATGATTACAATCCCCTCCATGCATCATCAAACAACTAAAGGGTAGACCCTGCAAGCCTGCCTCTCAGTTGTCAGAACACAGCTCTTCTCCCTCTCTGTGTCTAGAGTCCCCAACGGCTCCATCTCTCCATGTCATCATCTCTAACTCCATCTCTGGCATCACTGTTTCTCTGCATAGGGTCCCGCAATCCATTCTTTTCCCTTGATGGTCCCAGGGACCACCG
>NW_006408566.1:3328302-3329532 GCF_000296735.1 Chrysochloris asiatica
TTTGACTTTATTTCCTTGGTCTTCCTATTGTTGATTTCTAATTTGATAGAATTATGATCTGAGAAGATGCTTTGTAGTATTTTGATATTTGTAAATCTATGGAGGTTTGTTTTGTGGCCTAACACATGGTCTATTCTGGAGAATGTTGCATGTGCACTGGAAAAGATTGTTATTGTGCTGTCACTGGGTAGAATGCTCTGTACACATCTAATAAGTCCAGTTAGCTGATCATTTTGTTTATTTCCTCTGTGTCTTTGTCAAGTTTCTTCCTGGCTGTTCTATCCATTTTTGAAAGTGGTGTGTTAAAATTGACCACTATTATTGTAGATGCATCTATTTCTTTCTTCAAATCTATTAGAGTTTGCATTATATAGCCTGCAGCTCTTTCATTTGGGAGCCTAGATATTTATTAGGGTTATGTAACCTTGTTCAAATGTCCCTTTAATCATGAGATAATGGCCATCTTTATCTATTATGCTGGCTTTTGCTTTAAAGTTATTTTATCAGAGATTAGTATTGTTTGGTTTTTTATTGCAATTAGTTTGATATATGTTTTTCCATCCTTTGGCTTTTAATCTGTTTTTGTCTCCATATGTAAGATGTGTCTCTTGCAGACAGCATATTGAAGGATGTTGTTTTCTTATCCATTCTGCCACCCTCCATCTCTTAACTGGTGCATTTAATCCATTTAAATTCAGTGTAATTATCGATAGATATGGATTGTTGTGTTGCCATAATATTTGTTTGTGTGTGTGTGTGTGGTGCTGCTGCTTTCTTTGTTCGGCATGTTTTCCTGTGCTGAGTTCCTATTTTTTGTGTTCTGACTTGTGAGTTTCCTCACAGTTTTAATGTTTCCATGTTCTTCTTGTTTTTCCATTTCCTCGGTATGTTGTGAAGTATTAATTTTCTTTGAGTTTACCTTATATTCCATTACCTTTTCCCTCCATTTAGTGCAGTCTATTTTATCCTGTTATCTACCTGACCTTCTTACCATCTGGATATCTGTTCCTACATGTTTACCTTCTTTCACATTGTGATTGTTTAGATCTCCCAGATCCTCTGAGTTTGTTCTTATAGTTTTATTCTGTTCTCGACTCTTCCATTTGTCAATTGAGTTCCGAGAGGTGCTGGTTGTTGTCTGTTCTTGTGGTTCTCAGTCCACAGAATTCCCTGTAGGGTGTTTTGTAGCACCCGGTTGGCTTTAGCAAAATCCCTTAGCTTCTTTTTATC
>NW_006408566.1:3330912-3332357 GCF_000296735.1 Chrysochloris asiatica
GTTGGTTTTTATGCTGTACCTCAGTATTTAATTTTTGGCCTGTTTTGTGTTTAGACTCTCTCCCACTCTACAAGCTCTGTTCTGGCCTTTTCCCTATTAATAAACAGTTCAGGGACAGTTGTGGCCATTTTGCACTGTCGTTTGGTTTTAAGTGGGGTTTGGCCCTTTAAACTCTGAGAGGATCTGTGACCATGAGTGGTGGAACAACTCTCCAGTGGTCCACTCACTCAGGTACTCCCTCTAGTCACTAGAATGGAGGTGCACAGACAGTGAGAGGCCAATGAACAAATACCAAAAAAAAAAAAAAAAAAAAAAAACCCACAACAAAACAAAACAAATAATATTGTCCACCTTTGTCTCTGAAGTTACCACAGGCATTAGTCTTCTTGCTCCCCCATGTGGTCTTGCCATTTGATCTCACCCAAGTTGTCAGCTCTGGGCCTCTGAGCATGGCAGTTTCAAAAGTACAAGATTTCTTGCTTCTGCTACAAGTTCCACTAGCTATAAGCCTTCAAATTTTTTAAATATTCCTACACATGTGGTTCAGAGTTTTGAAGCTCTCTCCTGAAACTGCTTAGCCTAGAATTCTGTATTATTGCTGATGGAGATCTTCACTGCACCTCTACCCTATCTAACATCAAGCCCTGCTTCCCTATGTATCTCATGAATCTCTTTTATCAAAGCAGTTTAGGTGATAAGCAAAATATTCCACAGATAGACTTCTAAAAGAAAGGTTAAAAATGGCTAGATAATCACACACAAAACTTTAAGAAATGCAAGTGTGACTAGGCAGAATCTGAAGAGTAAAGTATATTGAATTTGCCTTTCAGTTGGCCACCAGGGGTCCAGATGTGGTGTTGCAGGTTAATGCGATGGACTGCAAAGTCTGTTTGAACCACAAGGTCAGAAGTTCAAACTCACCAGCCACTCCTCAGAAACCCTATACTGGGTCTCTATGCATTGGAACTGACTCAAAGGCACTTAACAACAACAACCATATAGTTTCCCTATATAATATTGTTACTGACATGAAGATGACTGTGACTCACAGTGTCCTTGTATATAACAGAACTGAAGGTTGCCTGGTCTTGCATCATCCTCACAATTTCCAGCATGTTTGAGTCCATCGTTGAGACTATATTGCCAATTTGTCTCACCAACAGCCTCCCTATCCCTTTTCCCTTTACTTTACCAAACCTGAGGCTTTCCTCTTGATGATATGTCCAGAGCAAGTGAAACTGCTAATGTTCTGTCACTAGCTGCAAGGTTTTCCTTTCCTAAATTTCAGCAGTAAATCACCAGGTCTTTCTTCCTAAATCCAAAAGCTCTTCTGAAACACTATGTGTGATGCTGTTGGTATTTGAAATACCTATGGCATAACTTCCAGCATCATAGCAAGATGCAAGCCACTATTGTAAGACAAACTGACAGAGAGGTATGTTGTT
>NW_006408566.1:3332827-3340933 GCF_000296735.1 Chrysochloris asiatica
TGCCTAATGCAAATATGTCGTTTGATTTCTTGACTGCTGCTTCCATGGGTGTAGGTATAGTACAGACCTATATCATAGATAAGCTAATTTTATCTTCACACACATTCCATAAAATAACTTGTATTCTCACTTAACATACTGGCAAAAGAGTTCTTAAAGGTTAATCAACTTACCTAAGTTGACCAACTTACCTAAGTTAATCAACTTACCTAAGTTGACCAAACTGTAAGAAAGACAACATACATCTGATTGTTCCCATCTAAAGTTCAAGCCATGTCTACTAAGCCTTCCTGACTTCCTCATTGCAAAAATCATACTTTATTGTATGTAGGATCAACACTTAACTGTGAACCACAAGGTCAGCAATTCAAACCCACCAGCTGCTCGTTGGAAACCCTACACAGGATTGCTAAGAGTCAAAATCGACTCCAAGACATTTAAAACCAAAACAACAAGTGTATGTTCTATGTGACTTATTTTATAAATGTTACCTACTTTGTCTTCATAGATATCTTACAAAGTATTACTATTCCCATTTTACCAATAAGAAAATCAAACAGCCTTAAGGCTATACCATAATATAAATATAAGCAAACTGATGTGCTTGTGACTCAAATCAAAAGCATCATCTGTTTGAAGAGAGTCAAGATATTGCAGAGGCAGGAGTTCCTCATTGCTATCTGGTTTTGTTTCTTCACGTGCTTCATCTTGTACTTAACTAATTATAATTTATTTAAAATTAGGCTCTATATCTTAATGTCTTGGATTGTAAACTTAACTTCTTGGAATCTTGACAATCTAGGCACATTGTTTTCAATTGAATTACAATTCAGAATAGTCAGAAATCTTATTCTAACTTAGTGAGTTCTATTATATATACTATATAATATATAATAAATATTATTGTTTTAGAAGAGTGATGGCAATCTAGGCACTTTTGTATGAATGTTTGGTCTCACTTTCTTCCTTCATATATTTCAAAACAAGAAAAAAGGAGAGGAACTTAGATTTGAAAGTCAAAGAACAAGATGGAAAATCAGTGAACCCCCAAGAAATAATCCCTACAATCGAGAGATCTGTTTATTTATTGATTCAACATGTGGTTCTTGAACAGTATCTACTAGCTATGCACATCAATGGATATCTTGTGTTTCAGAAGCATGTAACAGTACCTTACCATTGTTTGTTGTTGTTGCGATATGCCTTTGAGTCAGATCTGACTCATAGTGACCTGGTATAGGGTTTCCTAAGAGTGACTGTTGGGTTTAAACTCCTGACCTTGTGGTCAGTCGCCTAGTGCATAATCCACTATGCTTCCAGAACTCTTTTAAGTAATTAGGACTTTCACTATTTATTCCAAGGTTGAAAAAAATGTATATACCAAAATCTATTTATTAAGTAACAATGTTTATTTTTCCTATGATTACAAATCAGTGTTATATTTAATTCTCAAATGTAGCTTTTGATTAGCACGAGATATCCAGAGAGATAAACTTAGCTGATATAATTTAAATCATAGGCTAAGAATCTTGACATTTTAGTTAGCCTTAACAATTTTGTGTTTTTATTTAAGCTTCTTGAAATATGGAAAATAGCTCATAGATTTCCAGTTTGCTTCCCCTTAGCAATTCTAGGTTCCAAGAAATGTAAAGTCAGAACACCAAAAGTCACATTGTACATAGTTTTTCATCCTCCTCTGCCTTTGCACAAGGCATTCCTTCTGCCTGGAAAATGTTCCTCTTCCTCCTTCTTCACCTGCTGGTGAGTAATTTTGTCCCACAATTCAGTTTCAGCATCAACTTCTCTGAGAAAATGATCTAAACTCTTTCCCTCTCCCAAGCCCAAGGTAGATTTTACTCCACTGGGCTCCATCATACACACTGAATGAAGTCATACCAGCACTCATTGTGCTTTACGGTAACTGTTTCCTGTCTTTCTTTTATTAGAGTAGGAACACTTTAAGATTATGACTTGTTTGGAGTATTTTTGTCCTACAATTGCTGATTAAATAAAAGAGAGATGATGAGTGACTTGTCCAAGGTCATGAAGTTAGTGTTTGAGTTCGATTCGAATTTAAAGCTTTTCCCATGAAAATGTCATTTTTCACTATGATTTATTTTCTAGATGAAATGAAAGACTCTCATTGTAGAGCTTGCCACAACACAGGCTTTGTGTAGCAGATTAATCTCAAGGTCTCATATTTCAAAGGTAACGGTTATGTTCTCTTTTTAGCAAAAGATCAACAACATATACCTTAGCAGTTTGATTGACAGGCAAAGTGATTTAAAGCATAGCTGCCAATCTAATTTTACATAAGAAGCCTTTTTTAAGCACAAGAAATTACCAGAACTAGCACATGATAATAATTGTACTTTCAGTGTTATTAATTGGAAAAAATTATACATAAACACAACAATTTTGTGAGAATGCCACAGTCTTTAGAGAATTATAGTCCAAAGGTTTATTGAAGGTCACAAGTTTATTGAAGGATCCTCAAACTTTAGAGAAACGTGACATCTGCTGTCTATTCTGCTACTGCTTTTCTGAGACTTTGGACTGGAACTTCAACTCGCTGAATCTCACAAAACTCTTTTACCTGAAAATGAAGGTTGAACTGCAAGACTTCTGTGTCAGGCTTTGCACTGCACAAAGCCCAGAAGAGACATTCACATAAGATACAGTTGGTGCCAGGTGGAGCTGTGCATGTGGCAGCCCTGCTCTAAGGACCTTCCATTTTTGATCATTTGATCTATGTAGGACCTCTTCCAAATGAAAAAAGGGAGAGGAGTTCAATTATTTATTTATAAAAATGTCAGTTATCCTCATTATCCACTCCTTGTCCTGGTGTGGATTCCTGGACTGTGAACCACAAGGTTGGCAGTTCAAATTTATCACCTGCTCTGTGGAAACCCTAAACTGGGTCACTATGAGTCAGAACTGACTTAGTGACATTTAACAATAACAAAAAATGAGTCTTCGACTACTTACTTGACAAGTCACGTATCACATCAGGCAGTCCTCTGGTTCTAATTCGCCATTGAAACATTTTATATAAACTATCCTGTCACTCTACTTATATTTTTTTCCACTCTAATTACTTCCCAACTCATCTCTCCTGTTCCACAACAGTTTTTCTGAGCAAAATGGCACTGAACAGATCTAATGGTGTCCCCTGGGAACCTCCCTAAGGTTAAGCAGGCATTTTAAGAGGTTATTAAAAGCTCTAAGGTCTTTATCCAAAGTCAAAAACATACTTTCTCTCTGAACCACATCTGGCCCTTGCATCAGTTCCAGAAGCAATGATCATGGTGATTAGAGGCAATAATGACACATCAGCTCATCTCTTTCATTCCCCTGCCGGTGCTCCAGAGAAAGTGGCACTGAAAGGAGCATTTCTTCCCTTTCACTCCTCCTTGTGGCTTTCACCATAACTCTATAGAATCTGTCTCTCAGTGCCCTTCAAAAAGGATTTGAAATATAAGCTCTGAGCTTTAAAAGAATCACATATGGAAAAACTTAACAAAAGAAGCATGGAAGGGAGAACAGTGCTGAAAAAAAGGAAGAATAGAAAACATGTAACATTTCAGGCATTGTGACCAACATCTTACTTACATTAACTTACTTAATCCTTTCAACTATCTTGAAATTCATATATTGCTATTCTTCTGTGAATGTGATAGACAATGTTCAGAAAGGTCAAAACATGTACATGACATCACACACAATTGTATAACTCAAGTGTTATTCATGCTCTAGATATCTAAAACAATAAAGTCTATCAAAGAAAAGGTTGTTGTTGTTGTTGTTATGAGCCTTAGAGTTGGTTCCGACTCATAGCCATCCTGTACAGGGTTTCCGAGGCTGTAAATCTTTACGGGAGCAGAGAGCCTCATCTTTCTCCCACAGAACAGCTGGTAGTTTCGAACTGCTGAACTTGCGGTTCACAGTCCAATTGGTAACCACTACACTACCAGAGGTCCTTATCAAAGAAAAGGAAGGGGTGTCAAACACATTTATTAGAAAAATGTCTATAGATTTTTTTAATGCATGCATATTTTCTTTTGATTTTTCATCATTTTATTCATGGTAAAACTGAGACTCAGGGAATTTTATATAGATGTTCCATGTCATTGACAAGTACATAACAAGAATTCTGGTCTTTTAAAATTCTGTGTGGTTTTGTACACAGCATGGATCTTGGAGTAAGAGTTTCTTGGACCTATATTCTAGCTCTAGCAATTAACTAGTATTTAATCTTGAGTAGCTCTGTGTAGTGTAGTGGTTACAAATCAGGCTGCCAACCACAAGGTCAGCAATTGAAAACTACCAGCAGTTCCATGGGAGAAAGATGAGGTGTTCTGCTCCCATAAAGATTTATAGCCTCAGAAACCCTGTGCAGGGTCACTATTAGTCAGAACCGACTCCACAGTACTTAACAACAACAACAATCTTTAGTAAGGAGCCTGGTTGGTACAGGCAGTTTGAGATGAGCTGCTCATTTAATATTGGAAGTTGAGACCCACGCAGCAACTCTGTGGAAGAAACACCTGGTGATATGCTTCCCTTTAAAAAGATTCCAGCCACGAAAACCCTGGAACAGTTCTACTCTATAGCACATGGGTCACCATGAGTAGGAGGCAGCTTGATGGCATGTAACAACAGCAACAACCTTGAGCAAGTTTCTTGACTTCTCTTTATGAGTCTTTATTAAATGGGATTGAGAGGTAATTTTACTATAATACCAAATTTGAAAGATTTATGAAGATTGAAGCACAGTATTTGGAACATAGAATGTGTTCCTGTTGGAATTTGTTGACTAGCAGAAGCAGAAACTTACAAAGATGCTATGGGCACTCTTATGGGCACCAGAGGGCAGGCAACAAAGTACAGCAACCTCATAGACAATGTAACTGAATATTTATTTACCAAGTCTCTTCTGCCCCTCTCTCAAAAGACTCTTCTTGCATGTCTCTTTGCAAACCTTCACTGTCTACTGAATTACACAAATGTCTTCCATACATGTATCATTCTGGCCACACTTAATCCAGTCTCTATATCACAATTACAACTCCCAGTGCCAACCATTAAACCACAATAGTGTGTATGACTTTATTTGATGGAATTCACAGGATGTATGATCTGATTAGATCCTACTAGTCCATCAATCAATTTTATCCCTTGACCACCTATATTTGGTCATTTAAAGAGCTTTGTCACAGGAAAAAAAAACAATGTCTTTGGCTAAACCAACCCACATTTAAATTTAAATTTCTTCACTTATTTAATGTGTGACTGGAATAAGTAGGCTTCACCTCCTACTTCACTTAAAAAAGGGATAATAACAATACTTTATTTGTAAAATCATTATAAGAAATTTATACATATTTCACATATGAATATCATACATATTTTTCATTTCTGACTCATAGTGACTCTGTATAAGATTTCTAAAAAGTAGCTGATCAGAACTGACATGGTGGCATTTAACAACAGCAACAAAAAAATGAGTGAGTCAAAATTATTTGCACTGAAAACCCCCTTCCAAGACTAAGACTCAATGGGCATACACGCTCTGATTGGTGACCATGCTCGTCACCGATTAGGGGAAGTGAGGGAAAAATAATAATGAAGTGGTGAGCTAAGCCCTACAATATGGAGAGTGAAGCGTTCAGCTGATAAAAAGAGAGGGCATATGCACAAGAACACCCACACTTGCAGATAATACCCACTTGACCTGGCTTCAATAACTGGATGATCAGAGCTCAACCAGAAGAAGAAAGAAGAGGAAAAAAAAGAGTAATCTGATTCAATTTGATGAACTTGACCTACACCTATGGAAGCAGTAGCTCAAAAGAGGGAACAAATTCTTACAGCAAGAATCATTCCCACCCCCTCCACACACAGAGTAGACAGGGATGGGCAACTTGGACATTGGCTACCCAAAATGGGGGCGTAGGGCTACAAAGGCAAGAAGTGACTGGCTTACAAGCTTTCAAGAGGGAACCTAGAGACAGGGGGCCTGGAGGAAGGCAGAATCTCCAGTGAGTAGCATCCAATCTGCTTAGGCAGAGTTGAGGAAATGAAATGCAGATGGGTCTCTTGTGATACAATAGTGAATAATTGTTATCAGGACTGATTGTGAAGGTTGGAAATGTAAAGGTAGACATTTTATAGCAAGGAAGGAAGTGGTTAACTTTCCAGTCTAGGAGCGGTCTCTGGGACCACCAACGGAGAAGATCCAAGAGTGGGACCCTACCCAGAGAAACAGTGATGCCTGAGATGGAGGCAGAGACAATGACGTGGAGCAATGGAGCAGCTGGGGGTTTTAGATCCAGAGAGGGAGAGCGACTATGTGCTGAAGACTGGGGAGGCAGGGAAGGGGAATAGTGTAGGGGGCAGTCTTCCAGGGTATACCCTTTGATTGGTTGATGATGCATGGAGAGGATTGTAACCATGCCAAAGATACGATGTACGATAGAATGAATGTAAAACTAATGTTCTCCCATGTAAACTATCATATAATTCACAATAAAACATTAAAAAAAAAATATTTGCACTGAAATTATATTAAAACCCCCCATCCACATCTATGACTAATTACAACATCGAGCATGCATGTGAAATGATTCTGTCGAATAGACTAGTGACTGTGGATCATGGGGCAAATCATTCGCAAATCAGCCATGGCTCTGCCTATGAAATAATCCATGGTAGATTTGGGTTTAGAAAAGTTTGTGTAAGATTGGAGCTGAAACAACTCATGAAAGAGCATAAAAAGAAGTGCTTGGACATCTGCAAACAAAATTTGGACAGATACTCGAAGGAAGGTAAAAGTTTCTCTAAAAAAATCATTACTGGTGATGAGTATGGATTCATCACCATGAGCCTGAGAGTTAATGGCCAAGTATGGAATGGAAACTGTCAACCAAGAAAAAGTTCAAAAGTCAGCCATCAGCTGGAAAATTGATGCTTACAGTTTTCTGGGACTCTCAAGGACCAGTATTGGAACACAATAAGGAAAAATGTTCAAAACTCAACAGTGCTCCTTACAGTGAGATGCTTACTGAAGAGCTGAAGCCTAAACTTCAAATTAAACATAGAGGACTGGTATCTAAGGGCTTTGTAATCTTAGATACCATGTCTTCACACTGTTGACACTCTGCAAAAACTGTTTTGAGGTGTTAAAGAATCTTCCCTATAGTTCAGATCTTGCTCCATCAGACTTTCACCTGTTTGGTCCCCTGACACCAGCCTTTTGGGGATGAAAATTCACCTCTGATGAAGTGAATGCAGCAGTGCATTCATGGCTCACAGCTCAGCCTTAAATATTTTTTAATAAGGGAATATGAAAGGTTATCCTCATTATCCACTCCTTGTCCTGGTGTGGACTCCTGGTGTGGCACTGTAAGATCACCTCTGGACTGTGAACCACAAGGTAGACAAAGTATATTGAAAAGCAAGGAGTTTATGTCAAAATGATATATTTGTTTTTTCTAAAAGTTGATTAGAATTAATTCTAAGTCAGAATGTGGATCATTTCTGACTCATCCTCATTGGTGTGTGTGCATGCATATATAACTAAACTTGTCATTAAGCTGGGGTGGTGCTGTGGGTTAATGCGTTGAACTGCAAAGGTGGGTTGATATATCACTTCGGGTTAATGAGCTGGACTGCAATGTTGGTTTGAACTGCCAGGTCCATGGTTCAAGCTCACCAGATGCTTCACGGAAACCCTATAGAAGGTTGCTATGAGTTAGAACCAACCTGACGGCACTTATCAGCAACATATATGTGTGTGTGTATATATATACACTCATTGTGTGGTACTGTAGGATGAGCACTGGACTGCTAACTGCAAGGTTGGTGCTTCAAATCCACCAGCCACTCCTCAGAAACCCTATACAGGGTAACTATGAGTCAAAACCAACTTACAGCAACCCTATGCCCAGAAGAAAGAAACACTGCCTGATCCTGTGCCATCTTCACATTTGTTGCTTGCACTTAACCCATTACTGCTGTCACTGTACAAATCCATCTTGTTGGAGGTCTTCTTCTATGTTGCTGATACTCTACCTTACTATGATTTCCTTCCCCAGGGTCTGGTCC
>NW_006408566.1:3341758-3367978 GCF_000296735.1 Chrysochloris asiatica
TATCTGGGACCATCAATGGAGAAGAGCCGAGAGCAGGACCCTACCCAGAGAAACAGAGGTGCCTGAGATAGAGATAGAGATGATGACGTGGAGCAATGAAGCAGCTGGGGACTTTAGATCCAGAGAGGGAAAGGGACTGTGGGCCAAAAATTGGAGGTGGGGGGTTGAGAGGGGGAAGTGTAGGGGACAGATTTCTAGGATATACCCTTTGGCTGGTTGATGATGCATGGAGGGGATTGGAACCATGGCAATGAGATGATACATGATGGAATGAATGTAAAACTAAAGTTCTCTCATGTAAATTACCATATAATTCACAATAAAACATAAAAAAAAAAGAGTGTTCTGCAGCAGATTTGCCTAATTCAATATGTCATTTGACTTCTTGATTGCTGCAAGCAAAATGAAGTCTTAAAGAAAAAATAAAGAAGTCTTCAACAACTTCAATCATTTCTCCATTTATCATAATGTCATTTATTGATCCAATTGTGAAGTTTTTTTGTTTGTTTGTTTACATTGAGGTATAATCCATACCGAAATCTGTAGTCTTTGATTTTCATCCATAAATATTTCAATTTCCTTCATTTTCAGCAAGCAAGTTTGTATCATCTGCATAGTACAAGCTGCTAATGAGTTTTCCTCTCATCCTGATGCCAAGTTACTCTTCATACAATACATCTTCCCAGATTATATGCTCAGCATACAGATTGAATAAATAAAATGAAAAGATAATTTCCTATTTGAATAACTACCTATTGGTCTGTATACAAGTTCCTCAGGAACACAACTAAATTTTCAGGAATACCCATTCTTCACAAAATTATCCATAGCTTGTCATGATACCCATAGTTTAAAGCCTTTGCATAGTCAATACACCATAAGTAAACATCTTTCTGGTATTCTCAGCTTTCAGCAAAGATCCATCTGATGTAAACTATGATATCCAGATCGTTTCACATCCTCTTCTGAATCCTACTTGAATTTCTGACAGTTCCCTGTCAATGCACTATTGCACTCATTTTTGGATTATCCTCAGAAAATTTTTACTAGCATGTGATATTAAGGATATTGTTCTATATTTTCCGCATTCCATTGAGTCATCTTTTTTGGGAATATGCACAAATACGAATCTAAATCAACATTTACTTGGCCAGGTAACTGTCTTCCCAATTTCTCCCCATAGATGAGTGAATACCTCCAATGCTGCATCACTTTGCAGAAAGATTTCAATTTGTATTCTGTCAATTCCTGAAGACTTGTTTTTCACCAATGCCTTCAGAGCAGTTTAGACTTCTTCCTTCAGTTGGTATCACTGGTTCTTGATCATACGCTACTTTTTGAAATGATTGAACATCAACCATCTCTTTTTGGTACATTGATTTTGTGTATAGCTTCCATTTTTGGATGCTTTCTGCATCATTCAATATTTTGCCAATTAGTTGGATGGTTATGTGCCATGGAGTTGGTTCTGACTCATAGCAAGCCTAAATAAGGTTTCCAAGGCTATAAGTATTTATGGGAGCAGAAAGCCTCATCTTTCTCCCACAGAACTGTCGAGAACTGGCCTTGACACAGGGGTTCGGTTCACAAAGTAGGGAGATCTGGTGGCAACAGTGACAGATAAAGAATACACACAAAGACACAACAAGAGAGACACATAGACACCCCGGAACTAGAGTGGATGCGTAACTGGCGTCAGTCAGACAGATCCTGCATTGTAAATATTTTGGCTATGCATGCCATTTGCACACCTTGCCAACTGCAATGCCTGCCTGTACTGCAAGCTGCAACGCAGGCAGGCTTCAGTCTGCGCCCCAGTTTTATTTCAGGGAGGAGCTTTACACAAAGGAAGGTGGGGTTTATTAAGACAGGGTACAGAAGTGAAATGTGATTAATCATTCAACACAGGACACAATGATTTACAGGAATCAAATTCTAGAACATATATCACAAATTGTCTTGATAATCTAACATCCTTAATTCCAGAAATTCAAGCAAATTATTATATGGTACTTTTCAGGTTCAAATCCCAGGGCAGCAACTTGGTTTCTCCAGGCTAATTAACATACCTATAGCACCTAATCTGGAATGGGAACAGGTGAAAAGGATTGAAAGGAGTCCCGCTGTGTCGGCTATCTGGCTGAGATTTGCAAGAGAAAGCAAGATGCCTAGCTTAGTGGTTTTGCACCTGGGGGCTATCCAAGAAGGCAGACACCTATTATTCTTAGGACAAAACCCCAGACTTCCCCAATCCACTTTGGGTAAATTCCTTGGGGAAAACTTGTTTTTGGAGCTTTTTACAGTCTTGGCTTTAGGAGCAGTTTAATATTTGTCCATGGGTATCAAGGGCTCATGTATTACATTAATATCAAACATAACTAAATAAGTTGATAAAGAACAGTTTGGTCGAGCTTGCCAGAGTTTTTTCCTCAGAGAGATTTGTTCTCAGAACACCTTAAGCACTGCCAACACAGTGGAGACATTGAGAGGCATGTAAGAAACCATTTTCTCAGAAGCCACAATTACAGGGGTTCGAAGCATAGCATGAATTAATAGGACTAAAGAGAATTATACAGAGCTAGCCCCACAGTGAGTTTGTAAAAGCCAATGACCTGGGACGTCTGGAGGTTACTTCCTTGAGCCCACAGGGTCTCTGGCCAGCAAGTCTGAGTGCAGCCACGTGCTGGATTTTCGTCCATGACACTGGTCCTCAACACCCCAATACCTGCAGTCTGCAACACAGAACAACTGGTAGTTTCAAACTGCTGACCTTGAGGTTAGTGACCCAACTCATAACCACTACATTACCAGGCTCCTATAGCCCATAGAATCCTTCAACATCACAATTTAAGGGTTCTTTCAGCTTGAAAAATGTTGAATGTGTTCTTCCTTTTTGTTTTCTAACTCCAGGTCTTTGAACATTTAAATATAACACTTGACTTTTTCTTGGGATGACATGACATTTGAAATTTTCTATTCGTTCTTTTACTTCCTCATTTCTTCCATTCGCTTTAGCATCTCTATGCTGAAGAGCAAATTTCAGAGTCTCTTCTAACATTGATTTTAATCTTTTCTGTCTTTTGTCTCTTAGTAATAAACTATTGCTCTCTTTCTTCATGATGTTCTTGATGTCATCCCATAACTCTTCTTGTATTTGACCATTAATATCTAATGCATCAAATCTGTTCTTGAGGTTGTCTGTATCTATATATGTTGTTGTTGTTAAGAGCTGTCTAGTCAGTTCTGATTCATAACGATCCTGTATGGGATTTCGAAGGAGTAGCTGATGTGTTTGAGCCATTGACCTTGTGGTTCACAGTCCATTACTAATCCTAGAGTGTCACACTAGGAGTCTCTGTCTAAATATATCTATATATATAGATATATTTATATACATACTTTGTTGTTGTTAAGTGCCATTGACTCGATTCTGACCCATAGTGACCCTGTAAAGGGTTTCCAAGGAGCAGCTGGTGAGCTTGAACCACCTACCTTGCAGTTCAAACGGCTTCGCAGTCTGGTGCATTAAACCCACAGCACCCATACTTAGATACATATATTTATAAATTTAGCACTTGTGTTAAAAAATGTTGGCTAATTTAATTATTGTAGTCCTGGTGTGGCACTGTAGGATAAAACTGCAGGGTCAGTGGTTCAAGCCCACCAGTTATTCCATGGAAATTCTATAAGGGTCATTTTTACACAGAACTGACTCAATGGCACTTGAACAACAACAAATATTCACATTAAAAAAAGAAAAATGGTTTCTCCTTGCAGGGCTGTGATAGAGACGTTTATCTTAACTTTCTTTACCTAACTCCTATTCTCATTTCAGTTCTCCATTCTCTTCTCATCTATTCTGAGATACGTCACCTAATAGACTCTACATACTCAGGTGCTCCTCCTTTACTGTTAGGTTTTTTTAAGCTTAACAAATGCATATCACCATGAAAACAAAAGGGCCTGTTTACTTGTCAGTCTTTGCAATTAGTACATGAGATATCTTAGAGCAAAGAACTTACCTTGTTGTTGTTGTTGTTGTTGTTAGGTGCCGTCGAGTCGGTTCCGACCCATAGCGACCCTGTACAGGGTTTCCGAGGGTGTAAATCTTTACGGGAGTAGAAAGCCTCATCTTTCTCCCGCGGAGCGACTGGTAGTTTCGAACGGCTGACCTTAAGGTTCGCAGCCCGATTCGTAACCACTACCAGAGCTCCTTAAAGAACTTACCTAGTCATGATTATATCACCAGTAGATAGAACAATGTTCCATACAATAGGTGCTCAATAAATACTTACAGACTAAATGAGTTCATGAATAAACATGCAATCGAATCTCACTTCAAAAGAAAGATGAATTGAGAAGTGTAGTTTTATAAGGAAGGTAGAAACAAACTCCTTCTAAATACTAACAATTTCTTCACTGTGGTTGAAAATTGAATGTACTATTTCTAGTCAGGAATCCTGATGTAGCTCTCTAGTATAAACACTGGACTGTTAACCTAAAAGTCATTAGTGCAAACCCACCAGCCACTCCTTGGAAACCCTAGATACGGTCATTATGAGTCCTAACCAACTTGATGGCAATTAGCAACAACAACAACATTTTTATTTAGGTGACTTTAATCCAGGAGGGAGTCCCCAAACAGAAAAGCATCCTCATCTAAGGAATGACCAAATAATTTGTTCTGTGCCTTCCGGTCCAATAATTGCCAAGATTTCCATTGAGAAAGAGAAGTCAGAGAATATATCTCACTTCAACCCCATCCCACTATCTCAAGTCTCAAAGAAGTCATTGCCAGAATCCCTTTCCTAATGCACACAAGCTGCTTGCCTATCTTTGCATTCATCTTTGTTAACTACAGAGTTCTTCAATCTCCCACTTCTGTTGGCCTTGTGTTAAGAGCTTCCCCCTGAAATCTATTCTCCACTTGCAAAAACCCTCTCTGTAGATCAGGAAAAAAAGGCTATGCCTTTGGAGTCATGTTAGCTAAACAAAAAAATTATAATTAATATTGTATTTATTCAAAAGGAAAGCTGAATATGAGAAACACAAGAGTAGAATGTGTCACTGGCACCTACTCAAGTTTATCATGATTTCCCCCACTATCTTGCCTCAGGTTGAAATAAGTGTTGCAAAATAAGAGGTAGAGTATTGGGTCAAAGACAATGGGCAGTCTATGTATTCCCTCACCAGCCATGCAGTAGAGATACCAAGACATATAGACAGCCAAACATGTAGCCTGGCCAAATCCATGCACCATTGATGATTATAGAGCAATTCACATCTTCAAGCTTAGGATTAGTGGGCAGTCACAGCCTTGCAATGGGTCTAACTTACTTAAATGTGCAGAATTCAGTTTGAACTGCTTCATTTGTATTTGTATTTTTTCATTTGGAAAGACAGTCACAAAGTTGTTCATTGTTATTGTTGTTAGGTGCCATTGAGTTGACACTGACTTACAGTGGTCTCATGTACAACAGAATGAAACGCTGCCAGATCCTAGACCAGCCTCGTAATTGTTGCTACATTTGAGCACATTGCTGCTGTCACTGTGCCAATTCATCTCTCTGGGAGTCTTCCTCTTTTTCTCTGACCTTCCACTTTACCAAGCTTGATATAGATCTCCAATAACTTGTCCCACCTAACAATATATCTGAAGTATGAGAGACAAAATCTGGCCATCCTGGGTTCCAAGGAGCACTCTGTCTGTACTTCTTCCAAGACATATCTATTTGTTCTTTTGGCAGTCCATGGTACTTCCAGTATTCTCCTCCAACATCATAACTCAAATTCATCAGTTCTTCTATGGTCTTCCTTATTCACTGTACAACTTTTGCATGCATATGAGGTTACTGAAAATATCATGACTTGGGTCAGGTGCACCTTAGACCTCAAACTGACATCTTTGCTCTGGAACACTTTAAAGAAGTCTTGGGCAGCATATTTGCCCAATGTAATACATCATTTGATTTATTGACTGCTGCTTCCATGGGTGTTGATGGTTGATCCAAGAAAAACGAAGTCTGTGAAAACTTCAATATTTTTTCCATTTACATGGAGATGTAGTTCATAGGATTTTCTTATCCTTAAGTGTAGTGGTTACAAATCAGGTTGCTAACTTCAAGGTCAGCAGTTCGAAACTACCAGCTGTTCTGTGGGAGAAAGACGAGGCTTTCTGCTCCCATAAAGATTTACAGCCTTGGAAACCCTGTACAGGATCACTGTGAGTCAGAACCGACTCCCCTACTCAAAATAATAGAATGAATGGTTTATGTAAATATCTACACAATTGGCTAAAATATATGAAATATTTTTATGAAATATTAGAAAATATATGAAAATTTCTTTGAAGTCATTCTTATAACAAACATCCATTGTAGGTGTTTTAATATTCTTGTCTCTGTAGAATTTAGGCCACATCATAGTTATTACTTGGAGTCCTGGTGTGGCGCTATGGGTTAATGCGCTGGAATGCAAAGTCAGTTTGAGCTGCAAGGTTGGCTGTTCAAGCTCACCAGCTATGCCTCAGAAACCTTATACAGGGTCTCTATGGGTCAGAACTGACTCGACGACACTTAACAACAGCATTGTTGTTGTCTAATTAGGTTGAGAATTAGCTCTAAGGTTAAGGTGCCTCATGAGACAGCAAAAGTGTAATGCAATTAATGCAATGTTTTCCAAAATGTGTTCTACAAAAAGAAAAGTGAAAACAAAACAAAATTATGTTCCATGAGAAAAGGCTTTCAAGGAATAGAAATGTAGGAGTCTTCACATGTTGCATCCCCTCTTGAAGATTCACACTAGTATATTGCAGACTTTGAGAAATCATGCAGTACAAGAATGTGACTACTTGATACATCTTGCTGTGTTTTTTGACTGTAAGCAATAAAAAGGATGTTGGCTAACTAATCCAAAAAGTGATTTGTACTTAATGGAAAGACACTTGATAAATAACTCACAAATTCTATGAGGGAATGAAGGAGCCCTTTGGAAGGTAAAGGCTAGGGAAGAATTAGATAAATTTTCAGGACTTCACATTTATTCTTTACTAAGGCTGAACTTTGCTTCTACTGCCCATTTCTGTTTGTCTTAACTCTACTTAAATAGAGGATTTGGCTGGTTTAGTCAGTAGTCAAAGGCCCGAGCTCTGCACAGGATTTGCCAGAAAATTATAGTATGACCTTGAACGAACACTGCATGAAATAATTGTTATGCATGATATACTAAATTATTTCAAAGAGTCTAAAATTATGATCTAAACAGAATTTTATCCCTTTTGCATCAAAGTGGTATTAACTGCCCCACCCCTACCCTAAATTTTATTGGTAACTTGAGCATCACTCTAAACTTCAAATTGTGAGACTCAGAACAGTTTAACTTTATTTTCTTCTGTAATATATCTCTTTGTGAAATCTGAAATGTGGTCAAAATGAAGCAGAGACCTGACCTCTAATATGAAAACTTTTCACTGGAAAATTCCTCTAACTGTGAAAAGCAATAATAAAAAGTAGATGGAAAAAAAGATGAAACTGTATTTTATGTTTGGATTATAACTCCAAAAATCATATACTTTCATCACCTTCTGTCACCTGGTCACGCCTCAACATTTGCTTGCTGCCATAGCAATGAAAGGATTAGATGTTCCTTCGATTCGTTTAGGTATTAATCCTTCCTATAAACGCTAAATGAAAAGAGTACAACACCGAGCAGGGAGAGCTCTTTCCACCCCCTCTTTCTTCTTTTACTCATTGTAAAGAATATTAATCAGATTTTAAGACATCAGTTGGGTGGCATTTGCACATGGTCACTGCACATTAAAATATGAGATGTTATCTTTTTCTCTTTCATCCATATAACCATTACAATGAAATGGATTTTTCTGAGCTTAAAAGAAGCTTAGTCATGTCTCTGGTGTTCTCATCTCCTTTCTCCTCTGCACCTTTTCAGTGGATTGAAAGATGTTTCTAGCTGCCATATATGCTCTTAGATGTTTCTTCTTTGCATGAAGCTAGATACCCCTGAGTAACACTGTTGTTGCTGTTATTAAGTGCCACTAAATTGTTTCAACTCATAGCCACCCTGTATAGGGTTTCTGAGGAGTGGCTGTTGGATTTGAAGCACCAACCTTGCAGGTTAGCAGTTCAGTGCTTATGCTATAGCACCACAATAGATTCTAGCATCAGGGAATATGATGGGGAGGTCATTTTAGACACTAGGGTCAGACTACTGCTTTAGCAGAATTTATGAGATTTCTATCTGGCTGTGCTACATACAGCCTATTAATAATAAAGGATGAGTTTGTTTTCCTTTACTATGATTCTTGTTTGCATATTAATTTTTCAATAATATTTATTAATAGAGTGCTCTGAGGTGGGCTAGGTGATATAATAGTGTACAAAATCCTGGTTCTTGTCTTTTCAATGCTTACAATTATGTGAAATGTACTTTCAACCCCATGTAGAAAGATAATATTTATAAAAATAACCAAATGTTTCTCAAAACTGCCCTTGTTGCCTTGTGAATCAGATTAGAAAACAGAAGTCAACCAAGTTTCTCAACAGATTTTTTTAAAGCTCATTGCAGGGACAAATGTCTTGAAAGCCAATGAGGAATGGTCTAAAATAAAAGGGCCTAGGAATTTTAAGAGCAGGCAAACTTTTAAGAGATGGATACAAAGTTTGTCACTGATCTTATTTCAGAAAAATAATCAATATAGAGCCCATTTTTATCTGCACACAAGTGCTTCAGAATTAGGAGTGAGTGGTGTGGACTGCTAGCTCTACTTCTCTCTGATCAAAACCACAGATAAACAGACTGGAGCTAGCCATCGTCTTCTCCTTTGCATTTTGGCAAGAATACAAGGCCTGTAGTGAAGCCACACTGCCGCCATGGCTCCAAAACCCTTGTTAACTTTGGCAGAGTTAAGATGTCTAGTGATTGTCCTGAGCTCAGCCTCACAGAAAGTTACAGATAAATCATTTATAGAAAAGAACCTGTGTTTTATATAGCACTCTCCCGTGACCACCACCAAAGGGAAACCAAGTTTTAACAAGCCGATCAGGTGACCTCTAGGGTGAGGATTAGGAAGAGATAGAAAGTATGAATATGGCAGTCAGAAGTCACTGCAGGATCACCAGAAGAAGCAGAAAATTCTAGCTCAGATAAGAGCAAGAACAGATACAGTACAGAGTTTGAGTTATGGAGAGTAGAGATCTATTATGAAGCAAGAACACGATTTCCTCTAAAGTCTAGGAACATATACACCCTAACAGAAGAACAGGAAATGTGGGAGGGGAGAACCTTGAAAGAATAATACTGATCTGAAGAAGATTTAAAAAAAAAATCTGCAAGTGATTGGTTGTTAGATTAAGTGCACCATGGATGGAAATGAAGGAATCTTATTGATACATGTTAATTTCTTGATTGCTAATTGAAAGTTAAGGTGCTCTGGTTGCATAGTGGTTACAAATAGGGCTGCGAACCCCAAGGTCAGCAGTTCAAAACTACCAGCTCTTCTGCGGGAGGAAGATGAGGCTTTCAGCCTTGGAAACCCTGTACAGGGTCGCTATGAGTCGGAACGACTCAATGACACATAACAACAGCAATTGAAATTTGCCAGGGCAAACTCACCCAGCAGCTCCACAGGAGAAAGACCTAGTGGTCTGCTCCCACAAATAGCACATCCTAGAAAGCCCTATGGAGCAGTTCTACTCTGTCACATGGGATCACCTGGAGTCAAAAATTAACTTGACTGTATGTAACAGCAACAACATGAATGGAAATAAAGTCTTAGGAACCTAATCCAGTTGGACAGAAATCACACCTTTTTACGAATGAGTCTGTGACTATAAAAGTTCACAATAAAATTAGTTATAATTACAGCCTTTGGGGGTAGGTTGTTGTTAAGCGCTGTCGAGTCGATTCTGACCTATAGCAACCCTGTATAGGGTTTCCAAGGAGCAGCTGATGAGCTTGAACTGCCTCCTTGCAGTTCAAATGGCTTTACATCTGCTGCATTAACCCACAGTGCCACACCAGGACTCAGCGTGTGGGTACTATAAGGAAAAAGTATGGGGTGCCATGCAAGTATACATTAGGGACACTGATCTAGTTTCAGGATTACAAACTTTTCCTGTGAAAGTGACATTTGAGATGAGATTTTAAAGGATGTGTTGGATTTAAACAGGTAAAACATTAGAAAAAAAAAAAAGAAGAAAAGCAATTCAGACACTTGGGACAGCATAGTCAAAGTCATGAGACAGGAGGAAGCATAATAGACCTATGTAAGAGATAGTTAAGGAGGCTACACAATGAATAGCAAAAGGAGGTACAAGATAAGATTAATGGTGTGCCCAGAAGCCAGAGCCTAAGAACCCATAAGCAATATTATGCATGTTTTCTCCATGCAAAGGATACATATGGAGTGGCAACATCAATGGGCTCAAGCTTGGCAATGGTAGTGAGGTTGGCCCAGGATCGGGCAGTGTTTCGTTCTGCTGTGCATAAGGTCGCTATATGTTGGTGCCAACTCGATGGCAACTAACAACAACAAATAGGAGAGTGACACAGTCAGATTTATGTCTTACAAAGCCCACTGTACCAAAATAGTAGAGAAATAGACTACAGGGGGACAAGATCAGAGGCAGAAAGGCTATTTCTGGGGCTAGTGCAATGGTATCATTATGAAATGATAGACCAGTGAGTGGCATGGGGTTGGAAATATCTCAAGGAATTTGATAAAATACAATTAAATGTTAAAACATCAAAAGAATTCAGAGAGATGTATTTCAAATGGAGAGTGGAGAGGCAGAGGGTTAAGGGAGGAGGGTTGACTGGCAGCCATTTGGGAGCATGCTTACAAATCTTTTTTCTTTATACAAAACCAAACCAAACTCATTACCATTAAATTGATTCCTACTTATCAAGTTGAACTACCAACATAGGACTTCCAAGGCTGTAAATCTTTACTGCAGTATACTGCTACATCTTTCTCTCATGGACTGGCTGGTGGGCTAAAAGCACCAACCTTTCAGTTCATCCAGGCACTGTATCACTATTCAAAAACCCCAAATTTCCTCCCATATGTATGACATTTATCCTGGAAAGACTGCAGAGAATATCACAGATTATGCTTCACATGACCCACTAAAGACAATGGTTACAGTTCAAAGTGTAAAAAATAGTTCATATAAAAGAAGATTTTAAAAGTACTGAAGACAAAATTAATTACTTATCCTGCTGTGGTGCTGTGGGTTAATGCACTGGTCTGCAAAGTCAGTTTGGATCACAAAGTTGGCAGTTCAAGGTCACCAGCCACTCCTCAGAAACCTTATACAGTCTCGCTATTGGTCAGAACTGACTCGATGACACTTAACAACAACCTAGTAAAGCAAGATTTTAGTTTTTTTGTTTTTTTTTTTTAAAGCAAGATTTCAGTTTCCAGTTCATTACTTAAGATTGAAATAGACAATTTTCATTTTACTTCACTGTTTTTAATACCATTACCTAAATCAAGAGTAGAGTAGCACACAGATATAGACACATACACAAACCGTCACATTTGTAGATTCATCACATACAGAGAAAATTTCATTATGGTTTGGGTGTCATTTTGACCTTCCTTCTGGTATTGATTACCCCTCTTGATTGTTTGCTCAAGCTTTAAGAATGTAAATATCCTTGGAAGGAGTATAATACATACTTCTTGTCAACGTTGGGGAAATGGACAGTGTGTTTTCACAAGGTAAGCTTTACCGTGGAAGTAGGAACATAGATACATCTGTGGGGTAACAAAGATCACACATTAGAAATTCTCTGCTTGTCGAGACATAATCAAACCCATTTCACAGTAGAAGTTAAATGTTGCCCATTAAAGTAATTCAAGAAAAAATTTAAAATTCAAGAATGGTAACAAAATGTTAGCATTCAAAAATCGAAATTCTTATTTTCTCCAAGCACCATTTTGGTCTCCATAGTAACCAGAGTAGTTACTGGTCTGGTTCTCTCGGTCAATCAGCTATAGGTATGTATCACCCAATGCCCATGGTGTTGTTTTTAAGGCCGTTGAGTCAATTCTGACTCACAATGACCTTGTATAGAGTTTCCAAGGGGCGACTGATGGTTTTGAACCGCTGATATTATTGTTAGCTGTCCAGTGCTTATCCTACAGCATCACACCAGTACCATATAATTGTTCAGTGCTGTGGATTTAGTGCTGACTCATAGTGACCCTGTACAGGGTATCCAAAGAGTGGCTGTTGGGTTGAACTGCTAACCTTGTAGCTAGTGGTACAGTGATTATACTACAGCACCATACCAGGATGCTAGGCTGCATGCATTACAACTGCAATAGCAACTTCCTAAGAAACCTGAGAGGCTGAAAATGTTGGTGGGTGATATATGTCTCCTATGTCACAAAAGGATTAAAAACTATAAAAGCTCGCTGGACAAAGCCTGAGAGCTGTGTCCACTATGGGCAGAAGGCCAGCCTTTCCGGGGGGCAGGGGCTGTGCTGGCAACCATATTAAGGCTTAAGTATGTCCAGACTCATGGCAAAGGTGGAGGTTAATGCATATGGAAAGGAAGAGAGGTTGACGAGGGGGCAGATGTGCAGGAGCCAAAAGTGTAACTAATGGTAGTGACCTTGACTGCTGCCCCCCTGTTGATGTGGCCACTTCCTGATCATATGCGGTCACTGCTGCAGTAATTACACCACTGCCAACCAGAGCTGGGAACCCAAGAATACCCTGAGCCCTGCAAGCACCAACATACTCACAGCAAGGGTGGAGGAACAGCGGCAGGTGTGGCTGGATGAAAGGTTGCATGTATTCTGGGTAGATGGATTCAGCCAGAAAGAAGAGAAAGAAGAGGCAGAGGAGCTGCTATAAGAATTGGGATGAGACTTAAAGCCTGGATGCTCTTTTACTCTGGAGTTTTTGAGTTTTAAACAAAAGGAGAGTAGTTTTCCTTTTAGAGAAACAACAATCACAAAAACACAAAACACAAAACACATGTGATATCATGAATACATATGTGGCCAGACAGTTCCCAAGTGGATAATGGATATTAAGTGACACAAATCTGCATATCTATATATATATACACACACATACACACACACATATGCATATATGATACAGAGTCCTGCTGTAGAGTTGTGGGTGAATACACTGCACTGCGAGGTTGGTTAGAACCACAGGATCGGCACTTCAAGCTCACCAGTCACTCCTCAGAAACCCTATACAAGGCTGCTATGAGTCAGAATCTACTCAACAGTGCTTAACAACAACAACAACATACACACTTATGTATACATATACACATATGTATGTCTGCATACACAGACATATACATATATCTACAGAGAGAATGCTAACAAAGCATAACAGGTCTGCTTCCTTACATAGCATACTCTCTAACCTATGCTTCATCCTCATTCTTTCTCATGTTTCTTCTTTCTAACAGTCTCCTAACCCAAGTACATTGATCTTTTCTAGGTGGCTTTAATATTTCCAAGGGATGCGTCAGTAGGCATGATGGACTGGAAAGAGAAAGTGAACTGCTTATCACAAAGGAGGTAGGCCAAAGAATTTGACATATTATTATGTCACTTGGCAAAAGAGGATAAATTGCATGATTTTCCTCCCATTAGACAAGGTAGACACCTTCTTCTCCTCTAAGCTAAAATATTGCACCTGAAAGCATTAATCTGAAGACAGCACTGCACAGAAAGGTAAAGATGACTCCGTAGAAAAGATCTGTCTGCCTCTATTCATGGAGACTATTTAGGAATTAGAAATTAATCGTATTACAAGTGCCTTTTCCAGCTCACCTATTTAATTCTTTCTACTTGCTTCAGATGTCTCACTGTAACTTCTTTTCACAGTTAGACAAAACAACACCTTGTAGGTCCTCCTCAACTTTATATTTCTTAGTCTTAGACCAAGAAGAAATATCCAACAAGTATTTTGTCAGCATTTTACTTAGACAGAAGTAGAAAACAAGGGGAGAAAAACAAAATTAACTGAAAAGTAAGGTGTAAGGCAATATTCTACAGAATTTTAATACACTTTAAAGAATTATTCATTTCAAAACTGTGGTGAATTTTCTAAGATGCCTTACATAGTTCCTTCTGCCACAATATGTTATTGTTGATGTTGTTGCTGTTGTTGTTGTCAGGTGCCATCGAGTAGGAACCGAACCATAGCGACCCCATGCACAGCAGAACGAAACAATGCCCGATCCTGTGCCAACCTCACTACCGCTGCCACACTTGAGTCCATCAATGATGCCACCTGGCTGATCCATCTCGTTGGGGGTCTTCCTCTCTTTCTCCGACCCTCCACCTTACCCAGCATGACATCCTTCTCCAACGATTGTTTCCTCCGGACAATATGTCCAAAGTAGGAGAGACAAAGCTTAGCCATCCTGGCCTCCAAGGAGCACTCTGGCTGCACGTCTTCCAAAACAGATCTATTGGTTCTTTTGGCAGTCCATGGCACTTTCAGTATTCTCCTCCAACACCACAACTCAAAGGCATCAATTCTTCTATGATCTTCCTTATTCACTGTCCAGCTTTCGCATCCATATTGTTGATGTTAAGTGCTGTCAAGTCAATTCTGACTCGCAGCAACCCTGTATAGGGTTTCCAAGGACCAGCCGGTGGGTTTGAACCACTGACCTTGCTGTCAAATGCATTATCCTGCAGTGCTACACCAAGAATCCCTTCTGCCAAAAAATGGTGTTGTTGTTGTTAAGTACCAGCGAGTCGATTCCAACCCATAGCGACCCTGTATAGGGTTTCAGAGGAGTGACTGGTAAGCTTGAACTACCAACCTTGCAGTTCAAACGACTTTGCAGTCTGATGCATTAGCCCACAGCATCACACCAGGACTCCCACAATATGAGAGAGTTAAATTCAGTGCTAAAATAGGAACTCATCACTGAAGGATTTGTTTGTTTATATAAAATGTTGATCATAAGAATCTTTTGGGGAGGCATAGATTATTTTCATGTGAACTCTAGAATAACTCCAGCAATCCCAAATGGCATTCCATAGCCTTCTGATATGGAGTTCCTGGGGTCGCAAATGGTTATTCACTCAACTATTAGTTGAAAGGTTGGCAATTCAAACTCACCCAGAAGGATTTGGAAGGCAGGCCTGGAGATCTATTTCTGAAAGGTCATCACCTTGAAAACCCTGTGTAGGAATGATGCTCCACACACATGGGTACATCATGAGTTGGAATAAACTTGACTCCAGAAAGTGACTGTAACAACCACTTTCTGATAATAAAGGAAGTTGCTGACTCCTAATGTGGGTTAATGCATCAGTCTTCAAAGCCATTTGAACTGTAAAGTCAGCAAGTCAAGCTCACCAGCTGCTCCTCAGAAACCCTATACAGGGTCACTATGGGTCAGATCCTACTCAATGGCACTTAACAACAACACAAACAAAAGCCATTAACAGCATAAGGTTTAAATCTGACTCATCCATCTTTTAGGTTAAGCTAGATTACAGTGTTATAGTAACCTCAAAATATCAGTGACTTAAAACGACACACAAGTTTACTTCTTGCTCAAGGTACACATCCAGTATGGTTTAGTAAATAGGTTCATGATAATTAATTACTCAGGAACTCAGGCTGACGGCGGTTGACCATTTTAAGATGCTGTCACTTCAACACAAAATTTTGGGGTTTTCCTTGGAAAGGTAAGGTAGGGCTTGAGACTAAAGTACCAACTTTAATAGACTGTTATTGGTGTTAAGTGCTGTACAGTTCTGACTCATAGCAACCCTGCATAGAGTTACCAAGGAGTGGCTGGTGGGTTTGAACCACCAATCTTGTGATTAGCAGTCCACTGCTTATCCTCCAACATAAGACCACTGCTTATCCTTGAAAAAATATGGATCGTTTAATGAATTTGCATGTCATTCTTGCGCAGAGGCCATCCTAATCTTCCCTGAATCATTTCAATTTTAGTAGATGTGCTACAGAAGTGATAAGAAAGAGGAATCCTGAAATTGACAAATACTGGAAATGCCTACTTAAACCCCTTTCCCTAAGATGGCAATATTTGGGGAGGACAGACTCTAGAGTTACTCTCATTTTTCTCATTCTTTAGTGTTCATGCTTAGTATAATCCACCATCATCCTCTGTGATGTGACTGGATACGTGGTTTGAGCCCACCAGCTGCTCCTTGGGAAAAAGAAAAGGCTTTTTTGCCCCTGCGAAAACTTACAATATTACAGAGAAATCCTATGCAAGGTTTCTATCAGTCAGAACTTACGTGACAGCACTTAATAGCAACAAAAATAAACTATGGTAAGGGGAAAGGGATTTTGTGGATGAAGTTAAGGGCCCAAATAAATTGTTTTTGAGATAATACAATGGTATATTATTCTGGATGCAGCTGAATCAACTAGATAAAAATCATTTTAAAAGAGGCTATATCTTACTGAGAAAAGAATTTTTCCTTGTGGGCTTGATGAAATAATAAACTATCTTGGAAAAGCCCAAGTCGCAAGAAACTTCAGGTAGCCCTAGGATCTAACGGAAGTCTACAGCCAGCAGCCAGTAGAATTCCTCAATCATACAGTTTTGAGGAAATGGATTCAGCCAACAACTTGAGCAATCCTAGGCATAGATTCTATCCCAGTATAGTCTCCAAATAAGAATGGAACCTACCAGATTTTGAGTATCTTCTTTATGAGATCATGAAAAAAAGGACCCAATTCAGATGTGCCCAGACACCTGAGACACAAGAATGATGAGACCAAAAAACATGCTGTTGTTGTTTTTAACCACTAAATCTGTGATAATTTGTTACCCAGCAATAGAAAATTAATCCACAGTTATAGTGACTTCAATGCCATTTAAGGTACTTGTTGTTGTTATTTGAGGCCGTAAAGTTTCTTGACTTTAGTATTTACAAGAGCAGATCACCATGTCATTCTCCCTCAGAAACCCTGTGTGGGTGTCAAGTGTCAGTTTATCAGTTTGTGGTTGAGACCTTAACCATTCCACTACCCAGATTTCTCCATCTGAGGTGTAGCTATCTGCAAACTTGAAAATGTAATTTCAGATTTTTACTTTATCAATCTTAAATTTAAAACAGTATGCTTTTTTATTTTTTGTTTTATATAATAGCTTTACTCCTAATTCCATGGAATGCCTCTACTAATTGTTTTTGTCTGATTTATTTCTTTTTTGATATTCATTACCTTTTGTTCATGTTCATGTACATGTGCAGGTGGTGTGTGTGTGTGTGAAACAAGTCAAGGAGCCTGTTCTCAAACTCAATCAGTATAGTGTTATGTAGCAATGGATAAGCAACTTGATTGTAACTCTCATACCCTGCTTTTCCAGGCAACTATGGGAAAGGAAATTTCCAAACAAGGCTAGACTTGTTTGGACTTGCACTGTAGAATAAACACTGGACTACTCACCATAGATTAGCCTGTTCAAATTACCAGTCACTCCTTTGAGATTCTATACAGGGTCACCATGAGTTGGAATTGACTCGACGGTACTGAATAACAACAAAAGTAGCTTCCAAACAAGGCTAATTAATTTATTTGGAAAGGATTAGCTTTCAGAAAATGCAATTTTCCAGATAGAATAGAAACCAGTATTCATCAGACAGTGATAAAGATTGCAATTTCAAGGAACTGGCTTTAGATTTCAGAAAGGTTTTGAATAAATGATGAAATCATGTCAAAACTGAAACTTTGAGGAAGTACAGACTTGGAGAGTTTATGCTGTATTATTATTGCTTGCTTTACCAAAACATTTTAGACTCTTTCGAAGCATAACTTGGTATACTAGGTGAGCAAAGCAGTTTAAAAAACACATTAATTAGCATAAATATAATATTTAGAATAACCAACTGACGAGTTATTATAAAGGGACATAGTGATGGAGATGCTGTGAGTATATAGGATAAGGAAGAGTGAGGCTGGGGAAAACTTTCGAGGATCAAGAAGAGTTTTGGATACCCTTGAATACAGTTGACCAAGGTGAGGAATCTTGCAAAGGGGTGATGTGATAAATCTCTACTCCCTTATCCAATGGCAGTCCACAAGGTGATGGTCCTACTCTAAGTAGGATGTATCAGTCATAGCTTTTGTCTTAAAAGTTCTTATTTTGCCTTGAAAATAAGAATTGGTACTGCATTTTTATTTCTGTTAGGTGCTGTCAAGTTGGTTCCAACTCATAGCAACGTAGTATAGTGTTTCTGAGACTGTAAATCTTTACAGGAGCAGAAAGTCTTATTCTCCCAAGTAGCAACTGGTGAGTTTGGATTCCTGACCTTGGGTTTTAGCTGTCTAGTTCTTGTCCAAGAGTGTCACCGGAGCTCTCATTACATTCTTATGAGCATCTTCAATAGTGGCCAATCCTCATCCTCTGATAATATTTAGAAATGACCAGAACACCTTCAGAAAAACTGCTTATTATTATTATTATTATTATTATTTATTTTCATGTCTATATCCAGGCTTGACTGTGATGTATCTTTATTCAGACATCATATCATAATAATTTTTAACCCCTAAGTACCTGACATAACTATTTTGTTGAAGTGTTGATGCTGAATATTTTAATGGATAATATATTTGGATGATATCTATTTAATTTCATGTGTAGTCTAAAAATATACTTATGTTTTAATGCTTTCTCATAAGGATGAACTTTTCAAACTCAGGGCAATGAACATTCAATTAAATTCAACATATATTGAGTATTTGTTTTTTACATGAAACAGTACTATATGCCAAAGGAGAACTAAATATGAATAAAACATTTGTCCATCCTTGAGAACTGATATTTTAAGAAGTGAGTTGAACTCAAATGGCCATGATCCACCATGTATGAAGATTAATTTCATTTAAAAATCTCTTTAGACCTGAGTTTTCCTGAATATAAAAATAGGCATATTGATGAATGCTGAATCATAATTGCAAAAACCATGTAAAGACCATGTCTGAATTCCCCTGGCTTCACAATTAAGACAATCATCTGGCCAACTGATTGGAAGAGATCCATATTTGCGCCCATTCCAACAGAATGAAGAAAACATCAGACAATGTCTTTGATGTCCCACGAGAGTAAAGTTTTACTAAAGCTAATACAGAATTGGCTGCAACCATATATTGACAGAGAACTTCCAGAGGTTCAAGCCGGATTCAGAAGAGGACATAGAATGAGGGATATCACTGTTGATGTCTGATGGATCTTGGCTGAAAGCAGAGAATATAAAAAAGATGTTTACCTGTGCAGTATTGACTATGCATAGGCTTTCGATTGTGTGGATCATGACAAGCTGTGGACAACATTGTGAAGTATGAGTATTCCTGAACACTTAATTGTGCTCATGAGGAATCTGTACCTGGACCAAGAAGCAGTTGTTCAAGCAGAACATGGGAACACTGAATGGTTTAAAATTAAGAAAAGTGTGTGACAGGGTTGCATTTTTCACCATACTTTTCAACCTGTATGCTGAGCAAATAATACAAGAAGCTGGGTTCTATGAAGAAAAACGTGACATCAGGATTGGAGGAAGACTCAGTAACAACCTGCGATATGCAAATGATAAAACATTGCTTGCTGAAAATAAAGAGGACGTAAAATACTAACTGATGAAGATCAAAGACCACAGCCTTCAGTATGGATTGCATCTCAATGTAACGAAAACAAAAATCCTCACCACTGGACCAATAAACAATATTCTTATCATCGGGAAAATATTGAAGTTGTCAAGGACTTCATTCTTCTGGGATCAACTATCAACACTGACTGAAGCAGCAGTCAACACTTTCTGCCTTACATCTGGGTTTGATGATACATTGTAACGGCCACATACAGCAATACTCAGGATTATTGAGTTAATCAGGTAAGTGAACAGAGTACAATTCAGGATCAAAACTAACTCAGGATGTAGCAATTCTCCATTCAGGAACACCTCTTTGCTGCCATACTGTAGGCATGCCTCACTCTTGTCTTCAGTCTCTCAGCCGTGTGGCCCCTTGGCCTCTGACCTGCTCAGGCAAGTGTTGCAAAGATTTTAGCCAGTGTGAATACTCACAGCACATATTCTGCAAGTCAGTCTCCTGTCTATAGGCACTCAGTTTTACTCAGTCTAGAACTGGAAGCTGCTGTCAATCCATGCCACCGCCTCTGTTGTGACCTCTGCTGTCATTGCTTTTCTAGGGAGAGCATGTGTCACTCAGGCTTTTCCTTCTTAATGTTCCTGGGATCTTTTGTCTCTGCTTCTGAGATGGCTGCTAACTGGAGGGCAAAACTAACCAATCCCAGACTTAGAGTCCTGTATACCTTATTTGCATGGTCCTACCCACTCACTTGGCAGGAATTAAAAAGACAAGACAGAAAAGCCATATCAAGTAAATTCAAGACACCACAATATTGAGAGGTCTAAAAAATAAAACATGCAAATGAAAACTGTGAGATTGATTTCTCTTCTAGTTGTATTTCTTCCATTGAAGAAGGAGGAATTTTTTGGTGGATTCATTAAACATGAAAAACAACATCTTTTTATTCATCATGTAAAGAGAGACTTGTTGTTTGGATAGTAGTGCTATTGGGTAAGCATTTGGCTGCAAATTATAAGGTCAGCGGTTCAAATCTATCAGCCACTCCTTGCAAACCCTATGCAGGGTCACTGTGAGACAGAACTGACTCAACATCACTTAACAACAACAGCAATCATGCCAGTAATGGAAGTCTGAAATAGGAAAACATCAACAAGCAGCTTCACCTACACTATATCTCAGTAGCATGGTAAGCAGACTTTCTGTCAGGAAGTTCCTGGTAGCTAAATAATAACATCAATGATGGCTAAATACACTCTTATAATTAAAGACTTCATATATAATTTCAAACAGAAAAGGAAAAGGGAGGCCAGGTTTCTCCCTGTAATATGCATGCTATTTATGGAACATATTATGCATAAAAATACATATGCTCTTATAACATCCGCAGTAATTTTCTGAGCCCCACTGAGAAGTGAGTGCTTTGAGAGTTTGACAAAGGGAGAAGAAGGGAGTTTGGCAAGAAAAGTTAACAGAAGTCACACCTCGTCAGTGGGAGTCAAAATAATACAATTTACATGATTCTGGGAAACAGGGAGTTTCTAAGCAGCCACCGATAACACTACATATATTAGTCAGCCTGCCAGCCCCCTGGTGAACTATCAGTTTGTCGATGAAAGAAAACACTACCTCAAAGTAACTTCAAATTGCTGTGTGGGCAGAGTGATGAATGATCACTACAGATTGCTGCCCCCACACCTCTTAATGGAGACTTATAAAATGCAGCTCCATGTACAAACATGCCTTATTTTAAAATTCTCAGTCCCAGGGAGGTCTTTGAATATTATAGAATGTTGATACTATGGGGTCACCTCTGAGTCCTCTTAGCTCTTGGTCAGTTTAAGGCAAAACTGATCAACTCATCCAAAAACTGAAGTGTGTCAGAGAAAAGTACACCACTGGACAAAGATCTGAGGGCCTCATTACATACAAGGTACAAACTGAAGGAACTGAGCATAATGCAAGGAACCCAACCCTACACAGAGTCACTGAATCAGAACCTACTCCATGGCACTTAAGAACAACAACCATGTGCTGTGGATTGCTAACTGCCAAGTCAGCAATTCAAATCCAACAACCTCTCCATGACAAAAAGATAAACTGTCTGCTTCTGTAAAAATTCACAGTCTCGGAACCCCTATATGAAATCGCTATCAGTCAGAATCCACTAAATAGCATTAGTTTTTAGTAGTCAGGATTTTAGGGCTGATGTTTGGGTATTCAGTGGAGCAGTTTTTTACTACCTGAACCTATTTACAGCACTTAACAACAACAAACCTATTTATATCTAAAGGGGCTGGCTTGGTAGTCCTTCATTCAAACCATATGTTTTCAAGTGCCTTATGTTATCTACCAGGTATTAAGCATGTTGCCTGAGATAAAGCAGTTAATGAGATGCAAGTGTCCTCTTCTCTTGCAGACCTTACCTTATAGTAAGACAAGGAGTTGGAATCTGGTACATTAAGTGCTATCAGACATAGGAGCATTTAACCCAAAGGTGAGGGTCAGAGAAGACTACTGAAAGAATGAAATTGAGTTTGAAACCAGGAGGATAATTACGCATAATGATGGATAGTGGCTAAAAGAACACTAGAGGAGAGACTATTTCTAGATGAAACTGCATTTGCAAAGGCCAAGAACTGAGAAAGTTGGATGCATTTAAAGAATTTTTAAAAATGGAATTCCCTAGATTATTGTCCTAACACAGCCTTTTAACTTAAAATTTAAGATACTCAGTGAGGTCACTTTTCAATTAATTAATACATAGCCTATCAAATATACAACAATGCCTGGGGAAAATGTGCTTCTTAGAACAATCAACTACAGGAGATCAAAATGGCAACATTTTCCAAAAACTAAAACTGAGAAGGCATGAAGGGATAAGGAAAATGGATGAATGGAAATGAGGAACCCAGGGGAATGTGCCGACACATTGCGGGGCTTAGGATCAATATCATGGAATAATTCACATTTGAATTATTAATCTAAAGCTAATCTGGTATTTAAAATGTGTTGTTGTTGATAAATACTGCCCACTACGTTCCAAAACATAGCAATCCCGTGTCAGGTTTCTGAGGAGCACTGGTGGGCTTAGCAGTCCAATGCTTATCCTACAGCACCATACCAAGCACAGGAAAATGTCAAAAAGATAAATAAAGAGAGCATCCATTGCCATAGACTCCATTTTGATTCAGAACAACCATATAGGACAGAGGATTTCTTGCTCCTTAGATTTTCTGAAACTGTATATGTTTATAAGACAGCAGACAACCTCATGTTTCTCCTGCAGAGTGGCTGGTGGGGATGCATCGCTGACCTTGAAGTTAGCAGTCCAATGATTACCCCACAGCACCTTGAGGGATCCTAAAAACAAGAAACAAAAAAGAAGCAAACTCATTGCCATCGAGTTGATTCCAGCTCAGAGTGACCCTATAGGACAGACTGGAGCTACTTCTGAGGACTTCCAAAATGGACTCATTGTTCTCCTGAAGAATGACCAGTGATTCTCATTCTGACCTTACAGTTAACAGCCCAATACCTAACCCATAATGCCACCAGGACTCCTTCTTATACATTATAGATATTTTTTTAAATTTAGGAAATTTCAGTATGATTGGATCAAGTGATGCTGCTGGATAAGCTCTGGATAACTAACTGCAAGATTGGTGGTTCAAATCCACCAGTTGCTCCTTGAAAACCATACAAGGTCACTATGAGTCAGAACTGACTTGATGGCACGTAACAAAACCAACAACAAGGAGGGCTAGGAGAGGAAGTTGGTGGTATCCAGTCCAGAGATGAGGGCAATATCCACTTATGAAGAATCTGTACTAAACCTGTTAAGACAATTTCAATTCTTAGAGACCCCATTTAACAGAGTATAACTTCCCCATAGAGTTTTTTTGGGTATAAAATATCTCTTCCAGATAGACAGATCATCAATTCTTTCCTCTGTAACCAAGCACTTAACCATTATGCCACGAGGATTCCTTGTACACAAAGTTAATAAGTGTAGATGTTTTCATTAAGAGATACTAAAGGGTTTTTAGCAGGAATGACATGTATGTAAGACTAGCATAGTAATTGTGTTGACAGACTGGAATCTGACTTCTGGTGTTAAATTACCACCTCAGGTATTCATTCTTTTTGGGACCTAGGATAAATTATCTAACCTCTGACATTCAGTAAGCAAACTCTGGAATCTGATTTCTGGTATTAAACTCTCTCCTCTGATATTTACTCACTATGAGTCTTGGAATAAGATACTTTACCTCTCCCTGGCAATCCGTAAGCACTATGTAAGCTTTAGTACCTATTATCATCTGCATCAAAACAAATGAGTTTACTTCTCTTTGTAATTTTCAAAATCTATCCACTGCATTAATTCCAAGCATTTAATGATATTTAAAAACTTGCTTACATTCTTCTTTTGAATCCAGGAGAGTTCTTGTGACAAGACTCACACAATTTTCTTAAAACATCAGTAGATATGACCTTACAAACAAATTGCAATGATCTGTTACAACTTGAATTGTGTCCCCCGATATGTTGCAATCCTAATCCCAGTACCTGTGTATATGACCTTATTTGGAAATAGGGTCCTTCCAAATGTAATTAGCTAAGATCAGGTCATACTGGAGTAGGGTGGAGAAGGAAAAACAGAGAAAAGATGGTCATGTGAAGATGGAGACAAAGATTTGGTAAGTTGTTAATATAAAGAATCAGGCTTCACCCCAGATCCACAGAATCAGAATCTGCATTTTAACATCCCTGTGATTCATATGCCCATTAAAGCTTTTTCATACTGTGCTAGAGGGCTAGAAGGATTCCATTGGATTGTTCTAAACTAAATGGTGCTATGGGTAACATGACAGACTGCAAAGCAGTTTGAACTGCAAGGTCAGAGGTTCAAGTTCACCAGCTGCTCCTTGGTAACACTATACAGGGTTGCTATGAGTCGGAACCAACTCGATGGCACTTAACAACAACAAAGTAACTGTGGGAAGGTAGAGAAAGAGGAGGAGGAAAGTGTATGTAAAATAGTCTGCACTTTACATAACAGATTTTATTCCATTTATTGTTAAGTTGTTAAGTGCCATCAAGCAGATTCTGACCCATAGCAACCCTATATAGGGTTTCCAAGGAGCAGCTGGTGAGTTTGAACCAATGACCTTGCAGTTCAAATGGCTTCACAGTCTGGCACATTAACACACAGCACCATACCAGGGCTTCAAAAAGTTCATGAACAAAATCCATTATCTTTTCATTCCATTTTTCCACTAAATTTTTAAAGCCCCCTTGTATTTAGTAGGCACATTAGTATAAGCCAGGCATTGATTTACATACTGAGGATACTGTGGTAAATTAAACAAATAAAAATCCCTGGACCTCATGGAATTTGTTGTTGTTTGTTAAGCACTGTTGAGTGATTTACAACTCATAGTGACCCTGTACAGAGTTTCCAAGGAGCAACTGGTGAGCTTGAACCACCGTTCAAACCAACCTTACCGTCAAACACATTAACCCACAGTGCCACACCATGTAATTCAGGCAAATTAATCAATATTGCTGTTGTCATTGAATTAGTCCCTGACTCCTGGTAATCCCATGCACAACAGGGTTAGACCATTGTGATCCAGAAAATTAGTTTCTTTTCAGAAGTAGATCACCAGACCTATTTCTCTAGTTTGTCTTAGTCTGGAAACTCCACAGAAATCTGCTTAGCATCATAGCAACATGCAAGCTTCTATTGACAGGTGGATAGTATCTGTGCTTGCAATACATTGGCTGGGAATCAAATCCAGGTGTCCCAAGTGGAAGGTAAAAATTTTTATCACTGAACAGCCAATATCCTCAGTTAACTCATACTGAGTGCTTAATACATAACAAGAACTGTTCTAAGAGGGCTGGCCTGACAGACAAATCATATAAATAATCTGTAAAATCCCAATGTAAAAAAGAACACAACTAGGGAGGGCAGGGTGGCACCCAAGTGGAGGTAGTGACCCAGAGCTAGAAGCTGCAGAGCTGCGAGTCTGGATGGAGAGGTGTGATCGATTTTTCATCTTTCACTTTTCGTTTTTCAAATATCTTTCCACTTCACTCCAACCACTGCTCAGTCCAGATGCCTTCAGTACAGTGGGAGCACACCCTCAAAGGGTCCAGCATTGTGCCCACAGATTTCCAATGGCACAGAGAGGAAACACGCAGGCTGCTACTTATAACCTTCTAACCCAGGGACCCAGTCCCAATGTTAGCCTGGGTGGGACACTTTATCCTTGCCTGCACAGCAAGGCCACTCAACAATTACATTTTATTTTTGTTTTTGATTGGTGGTTTCCATCTCTGCTTCTATATTGTTTTTGTTTTTAGTCCTTTTCGTCTCACTTTTTTCCCAGGGGTTGGATCTTTCTCCCCCTACCTTACCCAAGAAGAGACAGAAACTGTACTCATATCTTATAATACCCAAGCTACAAGCATATCTTATAATACCCACACCATATGGGCAAGAGCCAAAACCAGCTGCAAGGCATTACACATGAGAAGGGAAGACTATCTCCAGATCATATCCACTGGGAGATGCTTAGTAAGCTTATCATAAAAGCAACAC
>NW_006408566.1:3377615-3378757 GCF_000296735.1 Chrysochloris asiatica
AACTATGTCCAAATACTTAATCACTGAAATCCTTATGAATAGCAGAGAAACACTGTCAGATACAGTGCCAAAAAATGAGCCCCTCAGATTGGAAGGCACTCAAAATGCGACTGAGAAACAGCTGCCTCTTCAAAGTAGAGCTGACCTTAATGATGCAAATGGAATAAGCCCCATGGGAGAAAAGCCCACGGTTAGACTTTCATTTGCTGATGGAGCATAACTCAAAATGAAGAGAAACAGCTGTAAACATCCATTGAAAATTGGAACAAGGAATGCACGAAGTATGAATCTGGAAAAATCGGAAGTTGTCAAAAATGAAACGGAACACATAAACATCCATATCTTAGGCATTAGTGAGCTGAAATGGACTGGTATTGGCCACTTTGAATCTGACAGCCACATGGTTTACTATGCCGGGAACAACAAATTGAAAAGAATTGGTGCTGCATTCATTGTCAAAAAGAACATATCCAGATCAGTCATGAGGTACAACACTGTCTGTGATACGATAATATCCATGCACCTACAGGGAAGTCCAGCTAATACCACTATTATTCAAATTTACACACCAACCATTAAAGCCAGTGAAGAGGAAATGGAAGAATTCTACCAACTTCTTCAATCTGAAATTGATCAAACATGCAATCAAGATGTACTGATCATGACTGGTGATTGGAATGCAAAGGTTAGGAATAGTTGGAAAATATGGCCTTGGTGATAGAAATTATGCTGGAGATCACATGACAGAATTCTGCAAGATCAATGATTTGTTCATTTCAAATACCTTCTTTAGACAGCATCAAAGACGACTGTACACATGGACCTCACCAGATGGAATACATAGAAATCAAATTGACTACATCTTTGGAAAGAGACAATGGAAAAGCTCCATTTCATCAGTGAAAATAAGGCCAGGGGTAGTAGACCATGGAACAAACCATCAAGTCCTCATATGCAAATTCAAACTGAAGCTGAAGAAAATGAAAATAAGTTCATGAGAATCTAAATATGACCTTGAATATGTCCCACCTGAATTTAGAGATCATCTGAAGAACATTTGCCATTAGAGAGATGCAAATAAAAACAACAATGAGATATCATCTCACACCAGCAATAATAGCAAAGATTAAAAAAGTAGAGAA
>NW_006408566.1:3380842-3382304 GCF_000296735.1 Chrysochloris asiatica
AGGATAGTTTGTGTTCTAGGGGTGACACTCTATAAGGGGAAGGGGAAAGGAAAATCAAGGCAGATGGGAGAATAGCTAGGCAGGTTGAAATATGGGCTAAATAAGACAGAGGTAAATAACAATGTAAGCACAACCATGAAACAACAGGGCTCGTGGATACAAAGATTAAGGGATGGTGTGAATGGATAAAAGTGAGGAAATGATATTAAGATGCTTGGCTGTCTTTTGAATCTTGGTTTCCCTTGCCTACTATTTTAAAATAGACACTTGAAGGAGAGAGAGAGGAATAGCCAGAAACATCAGAGGAGAAAGCTTGTAAGTCCGTCTTCAACCTATAACTGATTGGAATACCTAAAATGGGGCTAGAAATTGCCCAGTGAAGGAGGCTCCCTGCATAGTCTTTGAATTGCACATGACCATAGGTGGAATCCTGATCCCCATCCAGAATCTTCTGAGGTGGGAAATTTCCACTAAAAGTACAAGCAGACCAGTCTGGAACAGCTAGAAGAACAGAAGATAGATACTTCTTGAAAAAAGACCGGCAGGAAAAAAAAAAACAATAACAGCAGTCCAATTGACTACTACAAGAACAAGCAAGTTGTTCCCCAGGGAGCCATCAAGGCAAGTGACCAGGTCCCTTCAAGGCAAACCCCCTTCCAAGACTGAAACTCAGTTGGAATACACTAGCAGGTATGTGGTCCTACTTCTGACCACATTGGTCACCGATAAGGGGAAGTGGGGGAAAAACAGCAATGAAGTTGTGAACTAAGTCTGACCACATTCAATAGACTCCTGTTAACCTGGACTGAGAACTGGTTAACCAGCAGTAGTAGACAAGACTTAGGGACTTCTGAGCCCAGGGCAGGGACATGGCCCCAGAGGACTAGAGCGGAGTGTGAAGCATCCAGCTGATATGAAATGAGGGGAGATGCACAAGAACACCCACACTTGCAGATAGTACCCATTTGACTTGACATCAATGGCTGAATGATCAGAACACGATCATTATAGTAAATATAATGACAGATTTTACTGGGTCATACCTGCTCAATCTTTGGTAATTATATCTGTGTGTCTTTTGTTTTTTGACTGTTTATCAAAACACCTAGGAAGAAATTGTTTAAGTACCTCTAACTTAAGTTTTTTTTTTTTTTTTTTTCATACATGCTGTTGGAATATATACTAATTAAAATTTCAATTCGGGAAGAGTAGAAAATAATAATGGAATTAATTATTGATATTTCTACTAGAAAGAGAAAATGCTATGTTTTATAAAGATAATCTTGTTATACATCCAATATTGTATTTTTATTTGATAAAAAAGTTCAGTTCTATTCACTCAACTTTTCCTTTTTTTGTTTTTTCTGTGTACAGTATAGGTCATGATTTCTGTTGAGCAAAAAATATTTCTTTCCCATAGGGCTCCTCAGTTTGTAATATCTATGAGGAAATCAAAAGAGGA
>NW_006408566.1:3383109-3384617 GCF_000296735.1 Chrysochloris asiatica
GACATTAGGAATAGAGGCAGAGAGGATGATGTGGACAGAAGGAGCAGCTGGGGACTCTGGACTCAGGGAGGAGAGGGGCTGTGGGCTGGCGGCTGAGGGGCAGGTGTGTGGGTGTACCCTTTAGTTGTCTGATCATGCATGCAGGGAATTGTGAGCATTGCAATGAAACAAAATACGACAGGATGAATGTAAAGATAATGTTCACGCATGTAAACTAACACATAATTCACAACAAAAACTCATAAAATAAAAAAAGTAAAAAATTAGTAAAAATTTATAAAAGAACTGTTCTAAGATATATATATCGTTTCCAAGTACAAAAAAGTAAGCAACTGATGAAAATGTACTAAAAAGCATCAGGTTAAAACATGATATTAAACACTGGCCTGGTCGACCTGACCTTAATAGCATAGCAAAGTGGCATTTCTAATGGGTTACAGCCTGTACCTCTTCCCTTAAGTATAGCATAATAGCCCAGCATATTTTAACTTCCACATGGTACACTAATGATGTTCTATTCACTCATGTACCCCCTGTTCCTAGATTCTGTACCATGGCTCAGTCACACAAAAAGGGGAAGGAAGGGAACAAATATTAACTGAGACACTACACATACACAGGACTTTATAAATGTTCTTCTCATGCATCAGTAAGTCCATTCTGACTCATAGCGACCCTATGCACAATAGAGCAAATCACTGTTCTATCCTTCATTATCTTCATAATTTTTGTTATGTTTGAGCCCACTGTTGCTGCCACTGTATCAATCCATCTTGATATTACTCTTCCTTTATTTTTGCTCACCCTGTACTTTTCCAAGCTTGATAATCTTCTCCAGGTACTGGTGCTTCCTGATAATATGTCCAAACTATTAGTTACAAAATATCTCCATTCTAACTTCTGCAGAGCATTTTGGCTATACTTATTCCAAGAAAGATTTGTTTATTCATCTGACAATACAAAAGACTTTCAATATTTTCCACCAACACAATTCAAATGTGCTGATTCTTCCACAATCTTCCTTATTCATAGTCTAACTTTCACAAGAGATCTTTTGCAGCATATTTGCCTAGTAAAGTATGTCCTTGGATTCCTTGACAGCTGCTTCTATGACCTTTTCTTTTTCTTTTTTTTAAAGTTTTAATTGTGAAGTATGTGATAAATTACCAGGGATAACATTTATGTGATATTTTACCATGTGATATTTTACTATGTGATAGTTTACCAGGGATAGTTTACTGGGTGATCTGCACACAGACCCTTCCCCTCCCTGAGTCCAGAGTCCCCAGCTGCTCCATCTCTCCACATCATCGTCTCTGCCTCCATCTCTGGCATTAACGCTACTCTAGATAAGGTCCTGCACTCCACTCTGCTCCCTTAATGGTCCCATGGACCTCTGCTCATACACTGCAAAATCAACCACTCCCCTTCTTTTGTTACAAAACGTCTACCTTTACATTTCCAACACTCACAGTCAGTCCTGATAGCAATTATTCACTATTGAACTA
>NW_006408566.1:3388312-3399824 GCF_000296735.1 Chrysochloris asiatica
CTGAGGGGACCTGACCACTTGCCTTGATCCCAGGTTGAACAACTTGCCTGTTCTTGTAGTAGTCAATCAGATTGCTATTATTATTTTTTGTTATTTCTTGCTGGTCTTCCTTTCTAGCAGTATCTTGTGTTCTTCTAGCTGTTCCAGGCTAGTCTGCTTGTGCTTTCAAGTGGAAATTTCTCACATGAGAAGTTTCTGGATGGGGATCAGGATTCAATCTATGGTTGTATGTAATGCAGAGACGCCACAGGAAGCCTCCTTCTCTACTCAAGTTGTAGTCCCATTTTAGGTATTCCAATCAGTTATAGGCTGAAGACGGACTTATAAGCTTTCTATGGTGATACTTCTGGCTATTCCTTTCTCTCCCCCTCCATTTTCTATTTTATAATGGTAGGCAAGGGAAACCAAGATTCAAAAGACAGCCAAGCATCAAGCATCTTAACATTATTTTCCCTCTTTTACCCTTTCAAACATTGTCTCAATCCCTGCATTCCAGAGCTGTGTTGTTCCAAGATTGTGCATACATCATTATTTACCTCTGTCCCACTTAGACCATGCAAACCTGCCTAACTGTTCTCCCATCCATCTTGTGCTTCCATCCCCTATCCCTTCTTGTGTTTTGTCCCCCCCAACACCCGCTAGAACCCAAACTGTACTGTATCTATTCCCTACCCTATGCTCCACCTGTACTGTATCTATTCCCTCCTCTCACCCCACCCCATACACGCCAGTAAAGAGCAAAGATTTTTTTTTTCCCTTTTAATGTGGGTAGTTTTTCTTAAGATTTTACAATAATGGTCCTATGCAGTATTTCTCCTTCTGTAACTGACTAATTTCACTCAGCATAATGTCCTCAAGGTTCATCCATGTTACACGGTGGTTTGTAGCTTCCTTGTTATTCTTTAAGGTAGCATAATGTTCCATTGTGCGTATGCACCAAATTTGTTTAGCCATTCTCCCACTGATGGGAATTTAGGCTGCCTCTGTCTTTTTGCTATTGGAAATAATGCTGCTATGTGCATATATCTACTTATGCTACGGCTTGTATTTCTTGTGGGTAAATACCAAGTAGAGGAATTGCTGGATCATAAGATATGTCTATTTCCAATTTTCTGAAGAAGCACCATATTTTTTTCCAGAGTGCTTGGACCATTTTGCAATCCCATCAGCATGTAGAAGCATTCCAGTCTCTGCACATCCTCACCAGCATAATTCTCAAAATATTTGTGTCCTTGTATATAGTATTTGGTTTTGGCTCTTGCCTTTTATGTTGGGATTTTACAAGGTGCACATGTGGTTTGGCTCTATGGCCAGACCTGCTTTTTGCTGGTAGGTAAAGCAGAAATGAAGGATCCCACCCAGATCAACTTTAGGGCTGCTCCCAGAGTCGGATGTCATAAGAAGCAGCCAAAGAATCAACCTGTGGGACCAATGGGGCTCCCAGTAACCTCTTCCCTTTGCTGTGGGAAAACTGTGGGCACAACCAACGCTGGACCCTTTTAGGGGTACACTGCACCCTCCTGAAGGTGTCTGGGTTTGGCAGTGACTGCAACTGGGGAAAGGAAGAAAAAAAAGTGTAAAATCTACCACACCTCTTTTTCCAGATGCAGCTCCATGGCTTTTAATGCTGTATCACTGTACCAGCCTGGTTGTGGCCTTGCCCTCTGATCTCAGCCCAGGCCAAGGGGTCCGCCGGGGAGAGTCTTGATTGATTTGGAAATCACCATATTTTCCTTTCCACGGTTAGGTTTCTCCACTGGTGGGCATGGGAAACTGATGCTCAACACCTTATACTAGATCCAAAACTCTGGAGCGGCTCTAGGAAAGCACCTTCTCTGGTTTCTCCATGCCTCCTCTGAGGAGCCTTTCCTACCAGTCTCTGCTCCTACTTCCATGACCTTTGTTGTGGATCCAAGCAAATGGAAGTCTTTGACAACTCCAATCTTTCCTCCATTTATCACGATGTTATTTATTAGTTCCGTTATGAGGATTTTCATTTTCATAACATTGAAGTACAGTCCATACTGAGGGCTATAGTCCTTAATCTTCAGCAGTAAATATTTCAATTCTTCTTCACTTTCAGCAAGAATAGTTATGTCATCTGCATATAACAGGTTGTTAATCAATCTTCCTCCCATCCTGATGCCCAGTTCTTCTTCACATAATACTAGTTTCTCAGATTATGTTCTCAGCATACATATTGAACAAATATGGTGAAAGGCAGGATACAACACTGGCACACACCTTTACTAATTTTAAACCATTCAGTATCCCCTTGTTATGTTCAAATAATTGCCTCTTCGTCTATGTATAGGTTCCTCATGAACACAACTAAGTGACCTGGAATACCCATTCTGAACAATATTGTACATAATTTGTCATGATTCAAATAGTTGAAAGCCTTAGCATAGTCAATAAAGCACAAGAAAACATTTGCTTTCAGCCAAGATCCTTCAGTCTCACATTCTCATCTGAATCCAGCTTGAATCTCTGGCAGCTTTCTGTCAATGCAATGTTGCAACTGTTTTTTAATTGTCTTGTATAAAAGTTTACTTGCATGAAATATAAATTATATTGTCCAATGATATAAATTATATTGTCCAATGATTTCCACGGAGCTCTGGTAGCGTAGTGTTACGAATCGGGCTGCGAACCTTAAGGTCAGCGGTTCGAAACTACCAGCCGCTTCGCGAGAGAAAGATGAGGCTTTCTACTCCCATAAGGATTTACACCCTCGGAAACCCTGTACAGGGTCTCTATGGGTCGGAACCGACTCGATGGCACTTAACAACAACAACAACAACAATGATTTCCACATTTCATCTAGTAATCAGTCTTTGCAATGGGCACAAATATGGATCTCTTTCAATCAGTTGACCAGGAATCTGTCTTCCAAGTTTCTTGGCATAGTTAAGTGAATGCCTTCAGTGCTGTTTCAATTTGTTGAAAGATTTTAATTTATATTTCGTCAATTCCCAGAGCCTTGTTCTTTGTCAATGCCTTCAGTGCAGCTTGGACTTCTTCCTGTAGTATCATTGGATCTTGGTCAAATGCTATGGCTGAAAAATGCTCATTTATTTTTGGTGATTCTGTGTATTCCTTCCATCTTCTTTTGATACTTTCTACATCATTTAATATTTTGCCTAAAGAATCCTTCAATATTGCAAGGTGAAGCTTGATTTTTTTTTTACTTAGTTCTTCCAGCTTGAGAAGAGAAGCATGTTCTTCCCTTTTGGTTTTCTAACTCCAAGTCCTTATATATTTCATTATAATATTTTACTTTGCCTTCTCGAGCTGACTTCTGAAATTTTCTGTTCAGCAATTTTATCTCTTCATTTCTTCTATTTACTTTAGCATCTCTATGCTGGAGTCCTGGTGTGGTGCTGTGGGTTAATGCGCCAGACTGCAAAGCTGTTTGAACTTCAAGGTCAGCGGTTCAAGCTCACCAGCTGCTCCTCGGAAACCCCTACACAGGGTCGCTATGGGTAGGAATCGACTCAACGACACTTAACAACAATGCTGGAGAGCAAGTTTCAGAGTCTCTTCTGACATCCACTGTGGTCTTTTTTTTCTTTCTTGCCTTCTTAATTATTTATTTTTTTCTTTCTTCCTGTATGATTTTCTTGACATCATCCCACAATGCTATTGTTCTTAAATCATTAGTGTCTAATGAATCAAATTTATTTTTGTGAAGATGTCTAAAGTCATTGGGAATATATTCAAGGACATGTTTTAATTCTCATGGACATGTTTTAATTATCTTTAGCTTCAGCCTGAATGTGCATGTGAGCAATTGATGGTGTGTTCCAAAGTTTGTTGTTGGTCTTGCTTTGGCTGATGATATAGAGCTTTTCTGTACTATCTTTCCACAGATGAAGTCAATTTGATTTCTGTATATTCCATCTGGTGACATCAAGGGGATAATTATCTTCTATTTGTATTTAAAAGGTATTTGTATTGAATTAGACTCGTAAAATTCTATCATGTGATCTCCAGCATAATTTTTATCACCAAGGCCATATTTTTCAACTATTGATCCTTCCTCTTTGTCTCCTTTGCATTCCAGTTGTCAGCAATTATCAATACATTTTGAATGCATGTTTGATCAATTTCAGACAGAAGACGTTGGCTGTTGTTGTTTTAAGTGCCATTGAGTTGGTTTTGACTCATAGTGACCCTGTATAGAGTATCTGAGGAGTAGCTCATGAAATTGAACTGCCAACTTTATGGTTCAAACCAACCTTGCATTCCAGTGTTTTTTCTACATTGCCACTCGAGCAATCCCACCACATCAGGACTAGAAAGAAGTTGGTAGAATTCCTCAAATTCATCATCACTGGCTTTACTGGTTAGTGCATAAATTTGAATAATAGTGGTATTAACTGGTCTTTCTTTTAGGTGTAAGGATATTATCCTAGCACATACAGCATTATACTTTAAGATGTATCTTGAAATGTTCTTATTTATGATGAATGTAATGCCATACCACTTCAATTTGTCATTCCTAGCATAGTTACCATATAATTTTCAGGTAAAAAATGGTCATTACCAGTCCATGTTCAACTGTTTCAAGATCCAATGCTACTGAAGGAAGATGTCCAATCTGCACTACAGGCATTGGCAAAGAACAAGGTTTCAGAAATTTATGGAATACAAATTGAAGTCTTTTAACAAATATGCAGCACTGGAAACACTCACTCATCTATGCCAAGAAATTTGGAAGACAGCTACCTGGCCAATTGATTGGAAGAGATCCATATTTGTATCCATTCCAAAGAGAGGTGATCCAAAGGAATGTGGAAATCATCAGACAATATCATTAATATGCAAGTAAGATTTTACTATAGATAATGTTAAAATGGCTGCCACCCTACATTGGCAAGGAACTTCCAGAGGTTCAGGTCAGATTGAGACAAGGATGTGGAATGAGCGATATCATTGCTGATGTCAGATAGATCTTGGCTGAAAGCAGAGAATACTAGAAATATGTTTGCCTGTGCTTTATTGACTATGCAAAGACTTTGAATTGTGTGGATCATGAAAAGCTCTAGACAACGTTGTTGGAGAATGAATATTCTGGAACCCTTAACTGTGCTCATGATGAACCTGTGCTTAGACCAAGAGACAGTTGTTCAAACAGCAAGATAACACTGAAAGGTTTAGAATTAGGAATGGTATGAGCTATGGTTGTATACTTATAATATAATTTAAATTTGTAGGCTGAGCAAATAATCTGAGAAGTCAGATTATATGAAGAAGGACATGAAATCAGGATTGAATGCAGACTCTTTATCCAACGTGGCTTGCTGAAAGTGAAGACTTAAACACTGATAAAGATCAAAGACCACAGTATTCAGTATGGGTTATACCTCAATGTGAAAAAAAATCCTCACCACTACAGCAATAAATAGCATCATGATAAATGGAGAAAAAAATAGAAGTTTCAAAGACTTCATTTTGTTTGGATCTACCACCAACACTCATGGAAGCAGCAGTAAAGTAATCAAATGATTTATTGGATTGAGTAAATCTGATGCACAAGAACTCCTAAAAGTGTTGAAGTGCAAAGAAGTCAGTTTGAGGGGTAAAATGCCCTGACCCAAGCCATGGTATTTTCAGTAGCCTCATATGCATGTGAAAGTTGGACAGTTAACAAGGAAGATCATAGAAGAATTCAAACATTAAAGTTACAGTGTTGGAGAAGAATATTAAAAGTACCATTAACTGCTAAAAGAACAAACAAATCTGTGTTGGAAAAAGTACAATCCTCCTTGGAAGCCAGTATGGTGAGACTTAAACTCACTATACTTCAGATATTTTGTCAGGAGGTACCAGTTCCTGGAGAATGATATTCTTCTTTGAAGTAAAGTGGAGGTCAGCAAAAAAGAGGAAGACCCTCAATTAGATGGATTGGCATAGTGGCAACAGCAATGGCCTCAAGCTTAACAACCATTGTGAGGATGGTGCAGTGTTTTGTTCTGTTGTGCATAAAGTCTCAATGAATCAGGATCTGTCCAATGGCACCTATGTAAAAACAGTCCATTTTAGTTCAATAATGTCTAGGCCAGACTCAGACAAAAGATAGGCAGACTACTTCTGAATTATTAGTCACTGAAATCCTTATTACTAGCAGTAAAACACTGTCAGATAACACCAGAGTATTGAATATCAAAACATAGTGAAAGGTACCAGAATATCATCACATACAGTGCCGGAAGATGAGCCCCTCTGGTTCAGAAGACACTCCAAATACCACTGTAAGAGATGCCTCCTCAAAAGAGATTTGACTGTAATGATTAGAATGGAGTAAAGCTTTCAGGATCTTCATTTGCTGATGAGGCACAACTCAAAATGAAAAGACACAGCTGTAATTATCCATTGATAATCAGAATATGAAATGTGCAAAGTATGAATCTAGGATAACTGGATTTTTAAAAAATGAATGTAACACATAAACATCAATATCCTAGGTATGTTGTTGTTGTTGTTATGTGCTGTGGAGTCAGTTCTGACTCATAGCGACCCTGTACAGGGTTTCCAAGGCTGTAAATCTTTGCAGGAGCAGAAAGCCTCATCTTTTTCCAGTGGAACAGCTGGTAGTTTCGAACTGCTGACCTTGCAGTTCACAGCCTGATTCATAGCCACTACTCTAGCAGAGCTCCTAGGTATAGTGCGCTGAAATGGGCTCAAACAACATACTGCATCAGGAAAATCTGCTGCAAATGTTGTCTTTAAAGTGTTGAAGAGCAAAGATGTCAGTTTGAGGAACAAAATGTACCTAACCCAAACCATGGTGTTTTTAATAGTCTCATATACATGTGAGATTTGGACAATGAAATAGGAAGACCATAGAAATATTGATGCATTTGAGTTGTGGTTTTAGAGTAGAATTTTAAAGGTACTGTAGAATACCAGAAGAACAGATAAATCTGTGTTGAAAGAAGTACAACCAGAATGCTCTTTATAAGTCAAGATTACCAAACTACATGGCTCATACTTTGCATACATTTTAAGGAGGGATTAGACTCTGGAGAATGACATCATGCTTGATAAAATGCAGGATCAGAGAAAAAGAGGAAGACCCCAACAAGATGGATTGGCACAGAGGCAATAACAATGAGTTCAAACTTAACAAAGATTGTAAGGATGACACAGGACAGGGCAGTGTTTGTGCATAAGGTCACTATAAATTGGAATCAGTAACAACAACACCCTTAATCTCATCATAACTGTTAATTCGATGTATGAGAGTTTCTCAGGTCTTTGACTTGCAACACCATTTATCTTATTAAAGATAAAAAAGAGAAGTGACCAGAGTAAGAAGGACTTACTTCCACCAAGAAAGAAAATCTGGAAATGAAGTGAGAGTACTTAGGACCTGGGATCCGAGCACTGTGAAGCTCTTCTAATTCCAGGAGAAGATGAATGCCAAGACACATGGAGATCTCCAAGGAATGCTGACCTAACAGATGCTGAAAAGAGACAAAGATCTTTCCCCAAAGCTGACAAAGACAGAAAGGTTTACCTAGAGCTAGCATTCTGAATTTGGACTTCTAAACTGTGAGAAAATAAATTTCTGTTTGTAGCATTTCTGTTACCACAGCACTATATAACTATGACAACCACTAAATATTAATTACACCCAGGAACATTTCTCCATGTGATCCACTGAACTATCAAGAAATTTGTCAAATTCCTCACTAAGAAGTGGATAAATGTCAGCATGGATTTCACATTTTCCTTTCTGTGAACCCGTTTCACTATACTTCCAGTGTGCCAAGAATCCCACTGAGAAAAAGAAAAGTCAACCATTAAGGTTAAGAAATTGAGCAAACAAAGATGTGTTCCTCCAAGGTTGACTGCTTGTCAAAAATGTTGTTAAAATTCTGCCTGTCATAACTAACCAAGTGTGCTCTAGCATAGAAGACACATAAGGCTCAATGCAATGGCATCCTGGATTCCCATATCAGCTCTGTCACTACAGCCCAGTCACTCACTGCACTCATGCTTCTCATCAATACAGAGATGGACTGAGAAGACAATGAATCACATTGTTCATTCATTCAATTAGGCAATATTTACTGAGCATCTATTTGCAGCCAGGCAGTGGCTGCTACTGTCATTACAGAGGAGAAAAGTCAAGAGTTCCCCTCTGGAGGGACTGATATTCTAGTAAGGAAGACAGCTATGAAACCAATATGGATGGCACAATGTGAAAAGTGCTAAATCCAGACACATCATTAATCCTATCTGGGGGAGTCACATTGTGATGTATTATCAAATCAATTCTGACTCATAGCAACCCAAAGGACAGAGCTGAACTGCCCCATAATGTAGTTAAGGTTATAATCTTTACAGAACAGATTGTCACATGTTTCTCTCATATAGCAGCAAGTGGTTTGAACTACAAACCTTTGCATAAGCACTTAACCACTGTGCCATCAGTGTCTGTAGGACCAATGTGTGTTTGCAAGTGGGTGAAAGGTACATGGAAGATTCTAAGAATATTCAAACAGAGTAAATTATGACAAAATGTAGAAGCATACAATGCTATCTTCAAGGAATTATAAAATTAGTGGGACTGGTGTTTGTTGAGAAGGAAGCTCTGGGGATATGGTTGGAGTTGGAGACTGTGCTTATATGGTTTCAAACACCATGCCAAAAGGTTAGTATTTTATCCTGAAATCAGTGAAGGAGAATTCGAAGTGTTTTTTTTTAATTTTTATATTAAGATCACACTAACATCGGAAATACGATTTCTATATGTTTAAAATGAAATCCCTGAATGGTATAAATGGTTAATGCACTTGGCTGGCTAACCAAATTTGGCAGTTTGAGTCCATGCAGAGATGATGCAGAGAAAAGATCTGGTGATCTATATCTGAAAATCTAGCCATTGAAAATTCTATGGAGCACAGTTCTACTCTAACACACTTGGGGTTACCCTTAGTCAAAATTAACTTATGACAACTAGTTTATGCTAGTTGTTGTTGTTATTAGGTGCCATTGAGTCAGTACCAACTCATAGCAACCCTATGCACAACAGAACAAAACACTGCCTGATCCTGGGCCAACCTCACAACTTTTGCCACACTTGAGCCCATTGATGCTGCCACTTTGCCAATCCATCCCGCTGGGGGGTCTTCCTCTTTTTCTCTGATCCTCCACCTTACCAAACGTGAGATCCTTCTCCAGCAACTGATCCTTCCTGACAATATGTCCGAAGTCAGAGAGACGAAGTTTGGTCATCCTGGCTTCCAAGGAGCACTCTGGTTGCACTTCTTCCAACACAGATCTGTTTGTTCCTTTGGCAGCCCACGGCACTTTCAGTATTCTCCTCCAACAATCAATGCTAGAGATAATACAAATATGATCATTCTATCACTTACTCCTTAGGAGATTTTGGCTAAATCCTCTATTAATTTCCTTACGTATAAAATGGATACAATAATAATTCATAAAACTTATGCATACCTAATATTGAGTTTGAATTAAATAAATATCAGTTATGATGGTGATATTCTAAGCTTGAAATTATTATTATAAGGAATCATCAGTAGTTGTTGCTGTTGGTAAGTGCCATCAAGTCAGTTCCAACTCATAGTAATCCTGTATAGGGTTTCCAAGAAGCAGCTGATGGGTTTGAACCACTGATCTATGCATAGCAGTCCAATGCTTATCCTATAGTGTCACACCAGGATCTGGACTCATGAGTGCCTACTATATGTTATTATAATTGCTACTACTAACAGCATCAATAATAATATAGCTTTTAGTGCTTACTAGGAATTATGGCATGGCGCTTTAGGATAAGCATAGGACTGTAAGGTTTGAATTGCAAAGTTGGTGCTTCAAATCCACCAGCCACTCCTCAGAAACCCTGTATAGTGTTGCTATGAGTCAGAACCAACTTGATGGCACTTAACAAAAACAACAGCTAGTAGCATTTATTATGTAAATGTTTAGCTTCTTGTAATTTGTCTTGTTGTTAAGTGCCATTGAGTTAGTTCTGACTTATAGCACCTCTATATAGAGTTCATAAGGATTGGCTGGTGAGTTTGAACCACTGACCTTTCCGTTAGCAATCTAGTGTTTATCTTAAAGTGCCACATCAGTACTCTAAAAGAGAGATATTAAAATTCAAATTTCATATATAAGGAAATAAGTCTCCAAGAGACTAAATAATTTGCCCTCGGGAATAGAGCAAGTATCTAGTGAGGCCCAGAATGAAAAACACACACATAGTCCATTCTACCATGCTGTTTGTTCAGCACAAATAAATTACTATCTACCTGAAATTATATGATCCAAAGACATTTTTTTAGGATATATTTCATTAGGTGACAGGAATAATGTGCCACAGCAACTAAAGCAAATGCTATCCTTCTTTTCACTTGTAGCCACATGGTTCAGTAAGGAGACTAGGTTGTTCTTTACCCTAAGAGTTGGCTCATACACTAACCTTTCCCCTATTATTTCATTTGCAACATTCAGTGGGCCACTTTTCCACCATTCCTTGCAATTTTCCTATTCCATAAAGTAAGCACACAGTAGAAATCTGTCACGATTGACCATATGGTCATAAGAATTTGATATTCTGACACATATCAGAGAGTACTAGTTCATGATCAAGGGTCAGATTGGAAAGTAAAGTCTGCAGGGATCGCAGTGACTGAGTCTTATGATTTTAAACCAGTAAACCATTGCCATTGAGTCAGTTCAGACTCATGGCAATCCCATGCACATCACAGTAGACCTGTATTCCACAAGGTTTTGAATGGTGTATCCCTGTGGAAAGAGAAGATGGAAAATCTCCATATCATCAGTGAAAACAAGGCCAGGGGCAGACTATGGAACAGACCATCAATTATTTTTATGCAAATTCAAACTGAAGCTGAAGAAAATGAAAACAAGTCCATGAGAGCCAAAATATGACCTTGAATTTATCCCAACTGAATTTAGAGACCATCTGAAGAACAGATTTGATACATTAAACACTAAAGACCAAAGACCAGAAGAGTTGTGGGAATGACATCAAGAACATCATACATGAAGAATGCAAAAATTCATTAAGAAGACAAGAAAGAAGGAAAAGGTCAAAATGGATGTCAGAGGAGACTCTGAAACTTGCTCTCCCACGTAGAGAAGCTAAAGCAAATAGAAGAATTGAAGAGGTCCAAGAGCTGAAAAGAAAAATTCAAAGATCAGCTTAAGAAGATAAAACCAGGTACTATAATAAAATATGCAAAGATTTGGAACTAGAAAACCAAAAAGGAAGAACATGGTCAGCATTTCTTAAGCTGGGGGAACCGAAAAAAAAATTCAAGCCTCGACTTCGTTATTGGAAGATTCTCTGGGCAAATTATTGAATGATGCAGAATGCATCAAGAGAAGATGGAAGGAATACAGAGAATCACTGTATCAAAAGGAAATGGTTAATGTTCAACCATTTCAAGAGATACCATATGAACAAGAGCCAATGATATTCAGGGAGGAAGTCCAAAGTGCATTG
>NW_006408566.1:3401130-3404939 GCF_000296735.1 Chrysochloris asiatica
TGGAGGGTCAGAGAAAAAGAGGAAGACCCCCAATGAGATGGATCAGCCAGGCGACATCATTGATGGTGTCAAGTGTGGCAGCGGTGGTGGGGTTGGCCCAGGATCGGACATTGTTTCGGTCTGCTGTGCATGGGGTCACTATGAGTCAGTTCTGACTCAATGGCACCTGACAACAACATCCATTTCTAAGGGTAACTTAGTCAATTGGCATAACTTAGTTCATAAAGTCAAAGACTCTAGTTTAATGAAAAACATCTGAGGTGTTTGAAGCTTGTGAGCATTGTACTAAGATACAACCATTGGTTTGTACTCATCTGGAGTAATGAGAATGAAGGTAACCACAGTCTTAAAGAAGAAACTAGTCCACAGGACTAATAGCCCACATGAACCATGGCCAATTCTAGCCTGAGACCAGATCAACTAGATGGTGCCTGACTATAGATACTAACTGTTCTGACCCAGAGCACAATAGAAAGTATTAGATAGAAAGGGAAAAAATATAAAGAACAAAATTCAAATTCCTAAGAAATACTAATCAAATTGAAACTAGAGGAATCCCAAGATAAACTCCTTTTGAATTTGGCATTGAAGCTACTTTTGGAGGTCACCTTTTAGCCAAACAATATATTGGCTTATAAAAGAAACAACATCCCCATAAGTAATGTGCTTCTTTAAAGAATGAATATATGAGACCAAACAGTCAACAGTTATCCAAAAGCAAAGAAGAGAAGGCTAGATCAGTGGCAGCTAGATCAGTGAAAACAGAACAAAGTGAATGGGTATAATGAGAACAGTTTTCATGCTATGAAAATTGTAACCAATGTTACAGAGCAACTTGTTTATAAGAACCTAATTTACTGTGCAAGCTTTCACCCAAAATTCAGTCAGATATTAAATATAAAAAGTGAATCATTTTTCTTCCAAGGTAACTCTGGGTAGACTAGAACCACCAACTTTTTGGTTAGCAGCTAAGCATTAAACTATTTATACTACTTAGGTACTCCCTTATGACAACAGATCCTTCAGTTTTAGGTTCCTTGCATCTTACTTGCTTAGCATTTTGGCTACCAAGGCCCTTTAGTAGGTATACCCAGAGGGAGAAAAGAGAGTGGTAGCATTAAGCCGTGAAAATTCCATGATGAATTCAAAAAATTAATGTCAGGGAGATGGATCAATAATACCAAACTTCTGCATTCTGAGTTGTTGTTGTTGTTAAGTGTTGTCAAGTCAATTCTGACCCATAGCAACCAAGTATAGGGTTTCCGAGGAGCAGCTGGTGAGCTTGAACTACCAACCTTGCAGTTCAAACAGCTTCACAGTCTGGCCCATGAACCCACAGTGCCACACCAGGACTCCAGAGCTCATTTATCAAGTGACAGTGTGGTATGGTGGTGATGGGTACCACAAAAGTGGATAAGGGCACTGGATTAGAATCAGAAGTGACTTTGAATTCTTGCTATTTATTTGTTTGTTTGTTTTCAATTACAAGACCTAGGACTAGTTATTTACCTTTTTATTCAGTTTCAATTTCATTTTTAGTTAAATAGAAGAAAATATAATTACTTGGCAGGGTTAATGTAAAAATAAAATAAAGTATATTATGTGCCTAGAATAGTGCCTGGTACTCAGAAAGTATCCAATAAAGGGAGACACCCACCCTTAATAATTATGTAATATGTGTATATCTTTTCGGATTGCACTGATTAAATCTAACCAAACAGTGGGCAAACCTCCATTTCACAAGCTTCTGTGAAGACACAACTTAATGTTTGAAAGCATTATTTATGAGAGAAAAATATAACATGAGTTATCCATTGTTTTCCTTTTGAATTATTTATGAAGTGTTTGGTAATAGGAATTCAGATCAGTCAGAATAAAAGCTATGAGTTGATGTTTGCTGTGCCATGCTTAAAAAATTGAGTAGCTTGAGAAAACATTATTTCACAAATTGTGTTTTCGCTTAATGATTTAATCACTAAGGATACATGTTAACAATCACTCTAAATAAGCGCTTGAAAGGAAAATATACTGCTTCTCACCACCCACCCAACAATCTGTAACTTGGCTTTTTGGAATTAAATGGTCATTTTTATTTCTATAAATTCATCTTGTAGCAGAGGCCCAGGGAAAATAGAAAAGGGTAAGAAAAAAAAGCCTCATGTGCTGAAGTAAAACAGGAATCGTAATACAGAGAAGACACTCCTTCCAATATGCCCATGAGAGAATACTACTGCCTGTAAGGGAAACAGTGAATCGATTTATTTCAAATCCAGCAAATCTCACAGTTTTATACTTATCTAATCCACCATTACCATTACTAACAAGAATAGAATTAATACTTACCTCAGTTCAATCTCTGGCCTATGCACTTTATGTGCAGCCACCATCCATCTGTCAATGGAGGATTGAGTGTGGCTATGAAGTTCAACAGATTTCAGTGGTGCTCCCGGACTAAGATAGACTAGGAAGAAAGGATTGGTGTTCTTCTTTTGAAAACCAGACATTGAAAACCCTGTGGATCACAGTGGTCTAATCTGCAACCAAATGAGATGGTGCAGGACTGGACAGTGCTCTGTCCCATTGAGCATGGATGACCAAGAGTAAGGCCCTAATTTATGGTTTTATTGCTGTTGCTAAGTGGCGTAGTGGTTACAAATCGGGCTGCGAACCTTAAGGTCAGCGGTTCGAAACTACCAGCTGCTCCGCGGGAGAAAGATGAGGCTTTCTACTCCCGTAAAGATTTACATCCTCGAAACCCTGTACAGGGTCGCTATGGGTCGGAACCGACTCGACAGCACTTAACAACAACAACAACAAGTGCTTTCAAGTCGGTTCTGACCAAAAAACCTGTATAGGCTTTTTGAGGATGAACCGGTGGGTCTGAAGCACCAACCTTGCAGTTAAAAGTGCTTATCCTAAAAATAAGAAGAAATATTAACAATTTTGACCAACTTCATGAGGAAGAAACTCTAAACAGAGTCCCAACTATCCTTTTTCTTTTACATGCTATTATCAAACCTAAAAATGAAAGAGAATCTAACAGAAATTTTAAACAGTGCAGGAAACTTAAGCAGAAATGATCCAATCAGTTCTGAGTTACCAATTCTCCATTATGGGCACAGAAAATTTTCTAAGATTCCAATCTACTAAGGAAAATAATTGGAAAAGAAACTTGATTGACTACTACCAGCTCCTAGAAACCTCTCTTCCTTACCAACATGTTCCTTTGAAATGTTTTCAAAGGGTTGTTGTTATTAGGTACCATTGACTTGACTACAATTAATAGCAACTTTATGCACTTCATAACGAAACACTCTCTGATCCTCTGCAATCGTCACAATTGTTGTTACACTTAAGCCTACTGTTGACACCACTGTGACAACCCATTTTGTTGGGTGTTTTCCCATTTTTTACTGACCCTCTACTTTACCAAGTATGATGTTGTTCCAGCATAGTTAACTATATGATTGTTAGTCCATTTCAGCTTATTAATGTATAAGGTTTTAAACTTTATGATTTTCTTTTCATTTTTGACAATTTCCAATTTTCCTAGGTCATAGGTTATACATTCCATATTCTCACAGTTAATGAATATTTGTTGTTGTTGTTGTTGTTAGATACCATTGAGTCAGTACAAACTCATAGCAACCCTATGCACAATACAACGAAACACTATTGTTGCCACATTTGAGCCCATTGATTCTGCCACTTTGCCAATCCATCTCACTGGGGATATATTCCTCTTTTTTCTCTAGCCCTCCACCTTAACAAACATGATATCCTTCTCCAATGACTGGTTCCTCCTAACA
>NW_006408566.1:3406198-3407817 GCF_000296735.1 Chrysochloris asiatica
GTACAGATTCCTCATGAATATTTATAGCTGTATTTTTGTTTTTGTTTTTTCTTATTTTGAGTTGTGCCATGGCAGCAAATGAAAGTCCTGAAAGTTTTACTCCATTTGTCTCATCTTGGTCAGCTTTATTTTGAGGAAGCAGTTCTTCCCCAGTCATACTTTGAGTGTCTTCTAACCTGATGGGTTCCTCTTCTGGCACTATATCTGACACTGTTTCACTAATAATTACAAGGTTTTCAGTTGCTAAAAATTCAGAAGTAGTTTACCTCTCTTTCTTCCTAATTGATCTTAGTCTGGATTCTCAGCTGAAACCTGTCCACCATGGGAGATCCTACTGGTATTTAAAATAGTAGTGGTATAATTTCCAGCATCACAGCAATATGCAATCCACCGCAGTATGACAAACTGACGGATGATTGGTGGTGTTCAAAGGGTAAGCGGCAAGTATTCATTAGTAGATTAGCTTAATTTGAATCTGGAGTCACTGGTATCACAGAAGGTTAACTTGTTCAACTGCTAATCAAAAGGTTAGATGTTAGAGCCCACCCAAAGGTTCCTTGGAAGGAAGGCCTCATAATATACTTCAGAGAAACCTGCCATTGAAAATCCTAAGAAGCAAAGTTGTATTCTGACACATATAGGATTACAATCAGTCAGTGTTGATTCCAAGGCAATTGGTTCTGTGGAGCTAGAGTTATGCTTCAGGGTCTCTCCTTGCACAGTTGCTCTCCAGGACACAGTAGGGGTCAAACCAAGTGGGTGTTTGGAATTTTGTATTCTTTTATTTAAAGGCTCTTCAGGCTTTACAGAAGCTGCATCCATCTCTGTAATTAGCAGAGGTGAGCAATTGTCCAGCTCCAAGAAATAAAACAGGATTGACCTACATGAGTCAGAGACATTCTATTTTTCTTCACCAGTTGATTGTTCCAAAAGTCTATCAGGAGTTCCTAGGAATAACATTGCTCCAGGATAAAATAAAATACCATAAAAGGAAAAGCCTTTTTCTCATCATCTTCACTAGAATCATCCCTTTCTTGTTTTAGATATTACTGCTGGATACCTTGACTTATGAAATCCATAGTAGAACCATAAGAAAATACAAAGAGAATCAAACATAAACCAACAGATATTATTGAACAGCTGGACCGACCGTCAGACCTCTCATTTCCAAATTCCTTACAAAGTGTGTCCTATACTTTTAAAATCCATTTTTTTTGAGATATTTAATATTATAAATTTTGAGAATATACAAACACATGTAGTGCCTACTACAAGATATAGAATACTTTCATTCCTCCATAATGTTTCTTATATATTCCTTTGTGGTCAGTCCACACCTACCACCTAGCAACTACTAATCTACTTTAAGTTACAAAAATTTTCACTTGCTAGAATTTCATATAAGGAGCTCTGGTAGTGTAGTGGTTATGAATTGGGCTGTGAACCACAAGGTCAGCAGTTTGAAACGACCAGCTGTTCCATGGGAGAAAGATGAGGCTTTCTGCTCCCATAAAGATTTACAACCTCGGAAACCCTGTACAGGGTCACTATGAGTCGGAACCGACTCCATGGCACATAACAACAACAACAACAATTCTTTTTATTAAGTTGTATAAGTT
>NW_006408566.1:3409097-3414062 GCF_000296735.1 Chrysochloris asiatica
GAAACAATTCAAAACCTGCAAAAGAAGTCCAGATGATTAATAATAAAATATCAGAAATGGACAATACACTGAAAGGGCAAAGGAGCAGAATGGAAGTGATGGAAGCCAGAACCAGCAAGCTGGAAGACAAATCTCTCAATACTGATAAGATAAGAGAGTAAGCAGAAAAAAAGGATTTAAAAATCTGAAGAGAGTCTAAGATTCATTCTGGATAACATGAAGAGGAAAAACTTATGAATTATTGGCATTCCAGAACAGGAAAAATCACATATGTCCACAGAAGAGATAGTTGAAAAGCTACTATAAGAAAATTTTCCTAACATCTTAGAGGATGAGAAGATAAACATTCAAGAAGCTGAAAGAACCCCAGGAAGGATAGACCCCAAAAGAAAATCACTGACATATCATAATCAAGTTCTCCAAAATCAAAGACAAGGAGAGAATCCTAAAAGCAGCAAGGGAAAAGAGAAGTGTTACCTATAAAGGCAAGCAAATCAGATTAAGCTCTGACTTCTCAGTAGAAACCATGCAGGCAAGAAGGCAATGGGGTGACATATATAAAACCCTAAAAGAAAAAAACTGCCAACCAAGAATCATCTATCCAGAAAAACTGTCAATCAAATACAATGGGGCAATCAAAATATTCCTGAATAAGCAGAAGCGAAAAGATTTTGTTAAAGCCAATCCAGTGCTTCAAAACAGCCTAAAGGGAGTTCCTTGAAATGAAAACCACTAAGAACAGACAACAACCAGAGATTGACAGACTTGGCAACACCACCTGGAACTTGGTAAATGGATAGCAGAATTCAGAATGGAACAAAATTACACCAATGAATTCAGAGGACCTGTGAGGCCAACCAAATATCAAAATATTAAAAATATTAAAGAAAGGAAAAATATAGGAACAGAGATCCAGGTGGTGAGGAGGTCTAATAGATGGCAGGATACAATAGACTGTTTCAAACACAGGGAAAACTTAACAGACTATAGGGTAACCCCAAAGAAAATTCATACTTCAAAACTTATCATGAAAATGAAGATTTTAGCAGAAAAAGGAAACATTAAATCAAAGGAGAAACCGAAAAGAAATAGCATAAAAAACATGAGCGCAACAAAAAAAAGTCATACAGAACAAAAGAACAAAGAGCGCCACACAAAAATTAACATAATGACAGTCATTAATCCATACCTATCGATAATAACAATGAATGTCAATGGATTAAATGCACCAGTGAAGACACAGGGAGTGGCTGAATGGATAAGAAAACAAGACTCTTTGATATGCTGCCTGCAAGAGACACACCATATATACAAAGACAAAAACAGACTAAAAGTTAAAGGATGGGAAAAAATATACCAAGCTAACAGCAATGAAAAACAAGCAGGAGTGGCAAAAACCACCAGAAGAGATAGGGAAGGACACTATCTCATGATTAAAGCATCAATTGAGCAAGAGGACGTAATCATAATTAACACCTATGCTCCAAATGAAAGAGCACCAGCATATGTAAAGCAAACACTATTAGGATTGAAGAAAGAAATAGATAAATCTACAATAGTGGGAGATTTTAATATGCCACTTTTGAAAAGGGGTAGAACAACCTGAAAGAAACTACAAAGCTACAGAGGAACTAAACAGCACAATCAACCAGCTTGACCTCATAGACATGTACAGAGCATTCAACCCAACAACAGCACAATATACAATATTTTCCAGTACACATGGAACATTCTCCAGAGTTGACCATGTGTTAGGTCACAAAGCAGGCCTCCATAAATTTACAAACATCAAAATACTACAAAGCATCTTTTCAGACCACAATGCAATAAAATTAGAAATCAACAGTAAAAAGACCAAGGAAATAAAGTTTAGTACATGGAGACTGAATATCACCCTGCTGAAGAGCAACTATAATAGAAGAAATTAAACATGAATTCAGAAAGTTCCTAGAAACTAATGAGAATGAAAACACAGCCTACCAAAATCTATGGGCCACAGCAAAAGCAGTGCTGAGAGGACAATTTACTGCGATAAATGCGCACATCCATAAAGGAGAAAGAACCAAAATTAACAAATTAACACAGCATCTCCAGCAACTACAAACAGACCAACAGAGGGAACCTACAGTAACCTAGAGAAAAGAAATAATAAAGATCAGAGCAGAAATAAATTAGATAGAAAACAGAAAAACCACAGAAAAAATCAACAGGAATGAAGCTGATTCTTTGAAAGGATTAATAAAATCGACAAACACTGGCAAACCTAAAAAAACCTATTTACAATAGCAAAAAGAAAAGAGGGAGAAGTCACAAATAACACACATTAGAAACCACATGGGTGATGTCATAATGGAACCAAGGAAATCAAAAGGATAATAACAGAATACTATGAAGAGTTGTACTCCAACTAATTTGAAAACTTAGAAGAGATGGATACATTTTTAGAAAAATGCAATCTACCTAAACTCACACAGAGTGAAGTTGAAGTGGACAGACCCATAAAAACAGAAGAAATTGATCAGGTCATCAAAAAACTTCCAACTAAAAGAAGTTCAGGTCCAGATGGCTTCACTGGTGAGTTCTACCAGACATCAGGGAAGAATTGTCACCAAATCTACTCAAAATATTCCAGAATATAAAAGATGATGGAAAACTTCCTAATACATTTTATGAAGCAAGCATAACCTTCATACCAAAACCATGGAAGGACAACACTAAGAAAGAAAATTACAGACCAATATCCTTCATGACCATAGACGCAAAAATTCTCAACAAAATCCTAGCCAACAGAATCCAGCAGCACATCAAAAAAATAATACCTCATGACCAAGTAGGATTCATATCAGGGATGCAAGGATGCTTCAACATTAGAAAAACAATCAATACAATTCACCAAATAAACAAGAAAAAAGAAAGAAAGAAAGAAAGAAATGACATGATCATATCAATTGATGCAGAAAAGGCATTTGACAAAATCCAACATCCATTCCTGATAAATACACTCAACAAAGTAGGAATTGAAGGAAAATTCCTTAAAATAATCAAGAGCATATATACAAAACCAACAGCCTACATCACTCTCAATGGAGAAAAACTGAAAGCCTTCCCTCTGTGAACAGGAACCAGACAAGGATGCCCTTTTATCACCTCTATTAAATATTGTGCCCAAAGTCTTAGCCAGAGCTAAATGGCAAAAAAGGGAAATCAAGGACATCCGAATTGGCAATGAGGAAGTAGAACTCTTTCTAATTGCAGATGATATGATCATATATGTAGAAAACTCCAAAGACTCAGTAAAAAAGCTACTAGACCTCATTGGATGATTCAGCAAAGTGGCAGGATATAAAATCAACATACAAAAATCAGTTGGATTCCTCTATACCAATAACGACTAAGGACAGTGCTGAAAATGACATTAGGAAAACAATACCATTTACAACAGCCACCCAAAGGATGAAATATCTAGGAATAAATGTAAGCAGAGAAACAAAGGACCTATACAAAGAAAACTACAGAACACTACTACAAGAAACCAAAACAGACCTACAAAAATGTAAGAATGTACCATGCTCCAGGATAGGAAGATTTAACATTGTGAAATTATCAATACTGCCCAAGTAATTTACACATATAATGCAATCGCAATCCAGATTCCAATGACATTCTTCAAAGAGATGGAAAAAACAATGAAAACTTTATATGGAAAGGAAAGAGATCAAGGATAAGCAAAGCAGGGTGATAAGCTTCTCACTCCCTGATTTCAAATTTTACTACACTGCTACAGTGGTCAAAACAGCCTGGTACTGCTCTAATGAAAGATACACTGATCAACAGAACAGAATTGAGAATCCAGAAATTAACTCATCCACATACAGCCAACTGATTTTCGACAAAGTACCTAAGTATATTGCATGGGGAGGAGATGGTGTCTTCAACAGATAGTGCTAGCAGAATTGGAAAGCGATATGCAAAAGACTAAAACAAGACCTTTACCTCAAGCCTTATACAAAATCAACTCAGCATGGATTAAAGACCTACATGTAAATCCCAGAATTACAAAGGTCATCAATGAAAAAATTGGGGAAAATGTGAGAGCTTTAATACAAGTCTTTAATACAGACTACCAAACATTTTGAAATTTACACAAAGAAAAATAGACCAATGGGATATACTAAACATTAAAAACTTGTGTGCATCAAAAGACTTCATCAAAAGAGTAAAAAGGAAGTACACAGAATGGGGAAAAAATCTTTTGCAACGACACATCAGACAAGGGACTCGTGTCTAAAATATATAGGAACCTACAACACCTCTACAAGAAAAGGACAAATAACCCAATAAAAAAATGGGCACAGGACATGAATAGACACTTCACCAAGGAGGAGATCCAGGCAGCCAACAAACTTATGAAGAAATGTTCACGATCACTAGCCTTTAGAGAGATGCACATCAAAACAACAATGAGATACCAACTCACACCAGCAATAATAGCAAAGATCAAAAAAGCAGATGACAATAAGTGTTGGCGAGGATGTGAAGAGACTGCGACCCTACTACATTGCTGGTGGGCTTGCAAAATGGTCCAACCATTATGGAAAACAATATGGTGTTTCCTCAGAAGGTTGGAAATAGAGATACCTTATAATCCATCAATTCCTCTACTTGGTATTTATCCACAAGAAATACGAGCCATAATGTGAGTAGATATATGCACACCAATGTTCGTAGCAGCACTATTTACAATAACAAAATGATGGAGACAGCATAAGTGCCCATCTATAGAGGAATGGATAAACAAACTTTGATACATATACACAATGGAATATTAAGGTACCCTGAAGAATAACAAGGAAGCAGCAAGCCACCGCATAACATGGATGAAACTTGAGGACCTTATGCTGAGTGAAAACTATCACAAAAGGAGAAAAATGGCATAAAGCCATTATTGTAAAAGATTAAGAACAA
>NW_006408566.1:3414185-3427140 GCF_000296735.1 Chrysochloris asiatica
GTGAGGGGGAGGTAGGTGAAGGTGGAGCACAGGGTAGGGAATAGGCACAGGATAGTGGAACAGAGGATATGGACTAGACACAGGATAGTTTGGTGCTGGGGAGCTGCAATTCACTAGAAGCGGAAGGGGAATAAAAGAAAGAATAAACAAGATGTTCTCCTGGGAGCTATCAAGGCAAGCAACCAAGTCCCTTCAGGACAAACCCCCTTCCAAGACTGAAACTTTAAAGGGAACACATGAGCAAGCATGTAAGCTTGCTGATAACGGTGCTGGTCTACTTATGAATGGAAGTGTGGGAAAGACAGTAATGAAGACATGGGCTGTGTTCAGCCATGTTCCATAGACTCCTGTCAATCTTGAGATGAAAGAGAAAAGAGGAAGAGCTGGTTGGTTCAAAGTTTGGGGAGACTTAGGAACTCCTGAAACCATGGACAGACCTAGCCACTGGGGTCTAGAGCTGAGAGTGAAGTATCCAACTGATATAAAGTGGGGGGAGGTTTGCAAGAACACCCAAACATGCAGATGGTACCAATTTGACCTAGCTTGGATTGCTTGATGATCAGAACTCTACTAGAAAAAGATAAAGAAGTTTGGTGCAAGAAGCAAGTGTATATTGCTAGAATTTGATAAAATTGACCTTTACTTATGGATGTAATTACTGAAAATACCAAGAGGGAAGGAGTTTTCACATCAAGGATCAAGCCTATCCTCTCAGTACACAGGGTTGATAGTGATGGTCAACTTAGACATTGGCTACCTAAAATGCAGGCGGTGGAGGGGGGAGGGCTATAAAGGCACTAAATGGTTGACTTAAAGTTTTCAAGAGGGAGTTTAATTTCAGAGATCGTGGGGAAAGGTAGAATCCCCACTGAATAGATAGGTCAGGTGAAAGGAGATAGGGATAGGATTCTTTTAATTAAGAGGTGAGCTATTGTTTTCATGACTGATTGTGAATGCCACAATTGAAGGTAGAAGATGTGTAACAAAAAGGGGTGAGTAGTTAATCTTACAGTCTAGGAACAGAGGACCCTGGAACCATCAGGAGGGAAGAGCATGAGCTCAACATGGGATCCTAACTAGAGATGCAGGGACAACAGAGGTGGAGGCAGAGGTAATGGCATGGAGAGATAGAGCAGCTGTGGACTCTAGACTCATGGAAACAGAAGGCAGGCTTGCAAAATGTGCCCTGGGGTTGTTTAAATGATTATATATTCCTGCGTGTTTTTGTGTACATGAAAAACAAAAAAAGAGGGAATAGAGAAAATGCCGTTTACCAATGGTTCATGGAGGGTATTTTAATAATTGCAATGAAACAAAATATGATTGGTTGAGGGCAAAACCTATGTTCTCTCACATAAACTATCACTCAATTCACACTAAAAGCTTTAACAACAACAAAAGAGTTCTTTGTATATTCTAATTATAAGCCCTTTATCAGATATGTATTTTTGCAGATATTTTCTGTCAGTATGTGGCTTACCTTTTCAAATATTTAGTACTGTTCTTTGAAGACAAAAATGTTTTATTTTAAAGAAGTCTAATTTGTTTTCTTTCATACTTTCTGCTTTTTGAGTCCTATCTGAAAAACAATGGCCTAACCCAAATTTATAATCTTTTTCTCTTATAATTTCTTCCAGAAATTATGTTGTATTGGTAATAACATTTCAAATTAATTTTCATATACAGTATAAGAAAATGTTGAAATAAATTTATTTGTACATGTATAGCCAGTTGCTCCAGTACCAGCAGATCCATGAAGTACTTTGGCACCTTTGTCAATAATCAATGGACCTTAAATGTTCTGTCTATTTCTCTACTCTCTATTATGTTCCATTGGCCTAGATTTCTATCATATGCAATAAACATTGCCTTGTTTGATGTAGCTTTATAATAAAAAGTGAAATAGGTTTATGCGTCTTCCAACTTAGTCGTTTTTCAAAATTGTTTTGGCAATTCTTGGTCCTTTGCATTTGGGTTTCCATATAAAGTATATGAGAGTCAATTTTTGTAGAGAAAGTCTTGGTATTGTAATTGTTGTTGTTGTTAAGTGTTTTCTAGTCGGTTCCGACACATAGCGACCCTGTACAGGGTTTCTGAGGGTGTAAATCCTTACGGGAGTAGAAAGCCTCATCTTTCTCCCGCGGGGCAGCTGGTAGTTTCAAACTGCTGACCTTAAGGTTCGCAGCCAGATTCGTAACCACTACGCTACCAGAGCTCCTTAGGACTGCATCAATTACTGTAGAATTGATAACAATAGTTTATCTACTGATCCATAAACATGACATAACTCTATTTATTTAAGTCATCTTGAATGTCTCTCAGTAATGTCTCATATTTGTTCATTGTAGAGGTCTTATACATGTTATTAAATTTACCCCAAATATTTATATTATTTAGTGTATAGAAAACTGTAATTTTTAATTTCTAATTATCAATGCATAGAAATATAATTGATCTTTGACAGGAACCAAATAATATATTTGTAAATATTTCCAAGTAGATCAAATTTTCCATTATGATTAATAAGAAGACTATTACAATCGCTAAAAGCTACCAGAAATAGTAAAGGGCTTCTAGGTTAGGTTGGTGAAGATACATTTATGAAAATGAAACTTTATTGCTTTGTGCTAAATGTTGGGTTAAAAATAAAAATTTCAGACCAATCATCAAATAATTCTTGAGTACTACTATGTCACATGACAGAGCAAATTGACTATTTTTCTCCAGTGATAAATTTGTATAATCAAAGGTTTTATGGATTAGTACTATCATTTTATACTGAATATTGCTGTAGTTTAGTGCCGTCAAGTCTGTTCCAACTTGTAGTGACCCTGTACAGGGTTTCTGAGAAGCAGCTGGTGGATCTGAACCTTGTGGTCTGCAGTCTAGTGCTTATCATATAGCAACAGGAGGCCTTCATAATGGATAGATACACATACATACATCTTATTATTATATTAAAAAAATGTAACAATGCTAATACATAGATGCTATAGGAAATAATGATCTAGAATATGTCCTTTCTAAAAAATACAGAATCAGTGTTGGGAGAAAGGTAGTAAGATAGAAGGGGGACCCCAACTACCATATTTTTCCTGACAATAAAAAGAAGAAAAGAACACTGGAGTCAGCACTGACTGTCTCCATCCTGTAGCTGTCATCTTTTGGCAGAGTTACAAAAATGTCTTTTTACTGCAACATGAAGCAGAAAAGTTAGAGTTTCCTGTGAATCTCCGTGGAGACAGTGATATAATGAGGCACACTGAAACAGCAGGTTTCAGAAGAAACATTCAACTAAGAAAAAAAGCAGAGGAAAGACTGCATCTTTTTTTATTAAGTAGATAATGCATGCATAAAATGGCAAAATTAACTAAAACCTCCTTGAAGTTTGCTAAGTAGACAGTGTAAACTATCAGATATAGCAGCATAAGATTTAGAAAAAAAAAACAAAAAACAAAATGCTCTCATAATGCAATTTCTTCACAAAACATTGCATACAGCCACACCTTATGACTTTCTTTGTTTACACGTCCAATGCATTCCACAATCCCAATTTTGGTTCTTGAAGATTACAAATCACTGTCATTTCAGTTTATCTAGAAATTTCCAAACACAAAGATGCTATCAAAGTTTAGAGAAGGAAACTCTTCAAGGGCCCGATAGTCATCAGGACTCTAAGGGCATGTTTCCAGTCATTGTGCAGATGAGAAGGATTTGCTTAATATTTGATCTTACTCAACACCTACTACTTTGTCATGCCCAACAGTCCTTTGTTTTAGATCTGCCACACTACCAATCAATCACTAAATATATTGTGGCTGTATTCACTTGCTTATTTGCTTTAGAGATACTATTTTCTTAATTAAGAAACCCTACTCTTTTGTCTAGTGAATGCCTTCCTTGCCTTCCTTCAGGAAACTCAAGTATCAGATGGATACTCTCTGAAATGTTCTTCTTTCCTCCCATTCCCACCATTGAGTTCTTCTGAGCTTCTTTGAACTCTGAATTTACCTCTTTTAGAGGTAATTGCCTTATAAGGCAATTGCTAGTTTTGATAGCAAGTGTTTCCCTTTAGAAATAATTTGTTACTAATTTCTATTCTATTCATTCTTTCTATTGTATTCTTAAATATTTCTACAAATAATTTAAAGTGGTTTATAATTAAAGGCATTACAATTTAACATTTAAATGGAAATAGAACAGTAGCATCAAAGAAAAGATGAACATAAAAATGTCAAACATAAAAACAAAGGTAACTTGCTTAGGCCTCAAAATTGTGTTTGAACTTCTTGGAATCAGTCATGAAGAGGTTCTCATCCGAAAGGAAGAAAATATTAGTTCTTAAAAGGAAACAAAGTTGTTCCCAGCAATAATTTCTAAATGAAATCAAGAAGAGTGAATATAGACGACCTTAATCCATATAGAAAATAATGTTCTCAACATAGTGGTCTACAATAGTCTAAATGAATTGTAAATGGCAGTTCCTTATCTCTGTCTTCAGAATAAATAGAGCTCTGTATTAAAATGCAGTTTGGTGATGGTGATTCTGTAATAATTAAGATAAGCTAAGCAAGAAGATTTACGTAATTTAGTTTACTATAAGTATAGAATTCCTATGATTTTACATGTATTTTACAAAATAGACTTTCTTCAGGTAGTCTTATGATAACTGAAGCCAGATAATACTAGATTAGAATTGCCAACATTGTGTGTGTGATGGTGGTGGTTATGTGCCATGGGGTCAGTTCTAACTCATAGCAACCCTGTAGAGAGTCTCTAAGGTTGTAAATCTTTACAGGAGCAGAAACTTTCATCTTTCTCTCATGAAGCAGCTGATAGTTTAGACTATTGCCCTTGAGGTTAGCAGCCTGACTTATAAGCACTATACTACCAGAGCAACTTTGTGTGTTGTTGTTGTTGTTAAGTGCCATCGAGTCAGAACCGAACCATAGCGACCCTGTTTAGGGTTTCTGGGGAGCAGCTGGTGAGCTTGAACCACCGACTTTGCAGTTCAAAAGGCTTTGCGGTCTGGTGCATTAACCCACAGCGCTACACCAGGACTCCTACCAAAAATTAGAGGGTAAGAGGGGAACATAGTTTGAGAAACAGTGGTTTAAATAAAGTTAAATTTTGAAAACAGTTAAATAAGAATTCTCAGAGATGAATTTTATAATAAGCATTATGAATTTTTAAGAAGAAGTTACGGTATTTAGAAATTCCCAAATATATCTGATGTAAAATATGACACCAATTTAAATGCCAGCAACATAATTCTTTATTTTTCTCTTCATATTACTACCTTTGTGGAATATAGTCTGAGGAACATTACACTCAGTTCTATATGCTTATCAAAGGAAGATATCAAGTTTTTCTTTTATGTATTTGACTAAGTAAATTACAGTAATTGACAACTCTAAAAACATGTTTTCATATATGATAATTGAAAGTTAGAAAATGAAACTCCATGCATGTATCATACCTAAGTGGGCTTAGAAAGAACAGAGCATGCTGGGACCTTATCAACCTAGATTATCAATTGTTATCATTAAGTGCCATTGAGTCAATTTCAACGTATAGCGAGCCTGTATAGGTTTTCCAAGGAGCTGCTGGTGAGCTTGAACCACTGACCTTGCAGTTCAAATGAGTTTCAATCTGATGCATTAGCCCACAGCGCCACACAGCATTTGTATAGCAGATAGCATATCCCAGGCAATGTTCTATGTGCTCTACATATAATAACTCATTTAACCTTCCCAACAAAACTGAGATATATAACATTCTCTCTACTTTACATATAAGGAAACTGAGACAGTTAAGTTAAGCAACTTGCCAAAGGCCACACAGCAAATATAAAGTAAGAAAAACCTAAAATAAGTAATAGGATAACTTGATTTAAGAGGATTAAATGCTAAAGACAAACAGATAATCTAAAGGACAATGTCCAACAAGCAAAGAAAGTCCACACATGATCCAGGTTGTCAACAACTAGAAGGATAACTCATAGGCAAAACTTGAAACAAGTGGGGAACATCAGCATCGTACAAAGGACCATCACTTTGTGGGAGCCTATCTCCAGTGATTGGTACTCCCTAACAATATGTCCAAAGTATGAGAGACGAAGTTTGGACATCCTGGCCACCAAGAAGTACTTTGGCTTCACTTCTTACAACACAGATATGTTTGTTTTTGGCAGACCATGATACTTTCAAAATTCTCTTCCAACACCATAACTCAAAAGCATCAATTCTTTTATGATCTTCCTTATTCACTGTCCGATTTTCACATGCATATGAGGTTATTGAAAATACCATGGCTTGGGTCAGGTGCACCTTAGTCCTCAAGCTGACATCTCTGGTAGCGTAGTGGTTACGAATCGGGCTGCGAACCTTAAGGTCAGCGGTTCGAAACTACCAGCCACACCGCGGGTGAAAGATGAGGCTTTCTACTCCCGTAAAGATTTACACCCTCGGAAACCCTGTACAGGGTCGCTATGGGTCGGACCCGACTCGATGGCACTTAACAACAACAACAACATACCTGGTTTGCTCTGGTAGCGTAGTGGTTATGAATCGGGCTGTGAACCGCAAGGCCAGCAGTTTGAAACTACCAGTGGCTACACAGGAGAAAGATGAGGTGTTCTGCTCCTGTAAAGATTTACAGCCTTGGAAACCCTGTGCAGGGTCACTATGGTACTTAACAACAACAATAATACCTGGTTTGAGGACCTTTCCGATGCTGCTTTAGGAACTTCTTTAGGCCTCAGGTTCCTTTATACAAAAGATGGTGACTAAAAATAACCTAATTTAGAGAAAAATTGAGGAAAATTAGTATAAAAGTACCCTATGTGGTGTCTAAACAAAGCAGTCACTCACCGGAGCACAACTATTATCAGTATATCCTTGAGAGATAAACACAGCTCAATTTTATAGATGAAGAAAGAAAGACTCGCATTCATCAAATGACTTGTACAAGGTCATACAGCTAGTAAATAGAAGAGATTGAATCTCTCACACAGGACTTCAAAGCCAGTGCTCATAGCTCTGAAAGCAAAAAAAAAAAAAGAGAGAGAGAGAGAGAGATAGTCTCCAATGTACTAACAGTGGTACTTAAAGATAGATGGCATCAGAAAAGGACAAACTAAATAAAAACATATGTTGTTGTGGTTAGTTGCCATCCAGTTGGTACCAACTCATAGAGACCCTATGCACAACAGAACAAAACACTGCCCGGTCCTCAGCCACTCTCACAATTGCTGCCACGCTTGAGCCCATTGATGCTAAAACTTTTCCAATCCATCTCACTGGGGGTCTTCCTCTTTTTCTCTGACCCTCCATCTTACCAAACATGGTATCTTTCTCCAGTGATTGGTACTCCCTAACAATATGTCCAAAGTATGAGAGACGAAGTTTGGACATCCTGGCCACCAAGAAGTACTTTGGCTTCACTTCTTACAACACAGATATGTTTGTTTTTGGCAGACCATGATACTTTCAAAATTCTCTTCCAACACCATAACTCAAAAGCATCAATTCTTTTATGATCTTCCTTATTCACTGTCCAATTTTCACATGCATCTGAGGTTATTGAAAATACCATGGCTTGGGTCAGGTGCACCTTAGTCCTCAAGCTGACATCTCTGTTCTTCAACCCTTTAAAAAGGTTTTGTGTACCAGATTTGCCTTATGCAATACATTGTTTGATTTCTTGACTGCTGCTTCCATGAGTGTTGATGGGTGATCCAAGAAAAATGAAGGCTTTGACAACTTCAATCTTTTCTCCATTGATAAGAATGTTGTTTATTGGTCCAGTGGTGAGGATTTTGTTTTCTTTACACTGAGATGCATTCCAAACCAATGGCTATGGTCTTTGATCTTCATCAGTAAGTATTTTTTAAGTTCTCTTCACTTTCAGCAAGCAAGGTTGTATCATCTGCATATTGTTAATGAGTTGTTAATGAGTCTTCCTCCAATCCTGCACATAAAGGATTAATAAGTATGGTGAAAGAATACAATCCTGTCTCACACCTTTCCTAATTTTAAACCATTCACTGTTCTTATGTTTTGTTCAAACAACTGTCTATATATAGGTTCCTCATGAGCACAATTAAGTGTTCAGGACTACTCATACTTTACAATGTTGTCCATATCTTGTCATTATCCACACAATTGAAGGCCTTTGCGTAGTCAATATAACACAAGTAAACATCTTTCTGGTATTCTCTGCTTTCAGCCAAGATTCATTAGAACTCAGCAATGATATCTCTCATTCCATGTCTTCTTCTGAATCAGGCTTGAACCTCTGGAAGTTCTCTGTCAATGTATGCTTGCAGTCATTCTGTGTTAACTTTAGTAAAACTTTACTTGCATGGGATATCAAAGATATTTTCTGATGATTTTCCCATTCCGTTTTGTCATCCTTCTTTGGAATACAGATCTCTTCCAATCAGTAGGCCAGATAGTTGTCTTCCAAATTTCTTGGCATAGATGAGTGAATGCCTCCAGTGCTGCCTCACTTTCTTGAAAGATTACAATTTGTATTCCATTAGTTCCCGGTGCCTTATTCTTTGCCAATTCCTTCAATGTATCTTGGACTTCTTCCTTCAGTATCATTGGCTCTTGATCATATGCTACCTCTTGAAATGGATGAACATTGACCATTTCCTTTTGGTACAGTGACTATGTGTATTCTTTCTATCTTTTTATGATGCTTTCTGCATCATTCAATAATTTGCCCAGAGAATCCTGCAATGATTAAAGTCAATACTTGAATTTTTAATTCAGTCCCTTCAACTTGAGAAATGCCGAGTGTGTTCTTCCCTTTTGGTTTTCTAACTCCAGATCTTTGCACATTTTGTATATATAGGAGTCCTGGTGTGGTGCTGTGGGTTAACATGCTGAACTGAAAGTTGGTTTGTTCAATAGACTCTTGTGAACCTGGGTGGAGACCTGGTTGGCCAGCAGTATGGCAAGCCCTGAGGACTCCTGGGCCCAGAGACAGTCACATAGCCACAGAGGACTAGAGAGCAGAGTTAAGCATCCAGCTGATAAGAAGAGAAGGCATATGCACAAGAACACCCATACTTGCAGATAATACCCACTTGACCTGGCTTCAATAGCTGGAAGATCAGAACTAAATTAGAAGAAAAAAGAAGAGGAACAAAGAGTAATCTGATACAATTTGATGAACTTGACCTACACATATGGATGTAGTAGCTCAAAAGAGGGAACACATCTTTACAGTGAGGATCATTCCCACCCCCTCAGTACACAGGATAGACAAGGATGAGCAACTTGGACATTGGTTACCCAAGAAGTGACTGGCTTACAAGCTTTCAAAAGGGAGTCTAGATCCAGAGGGCACGGAAGAAGGTAGAATCTCCATTGAGCAGTATCCAATCTGTCTGGGTGGGGCGATGAGAGGAGATGGGGATAGGACTCTTGTGGCACAATAGTGAATAATTGCTATCAGGACTGACTATGAGGGTTGGAAATGTAAAGGTAGACTTTTAGTAGCAAAAGGAGGGAAGTGGTTGACTTTGGACTTCAGGAACAGAGGTCCCTGGGACCATCAAGGGAGAAGAGCGGTGTGCAGGACCCTACTCAGAGAAACAGTGATGCCAGAAATGTAAGCAGAGACGATGACATGGAGAGATGGAGCAGCTGGGGACGCTAGACCCAGAGAGGGAGAGGGGCTGTATGCTGATGACCGAGTGGCAGACTTGCTGGTTATACCCTTTGATGATGTGTAAAGGGGATTGCAATCATGGCAATGAAACAAAAAAAAAGTTGGTTTGAGCTGCAAGCTCATTGGTTCAAGTTCACCAGCTGCTCCTAGGAAATGCTATATAAGGTCACACTGAGTTGGAACCAACTCAATGGCACTTAACAATATATAGTAAAGACATATATTAAGAAGACATGAGCAAACTCTTAGGCAGAGAGAGAGCGGTGAAGAAAGCGTGGTACAAGGGAAAGAGAGAATTTATGCTGAAAGAAATTATCTGATGATAAAAAATTTACAGAAACCCACCCAGAGGTTTTGTGAGGGTCCAGCACTAATGCTACTGTACTGAATGTCTCTCAACCTACGGTGGTGTTCTGGATTATTAGATATGTGCTTATAAACATATGTTCAGTTTTGAGTCATTCTTTCTGTCCAATGAATGTAACTTACTTCTAGGACTTTTCAGAAGCATTTCAACTATGTAGCAGTAACTGGACCACCACTCATTTGTCAGTTTATTGCACTATGGTGGTTTGCATGTTGCTGTGATGCTGGAAGCTATGTCACCAATATTTTGAATGCCAGCAAGGTCATCCTTGGTGGACAGATTTCAGCAGAACATCAAGACTAAGTCCGACAAGAAAAAAGAAAAGGCAGAAAACATCTGAATATTTAGCCTCTGAAGACATTATGATTGACAAGAAACACTGTCAGCACCAGAATATTGAATATAGCAAGACGATGAATAGCGCCAGAATATTATCATATCTAATGCCAGAAGATGAGCCTGTCAAGTCGGAAGGCACTCAAAATATGACTGGGGAAGGACTGACTCCTCAAAGTAGAGTTGACCTTGATGACATGAATGGAGTACAATTTTCAGTATCTTAATTTGCTGGTGGGCACAACTCAAAAATAAAGAGAAACAGCTGCAAGCATTCATTAATAATTGGAACACGGAATGTATAAAGTATCAATGTGGGAAAGTTGGAAGTTGTCAAAATAAAATGAAACACATAAGCATCAATATCTTAGACATTAGTGAGCTGAAATGGACTGGTATTGACCATTTTGAATCTGAAAATCATACAATTTGCTATACAGGGAATGACAAATTGAAGAGGAATGGCATTGCATTCATGATCAAAAAGAACATTTCAAGATCTAACTTGAAGCATAATGCTGTCTGTGATAGGATAATATCTATACATCTACCAGCTAATACTACTGCTATTCAAATTTATGCACAACTCATTAAAGCCACTGATGATAAAGAAATTGAACAAAAATGCAATCAAAATATACTGATAATTACTGGTGATTGGTATGTGAAAGTTGGATATCAAGAAAGATCTATAGTTGGAAAATATAGCCTTGGTGATACAAATGATGCTGGAGATAACATGGTAGAATTTTGCAAGTCCAATGACTTCTTCATAGCAAATGACTATTTTAAACAGCATAAAAGACGATTATACACATGGACTTTACCATATGGAATACATAGAAGTCATTTGACTACATCTGTAGAAAGAAACAATGGAAAAGCTCTGTATTATCATTCAAAACAAATCCAGGGACAAACTGTATATGCTCACATGCAAGTTCAGGCTGAAGATTAAGAAAATTAAAACAATTCCACAAAAGCAAAAATATGACCTTGAACATATTTCACCTGAATTTAGAGGTCATCTCAAGAACAAATTTGATGCGTTGGACACTAATGACCAAAAACCAGAAGAGTTGTGAAATGGCATCAAAAACATCATACAGGAAGGAAGCCAAAAATGTCATTAAAAATACCAAAATGGATGTCAGCTGAGTCTCTGAAAATTATTCTCCAGCATAAAGATGCTAAAACAAATGGAATACATGAGGGAGTAAAATAGCTGAACAGAATATTTTAAAGGATAGCTCAAAAAGATAAAGTTAACCTGAAGTTAGAAAACTAAAAGATAAGAATATACTCAAACATTTCTCAAGCTGAGAGAAATTAAGAAAAAATTCAAGCCTTGACTTGAAGTATTGAAGGATTCTATTGGCAAAATATTAAATGATGCAGAAAGCATCAAAAGAAGATGAAAGAAATACAGTCACTGTACCAAAAAGAAATAGTTGATTTTCAGCCATTTCAAGAGATAGCATATGATCAAGGGTCAATGGTACAGAAGGAAGAAGTACCGTTTGCACTTAAGGCATTAGCAAAGAACAAGACTCCAGGAACTGATGGAATACAAATTGAAATCTCTCAACAGCCTCATGCAGTACTGGAAGCACTCACTCATCTATGCCAAGAAATTTGGAAGACAGCTATCTGATCAACTGATTGGAAGAGATCTTGTGCCCATTCCAGAAAGGTGGCCCAACAGAATGTGAAAATCATTGGACAATATATTTAATATCACATGTAAATAAAAAATTTTTAAAGATAATTTTAAAATGGCTGCAACAGTACATTGACGTGGAACTACCAGAGAATCAAGCTGGATTAAGACAAGGATGTAAAATGAGGGATATCATTGCTGATCTCTTACAGATCTTGTCTGAAAGCACAGAATACCAGAAAGATGTTTACCTGTGTTTGGTTGAATATGCAAAGGCTTTCCACTATGTGGATCATGAGAAACTAAGGACAAAGCTTCATTGAATGATTATTCCAGAACACTTGCTAGTGCTCATGATGAACCTGTACATAACCCAAGAGGCAGTGGTTTGAACAGAGCAAGGGGACACTGACTGGTTTAAAATCAGGAAAGTTTTGTGCCAGGGTTGTATTCTTCCATCTGGTGTGGCACTGTGGGTTAATGCACTAGACTACAAAGTTTTTTTAGTGGCAAGGTTAGCAATTCAAGCTCACCAGCTGCTTCTCGAATACCTATACAGGATTGCTATGCATCAGAATTGACTCAAAAGCACTTTTCAACAGCATTCAATCTGTATGCTGAGTAAGTAACCTCAGGAGCTGGATTATATGAAAAAGAATGTGACATCAGGACTGAGGAAGGCTCATTAACAACCTATGATATGCAGATGATAGGATGTTCCTTGCTTAAAGTAAAGAAGTCTTAAAAACTTTACTGATGAAGATCAAAGGCCACAGTCTTCCTTACAGGTGCACCTCAACAGAAAAACGAAAAAACAAAAAAATTTTAAACTCATCACTGGAGCAATGAATAACATCATGATAAATATAGAGACAAAATTGAAATTGTGAAAGACTTCATTTTACTTG
>NW_006408566.1:3427291-3441531 GCF_000296735.1 Chrysochloris asiatica
TGAGGACTACAGTGTGCCTGACCAAAACCATGGTATTTTCAGTATCCTCATATGTATGAGAAAGTTATGAATAAAAGGAAGACTAAAGAAAAATTGGTGCATTTGAGTTATGGTGTTGGAGAAGAACATAAAAGGTATCGTGGACTACCAGAAGAACAAACAAATCTGTGTTGGAAAAAGTATAATCAGAATGCTGCTTAAAGCCCAAGATGGGCATACCTCATCTCTCACATTATAGATAATATGATAATAGCACATACATAATATGTCTATATTATCAAGACCAGTCCCTGAAAAGGAAGGACATCATGCTTGATAAAGTGGAGGGGAAACCCAAAAGAGGGAGACCCCCAACAACATGGATTGGTACAATGGCAGTAACAATGGATTCAAGCTTAGCCACAATTGTGAGGATGAGACGGGACTGGGTGGTGTTAAGTTGTGTTGTACATATGGACTCAATGAGTCATAAGCAACATGATAGCACTTAACAACAACAGTAGATGGGAAAGAGCCTAATAGTATTTCTTGAAGGAATTCATCACTCAACTTAGACAATATCGCTGTAGTTTGTGGAAGGATCAGGGTCTTTTCCACTTGATTCATTATTTCAAAAATAGCTGAAGGATTTTTCCCTAACATTCAAAGCAAGTACCACACAAGCTTTAATTCTAAATTAGAAATAAATATTTTTGAACTCACATTTCGTCTGAAAGGCTTCACTTCTACCTTTAGCCATACATTTTCTAAATTTCTAAATTGTAATCCTGAGACTCTAACTTCAGTCAATTAGCCATGTGCAAGAATGTGGAAATTTTCCTGAAGCTTATGTTTCTTTAGAGTCTCAATATTTAGTTTGAAATGAATGATAATTTGAAAAGATTTTACAGTACTGAAAATTTTCCTAGAGAGTTTAACTTAAGCACTATATACATTTTCAGAATTGCAAATACAGAAAAAAGAAAATGAACTAATAGTTATATAATATAATTAATATAAATCTAAATGAGGTAATCAGTATTTAAAGGAAGTGAGGCAGTTAAAAATCAAAGAAATCTAAAAATGTGTAAGGGTTTTCCTTCTCAGAGTGGGATAGACAGAGAAATGCTTAACTGTAAAAATGCATGAGTCATTTTTGTTTGTAGAGATTTTGTAATGATAAAGAAAGATTTACAGAGGCCAAGCAATTAAACCGTATTCATCTTTCAATAATGTTGTTGTTATGTGTCATAGAGTTGACTCTGACTCATTGAGAGCCTGTACAGTGTTTCCAAGAGTGGGTGGTGGGTTTGAATTGCTGACCTTGTGTTTAGCAGACCAGTGCTTATCCTACATAGGTGACAGAGGATCTGGGGAGACTGGTCCTTTAATTCTAAAACTCTTTTGTTCAATATCAACTGACAGGAAAGAAAGGAACTCTGTAAAATTAATACCAGTTATTTTACGCAGGAATAAACATTATAAAGAATTGATAATATCTTTTCTTTGGTTAAATTTAATCAATTCAATTTTTTCAGAAACTTTGGTTTCTACATATGTCTATTTATGAATATTCAGTATAGCAAATAACAAGCATACTAAGAAAAATGAAATTCATTAAGGTTTTCTGAATATGTTCCTTTAAAAAATAACATTTTATTATGTTTTAGGTGAAAGTTTATGCAGAAAATTAGTAATTTTTATTAAAAAGTTTCCATGGTGTTGGTTACAATTTTAACAATGTGTCAACATTCTTATTGTTCCTATTCTGTTTGGTCTGCTTCCATTGATATAGCTTCCCTTCCCCTCCTAACCTTCTTTTCTTTACTTTGGGGTAAATGTTGACCATGTGGTCTTATACTGTTAATTGTTTTTGGTAGCACATTATTCAGATATGATGCAGTTTATTTTATAAGCTAATCTACTATTTGCTTGAAAACTGATCTCCAAGAGTAGCTTCAGTGTCAAGTGCAATGGCGATCTTAGGAGTGGCTGTCCAGTTGGTTCCAACTCATAGTGACCCTGTATAGAGTTTTTTAGAAGAGGCTGGTGAGTTTGAACTGCCGATCTTATAGTTTAAATCGACCTTCTGGCCCAGTGCTTTATTGCACAGCACACCAAACTACTGGGTTTGAGTTGGTGATCTTGAAGTTAGCAGTCCAGCATTTACTCGTTCCTTCATTAATTCATGAGCTGAATAAAATAACTGATGTGTGTTTATTTTATATTTGTAAAAGAGACGTTTCGCATTTCACATTTAAAAATATATATAATTTATTATTTAACACAAGGGAGATATAGACCAGCATTCTTACCCTCTAAGACCACAAGGGAGAGAAGCCTCCCTAGGGAGTCTCCAGCCAGTGATGTTTTGGAGGCAGAAAGGTGATGTGTTATAGCCAATATTGAGCCTGGTTCTCAAACATGTAAACTGTTCTTTGTTAGTCACTTAAAGAAACTATATTAACTCTTACAGATCCTAGAATGATATGAAATAAATTTGGGTTTTTGTCAATGTGTTCAGAGAGGAAGCAAGCAACAAGGGGATCAGAATAACAATAGCTTGATGAGGACATCACATTGATTGTCTCTCTTAACCTATCTCCCTATTTGCAAATCCAACAGCATTTATAGCAAACAGAATGGTCACTGCATCAGAATTCTTCTCAGTCTTGGCTCTTAATTTAGGACTTGTTCTTAACTCCCATGGAGCGTATGCATAATCAGTCACTCTGAGTGACTTCTTCTTTCATGAAGTCTAGCAGCCTGGATGCTAAGAGTACAGAGAGCCCACTATAGACTAGCTGCTCTCTTACAAATCCAGTAGTGAAAATTCTGGGCCCTGGGAACTCAGCACTTCTCTGGTCACCCTGGCAGCAAGAAGAGATACTCCTCCCTCCTTCTCCCTTGGCTCTCCAGGCTTCATGTTGTCCACATTCCAGGAGGGGTGTGAAGCCCTTGTACTCATTTATAAGGTAGGGAAACAGATGGGGCTAGCTTAATTTGTGAAGACAACTAGTTAGCTTATAAGTACAGATGGAGATAAGTAGCACAATTATTACCAGAAAACTGGGCTCTGAGACTGCCAGATGGTCTGGTTTAAACAACAACAAAATTCAAGGCGAGCTGCCAGATTCACAGCAGGGACCAGCCTGCTCCCCAGGGAGTAGAAAACCATGCACATTTAAATACTTGCCTAATATTTCCATCTTCCAAAAAGGTAGTCCTTTCTCTTTGTGCCTGCTGAGAGAAGAGGAGGAAGACTGGGGTCACCAATTAGTCAAATTGGCATATGAGTAGGTTTTACAAAGGTATTATGTGAAAGAGAAAGTATTACTTGTCCATAATATAGTGGTGTCAGAAATCTGCTTTGTTAAAGGAAAGAACTAAGTTTTAAAGGGATACACTGGTACTAAAGAAACTGCTCTTTGTTTTGTTTATTTGGTAAGTTGGTTGCATGGTTGTTTGTTTCCTCAATTCAATGCCGGCATTAGAATAGTTCTCCTTGGCAGTGTCCCTAAGTAGATGAGTTCCTACTGGCTGATGCTATATTCAGGTTAAGCACTGATTGCTATATTTCTGCTATCACTAGGGTAAGTTCTCTTAAGGCATCAAGTTATTATTTAGTCTGGCAAAGTAAAGAAATATATTTTTAAAAGGTTGGGGGCAATGAGGGAGTCAATCTACACAAACACCAGATTGCTGATGAAGTGATTTGAACCATATGGCTAATTTTATCATTTGGGTGTTTAGGTGGCAGTTTCTTCACCTTGGCATCAGTTTCACTGTGCTGTCTCATCCAGTAATGGTGATGAGGGAGAGAGGTGTCTTGACATCAACAAAGCCCTATGAGTTAATAATTCACAGCACATCTCCCTTAATACTGTGGGTGGTACTTTCTTCAACCTCTATTTATTTTAGGGTTTACAAGAATATGTATGGCTTCCCTATGGCAGGAGCATTCAAATATTCACAGTCTATGATCATCTTCCTTTGAAAATAGAATCTGGAAAACTTTACAACATGCCAGTGTTTTGGACTTGATATCGATATTATAGAATGGTTACCAAAGATGTCTTATTTGTTTTATAGCCTTTAACTTTTTTCTTCATTTTCTAGTCTCTTGCTCATTCAGAGTATGTATGTTGAAAGTATTTTTTAAAATCAGTGAATGAACAATTACGACCTCTCTGAAATTCTCATACAATTACAAGCATTCATTCAACAAATGCTGATCAAATAGATCATCTACCGGGTGCCATAGATCCTTCCCTGATGGAAATTACAGTGTGCTCATTGCAGTGTTGACTCTGGATTTGAATCCTAACTCCCTACTTACTTGATGCTGCTGGTGGTGGTTACATGCCATGGTGGTTCCAACTTATACTGACCCTGCATAGGGCTGCCGAAGCTGGAGCAGAAAGCCTCATCTTTCTCCCATGGAATGGCTGATAGTTTCAAGCTGCTGAATTTGAGATTAGCAGCCCGACTCCTAACCACTGTACTACCAGAACACCTGTGCTTACTTGATAGATGTGTAAATTATCTTACATCTCTAGTCTTAAGCTTCCTGAGATACAAAATGAAGGCAATAATGATATTTCTTGGGATTATTATTAGAATTTTTAAGGCCAAGATTCACCATAAAATGTAGCTAGCAATGTGCCTAGTCTTAAGAATGCATTCAGTTGGCAAATAAAAGATTTCCTGCTTACACGTATGTAAAAATTTATTCCTATTCTGGACCCCATCTCTGCTCCTTCCATGTTTCTAATTTCAAAGAACCATACAGCTTGTGTTTTGAGGATTTATCCAACACAATCATTCTCAAAGTGGTCTGTAGGTTATTAGACCAAGCGAATATACTCAACTAATATTTGTAAAAGGATGAGTTGTGACTTGGAAATTTGTGGGAACAAGTTTGGTCTTCTAATGTTATCTTTTAGGAAGCATATGTATTGAAATACATATTATTTTTCTATAAATTACTTTTTCGGTATTCTTTACATTTATTTTACTTTCAGTGTGATACATCAGTTTTTGTAAGTGTTGTTGCTGTTAAGTGCCAATGAGTCAGTTCCAACTCATAGCCACCCTGTATAGGTTTCTGAGATGTGTCTGATGGGTTTGAACTGCCGACCTATGGTTAGCAATCCAGTGCTTATCCTACAGTGCCATACCATGTCTCCTTTGTTAGTATGTTGTGATTAAGTGCCATCACTCATAGTGACCCTGTGCAAACCTCACAATCGTTGCTATGCTTGAGCCCATCAATGCTGCCACTGTGTCCTTCCCCTTTTTCCCTGACTCTTCACTTAACCAAACATGACATCTTTCTCTTGGAACTGGTCCTTACTGACAATATCTCCAAAATAAGAGACACGAAGTCTGACCCTCCTGGCTTCTAAGGAGCCAAACACAGATTGGTTTGTTCTTTTGGCAGTCCATGGTACTTTTCATATTCTCCTCCAACACCAAAACTTAAATTCATCAATTTTTTTAAGGTCTTCCTTATTCATGGTCTAACTTTTGTATTCATATGAAGTTATTGTAAATACTATGGCATGGATCCGGCACACCTCAGTCCTCAAACTGATATCTTTGTAAGTATGTTATTGTTAAGTGCCGTCAAGTTGATTCTGACCCATAACAACTCTGTATAGTGTTTTCTAGGAGCAACTGGTGAGCTTGAACCGCTGACCTTACAGTTAAAATGGTTTTGTAAGTATATGTATCATTAATTTTTATAAATTATTTAAATTTCATCTGAAGATAGTAAAAAGAGCTTTGTGTATATTTTTTTATTAAAAAGATTCGTGAGCCTAGTAGAATTTAAAAAATATTAAACCATATGTTTCATAGCAAAATTTTTCTTATTTTTGTTTTTAACATAGGTGCCCACATTCATTTTTTACTGTTTTAATTGCATTACAACTTTATCATTGAAACACAATAATTCATGGAGATGTTGATTTGACCTTTCCTGATATTCAAATTTGACACTGGAGTTCCTTGTGGAGCCTTCATTGCCAGTTGTGTTCACAACACAAAATGTTAGGATCCATCCTTCCCAAACTCCACCCACATATATGTGCTGCCACTCCCTTGTTGAGTCTTCCTTCTATGAACCACACTCCAAAACTTTCCCCCAATGCACTGTCCAGAAAAGATATTGCTATGCTTCTCAACATAGTGCTCTCGTGGCACAGTAGGTTAAGCAAGGGGCTGCAAATTTCAAGGTTGGCAGTTCCACACCAGCTGCTCCATAAGAGAAAGATCAGCTGCTCCAGTAAAGATTTACCATCTCAGCACTTGTAGGGAACAAGTTTATTCAATCCTATTGTTGTTATTAAGATCCATTAAGTTGGTTCCAACTCATAGCCACCCTGTATAGTATTTTCGGGAGCAGCTGGTGAGTTTGAACCATCAACCTTATAGTTAAAATTGACCTTGCAGTCTAGTGCTTAGCCTTCAGCACCACCCCAGGACTCCATCCTATAGATTCATTATGTTAGAAGTGATTCGATGGCAGTGGGTTTCGGATGTCTTTTAACTAGCTACTCCCTATACTTGTTTCCCCTCTTTACTGAAGATGAAGTCCCTTTCAGTTACTTGCACCAGTATACTTCCATATTAGGGCCAGTACTACTATACCAAAAGTCCATTCTCCTGTGAAATTGATGCTATTCAAGTAGATCACCCTCATTCCTTTTTTTTTTTTTTTTTTTTTTTGCATTTCTCTAAATTTATTTGATAATCAGCTGTTAGCTTTCTGTAGGTTCTTTTGAAAGTGGTGACAGGCACACAAGTCACCAATGTTTGTATATGGAGATAATTAACTTCCTTATTCCCATTATTTTCACTACGATTTATGGTTTTCTAAATTTTGTTGTTGTTGTTAGGTGTCATCGAGTCGGTACCAATCCATAGTGACCTTATGCAAACAGAACGAAACACTGCCGATCCTGGGCCAACCTTACCATTGCTGCCATGCCTGAGTCCATCGATGCTGCCACTTTGCCAATTCATCTCATTGAGGGTCTTCATCTTTTTCTCTGACCCTCCACCTTACCAAACACGATATCCTTCTCCAGTGACTGGTCCCTCCTGACAGTATGTCCAAAGTTTTCTAAATAGTATCCACAAAGAAAGCACACAGTGACCAAATAAGTGGTCAACTGAGATGTCTGATATTTGTAAAGTAATAGAAGTGAAGAACACTTTAAAAGTAATCGTTTTTGGACTAAATTCTTGAGATAAAACAGTTTTTTTAATTCTAAATCCTTCCATTAAATTTTAAGAAACTTTAAAAGAAAATTTTAAAAAGGAAATATAAGTGCTTTGAAGGAAAATAGCAGGTTTCTGTAGAATAACTGATTTTCCTTATTTAGATTAAGGGCACAGAGAAAGTCTCTAGGAGAAGGTAAACTGAGTCTGAAAAGATTCTGGGAAGACCTTGAGAAAGAGTATTCTAAGTAAAAGTTATCTGTAAAGGCCAAAGGTATAAATTAAACAGACACTAGACAGTGGTGATTACAATGCTGATTAAGCAGGATATGATATTTTAAAGTCAAGCAGAAATTTGAAGGCTATTCATTCATTTGTTCAACACATATTTGTTGAATGCTTTCTATAAGCCTTTCACCATTCTATGTAAGACTCAACACTGGATAAAACATCAAAAACTCTGCTCTCACATAGCTTGGATTCTAGTGACAGGAGACAGGAAACATGCAATTATATAGAATATAATGTTAAGAAGAAAAATGAATCAGGAAGGGAGACAGGGAATGAGGTTGCAGTTTTAAATGGGGGTAGTAAAGGAATGCTTCACTGAGAATGAGTACTTTGGTCAAAGACCTCCTGGAATTACAAATAGGGCAAGTCTGTTCCAGGCAGCAGACACAACAACTGCAGTAGCTGTGAGTTGGAAGCACAATTGGCATGATCTAGAAATTAAGGATGCCAATGTAGCCAGAACAGCTGCACAAAGGTCAGAGAGAAGAGATGAAATTAGGAAAGTAATGGGAATTCAATCATACAAAGTTTTGCAGGCCTTGATGACAACTTCGATTTTCCTTTTCTTTGAATGATACAAAAAGCCACAGGAAATTTCATAGCAGACAAGTGAAATTATATAGTTGTACGATAAGCACCGGACTGCTAACCACAAGGTTGGTGGTTCAAATCCACTAGCTGCTCATAAGCAACACTATACAGGGTCGCTATATGTTGGAACATAATAACAGCATGCTTTAAGAACATCCTTTTGGGTCTGTATTGAGAACACATATAGAAGTAGAGAGTTTTGTTTAAAAGCTATTGTAGTAAAAAAACCAAACAAACACAACACTATATGCCATGGAGTCGACTCCAACTCATGGAAACTTCATGTGTGTCATGTATTCCATAGGGTTTTCAATGGCAATTTTTCATAAATAGATAACATGACTTTTTTTTTTTTTTTCCCAAAGTGCCACTTGAGCTTCTGACTTTTTCGTTAGTAGCTGCAGCCCTATGGGTTAATGTGCTGGATTGCAAGGTCAGTTTGTTGTTAAGTACTGTCAAGTCAGTTCTGATTCATAGCAAGCCTGGATAGGGTTTTGGATGAGCAGCTGGTGGGTTTGAACTGCCAGCCTTGTGGTTTGCAGTCCAGTGCTGATCCTACAGTGCAACACAGGTTCCAATTAAGGGTCAAAAATGCTCAAGACACAGGTCTTTCAGGACAGGCTCACCTCAGTGATTCCCACAGGCAGACCTCTTTCTGTCCAGCCAATGTTACAAAGTTCTTTTAGGACTGCTGATAAATGTCCACAAGACATACCACTCCACCACAAACCTCAGCCTAAAGGCACTATTTCTCCATGGATCAACAATCCTAACTCCCAAATTAAATACCTGGGGGATCCCATTCTGTAAGCCAGACTCTTCACCAATGTCAATCAACTATATTCACTCCACGAGCTGGGAAGCCTACTGCTCTGTTTAATGCTCTGGCTCTTGGTTCTGCTGCTAATGTGCCTCTGCCACTCCTCCAGTGTCACAGCTTTGTGTCTCTGGGTTAAGGAGGTTCAATTCACAGACATCTCAGTCTAAAGGACTCATTCCATTCTGGCTCTTCTTTGATAGTAATGATATCCACTTCATGGTTCAACAATGGCTCATTTAAACACATGCTAAATTTCACGATTTTACAATTACAATGAACTCTGTTAGAGTATTGAATTATGAGCTGGGTAACTAACCCCAAGGTCAGTAATTCAAGTCCACCAGACACTCCATGGAACAAAGATGGGGCTTTCTGCTACAGTAAAGATTTACAGCCTTGGAAACTCTCTATGAGTCAGAACCAACTCAGTTGCATACAACAACCAACCAACCTGTCAATATTCACAGCTGAGCTATGTCATCTTATCAGTGTCTACTCTCACCTTTTCTTACCCAGACCCATCAGGGAAAAAGTTGTTTGATGGGAGTTATAAAGGCTAAGTCTGCAAGAGATGTATTAAATAATTAACACCACAGTAACCTACACATTTACATCACCAAAGAGGTACCATTGCAAGATGTTATGATTGTTAGGTGACACTGAGTTCTGACTTATAAGACCCTATGCACAACAGAACAGAGTACTGCCTGGTCTTGTTTCATCCTCACAATTGTTGTTATGCTTGATCCCATTTCTGCTGCCACTGAGCCAATCCATCTTGATGGAGGTCTTTCACTTTTTCATTGAATCTCCATTTTATCAAACATGATGTCCTTCTCCAGGGATGTGTCCCTCGTGATAATATGTCTAAAATATGAGAAACAAAGTTTCACCATCCTGGCTTCTAAGTGCAATCTGGCTGCACTTCTTCCAAGATAGATTTGTTTGTTCTTCTGGCAGTCTATAACACTTCTAAAATTCTTCTCTAGGTAATATTACAGAAAGAAATTGTTACTGGTTTGGATCTTTGTGGCAGTAATAAAGATGTGAAAAATTGGGATGATTTTTGAAGCAGGATTTCCTTACTGGTTAGATGTGGATCGTTAGGGAAAGAGAGAAATTAATAATGACTTCAAGGTTTGCTTATTTGCTTTCACTAAGCAACTGATAAGCTTACCTAGTGGTGTAGTGATTAAAGTGCATGATGGCTAATGGATAGGTTGGTGGTTTGAACCCATCAGCTTCTGGATGGGAGAAATATATGACAGCCTGGTTCTGTAAAGAATATTTAGCCTTGGAAACCCTACTGGGCAGTTCTATTAATGTAATCACCTGGCTCACTCACCAAAAATATTACTGTGTTCTCCCAGGTCTCACTCATTGCAGCTACAAAGGTGCAAAGTGAGTAAAATTTAAAAAAGAAGCTTTTATTAGTTTAGCCAAGCAAAGGCTAGCACCAGGACTTGTGTCACTGAGCTGTTTTCCTGAGTCCTGGGCTAGAGAGCTTTTACTCAAGTCTTCTAGGGCACTAACTGGCGTCTTACTGGTATTTTTCAGGATGACTTAGCACTAGTCTTTGTATTCTTAATTGGGAAGAGAGAGTGTGTCACAAATATGAAGTTTTGTCTCTATCTGTCTGGGTGTTGATGAAGGGATGATTTTTGCCTTCTGACACCGGAAGATTAGGTAGAGTATATGCTAGTCACTTCTGCATATGACTATCAGGCTAGAACTAGTTCTAGCTTGCTTTACAAAGCCAACATTTTGTTTTTCTTGATTGATCAGGAAATTGGCAGTTTGCCTTATAAAGGTGCAGCTAGAACAAAGTGTGGCGCTGTGGGCTAATGTGTCAGATGGCAAAGTCATTTGAACTGCAAGGTCGGTGGTTCAAGCTCACCAGTTGCTCCTTGGAAACCCTATACAGGGTTGCTGTGGGTCGGAATTGACTTGATGGAACTTAACAACAACAACAGAACAAACTAAGTTTTCTGTAGCAATAATGGCCACCACTGGCAATCAGCTTCATTTCTAGTCTGTCCCGTAAGGTTATTATGGGTCAGAATCTACTAAAGACAAATGGCATGCAACTGGAAGAATGTCTCTGCTGTTTGAAAAATGGAGTTACAATTTAATGAGTTGATAAAAGTCTAGTGGGAAGAGGTTTAAAAAGTAAGACCAATTTCAAGCTTAAGATGACAAACATTTCCATTTTTTGGAGATACTGTTGTTGTTGTTCTTAAGTACTGTCAAGTCAGTTCCAACCATAGTGACCCTGTATAGGGTTTTTGAGAAGCAGCTGCTAAGCTTGAACCACCAATCTTGTGGTTCAGCACATTAATCAACAGCACTACCCCAGGAGGTATTATGGAGGTAACAAAATAAAGAAGTATGGAGTTGAGGATAATTAACTAAGCTAGAGCTTTAAATTCAGGTTCTGTTGTTGTTGTTGTTGTTGTTGTGAAGTGCCTTCACGTCTGTTCCAACCCTTAGCAACCCTGACTGGGTTTCCAAGGAGCAGCTGGTGAGCTTGAAGCGCTGACCTTGCAGTTCAAATTGCTTTGCAGTCTGTCACATTAACCTACAGTGTCACACAAGGTTCCATTAGCACATGTTCTTGTTAGTTGCCATGGAATCAGTTCTGACTCATACTGACCTCATAGACAGGGAAGAACTGACCCAGAGAATTTTCTTGGCTGTATATTTACAGAAGCAGATCTCTAGGTATTTCTTCTGCAGAGTCATTGGGTGAGTTCAAACTACCAACCTGCTGATTAGAAGTTAATCACTCAATCATTGTATCTCCTGGGCTCCTTCCATCAGCAATAAGGATAACATTTAAAGAAATGATACTGGATTCAATTCTCCAAGAAAGTGAATATAAAAAGAGAGGAGGGACTGAATCTTGGGAGACTCCAAGGTAGGACCAACAAAAGGAGATTGAGCAAAATGTAGTTCATGAGGCTGAAAGAAAAGAAAAACATGCTTTATTTTTCAACAGTGTCTTGACCCTTCTTAAAAATGAGTTACCCATTTCTAAACTGCTGATTTGGGGAAGACATTTTTCCCAATAACTTTTTGTAAAGCATTAAAGATTGCACCATGATTCCACCCAAGATTCACCATATATTTTATGTTTGGACTTACTTCAAAGTTAACAAACTTCAGCTGCTGCTCTGAAAGGGACTCTTTCAGACTAATATCTTACCCTTCTTAGTGCCTCAAACTAGATCCTATTCAGACATAGGGAATGAATATGTGTTTATTTTGGTGCAAAATTTAAAAAATTATTTCATAATGTGCATTTTCTGTGACTTTTCTGAAACCACCCTAAAATATATGTATATTGATGCTAGGGTTTCAAGGAGCCCTGGTAGCATAGTAGATTACAAGCTGGGCTGCTAACCACATGGTCAGTGGTTCAATTTACCAATTGCTCCATGGGAGAAAGATGAGGCTTTCTAATCCCCTAAAGATTTATAGCCTCCGTAACGCTATACAAGGTTGCCATGAGCCAAAACTGACTCAGTAACACAAAACCATCACCACCACTAGGGTTTCTGTTCATGCATTCACTAGTTCATTCCAAACAAAATGTGTTTAAATATGTTTCTGTAATAGATGGATGGCTGCAGACAAGCTCTCTCTGTAATACACTTGTCTTAGGCTCATTGCAGTGCCTTTAAAAAAATATTCAATCAAAACAGTGGCTTCCAGGGGATCTGCTGAGTCTGTTAAATTCAAGACAAAGATGTCACTTCAGAAGGTGATGACAACTGGTTTTTGGTATTCCAAGAAATGAATCTGGATAGTTTTTCTTAAAGAACACAAGATGATCATGGCAAACAATTATAAAGAAATTTTAAGAAAACAGACATATGTGTTGGTGAGAAAAGGTCAGGAAAGCTGCACTGAGGAATTTTTTCCCTTACCACAATAATGCACCTCCTCATTCTTCAAGGGTAGCAAGAGCTGTCCTATGAGAATTACATTGAGAATCCACAATACAGCTTTGATCTTGTCACTTGAGACTTCTTTTTGTTTCCAAAACTCAAAAATTTGTTTCAAAGGAACATAATTTGAGTTTCTTGAGAATGCTAAAACTGTTCTGCATTAGTGTAGTTTTGACATGGTATAAATCTAAGAGTGCAGAGTTCTTCATGGGAGGGTTGTTGTTGTTTAGTGCTGTTGAGTTGGTGTAACATTTCTGAAGAAATGTTGCTGGATTTGAACCACCAACTTTATGGTTAGTAGTTCAGTGCTTTTCCTACAGCACTATCCAGGACTCCTCAAAAAAAGGTGGTTGTTGTTGTGGTTGTTAAGTGCTGTCAAGTCGATTCTGATTCATAGTGACTGTGTATAGGGTCTCCAAGGAATAGCTGTTGGGTTTGAACCACTAACTTTTACATCATCAGCCTAATGCATATCCTACATCATGACACCAATCCAAAAATACCACCTTCAGAAGTATATACACCTACATGGAGGAAATGTTGACAAACAATAGCTTCACATTTTGATATTTTTGCTTAATAAAGGTTTCTATTATTTTGTACCACTAATTTTTCACTTACTTTCATGTGAGAGAGTGTGTATGAGTCAAAAAAAAAAAAAAAAAAAAAAAAAAAAAAAAAAAAAAGTAATGAGCAATAAACATATGCAAAATACAGAGTGATCATGGAGGAAACTGTTATTTATTAGAATACTATACTTTGAGATAGCAGCAAGTTGAGAGAGCTGCTTCTGTATATAGGGAATATGTTGTTGTTAAGTGCTTTCGAGTCGGTTTCAGCTTGTAGTGATATAGGGTTTCTGAAGAGCGACTGGTGGGTTTGAGGTACCAAACAGTCATTAGCATTGCAGTGTTTATCCTACAGAGCCACACTAGGACATAAGCCAAGAACTTCAAGGACAGAAAATCTCTGTTGTTAAATAAAGAAAACACAAAATGTTGAATGAAGTAGTAATCAATTTTAACCTTATATTCACCAGAGTTTAAGATTAGCTAACGATGGACTCAGAATAGAAAATCACCAAATAAATATCTAAACAGCATTAAAAAGTGGATTTATAAAATAGCAACCATCAATTTAGATCTAAAATAAATACATAATCTTTAACAACTGTGTATAAAGTATTTAAAGAAACAAAGGATAAAAGAAACAAGGATTAGGTAATAAAACACAATCCCAAATAGTTAAGAAGATTTTAAAAAGAGCTAGAAATTTCAAAAAGAAAAATACATAAATGTTGAAAATTTGAAAATTTAAAAACCAATTAACAGAAGAGACACTGAAACTTGCTCTCCAGCGTAGAGATGTTATAGCAAATGAAA
>NW_006408566.1:3444639-3460674 GCF_000296735.1 Chrysochloris asiatica
AGTAATTGATGGTCTGTTCCACAATCTGCCCCTGGCCTTGTCTTCACTGATGATATGGAGTTTTCCATCTTCTCTTTCCACAGATGTAGTCAATTTGGTGGTAGTAGCTCAAAATACCAACAGAGAGGGAAGGTGTATTCACATCAAGTATCAATGCTATCCCCTCTGTATATAGGGTAGATAGGGACAGGCAACTTAGACTTTGGCTACCTAAAATGAGAGGGTGATAAATGTTCTAAGTGACTGACTTACAGGGTTTCAAGGGGGAGTTTATTTTAAGAGGGTGTGAGGGAAGATAGAGTCTCCACTGAATAGTTTTCATCTTGTCTAGATGGGTCCAGTGAAAAGATATGGGGATAAAATTCTTATGATTCAGTAGTGAGTAGTTGTTATCATGACTAATTGTGACTGTCACAACTGTAAAGGTAGAAGTTTCATAACAAAAATGGGGGAGTAATTAACCCTACAGTCCAGAAACAGAGGACCCTAGCACCATCAAAGGAGAAGAGCACAAGCAGAATACAGGATCTTATTCAGAGGCGCAGCAACACAAGAGATGGAGGCAGAGATGGGGACATGGAAAGAGGGAGCAGCTGAGGACTCTAGATTCATGGAAAGAGAGGGTCTGAGAGCTTGCAGCCAGGGGGCAGACTTGCAGAATGTGCACTCTGGTGGTTTAAATTATTATATATGCCTGAGTGATTAAAAAAAGAAAGAAAGAAAGAAAAAGAGGTAAAAAATACTGTTAACTCATCAGTTACATGGAGGGGATTATAACCATTGTAATGAAACAAAGTATGTAATTTATTGAATGTAAAACTGATGATTTGCCCTGTAAACTTTCACTCAATTAACAATAAAATATATATATTTTTTAAATTCATTTGCCTTGAATCTACAATCAATGACCATAAAATCAGCACTTAGGAAATCAAATGAAATATTACACTGGTCAAATCTGCTGCAAAAGTACTCTAAAATATTCAAGCACAATAATGTCACTTTGAAGCCTAAAGTGTGCCACTGTAGTTTCAATTGCCTCATAATGCATTCAAAAACTGGACAATGAATATGGAAGACCAAAAATGATTGATGCATTTGAATTATGGTGTTAGTGAAGAATAGTCTACAAAAAGAAAAAAGAGTTATGGTAGCATAAGGGTTTAGGTGTTGGGATGGTAACCACAAGGTTAATAGTTCAAATCCACCAGCCACTCTAAATGATGATGCTTTCTGCTCCCATAAAGACTGACAGCCTTGGAAACCCTACACTAGGTCTTTGTGGGCTGGAACCAACTGGACATCATACAGCAGCAGCAATAGTGAAGAGAAAGAACAAGTCTGCTTTGGAAGTTGTACAACTACAATATTCCTTAAATTGAGGATTGCCACACTTCATCTTGTAAGCTTTGGGCATTTTATCTGACGGGATCAGTCCTTGGAGAAGGACATTATACTTGTTAAATTAGAGATTCAGCAATAAAAAAAAATAATAAAAAAAAAGGAAGACCCTCAATGAGATGGATCCACAAAATGGTTCAAGCTTAGTAAAGATTGTGAGATTGATACAGGCCCAGTCAGCAACTCATGTTGTTGTTGTTAAGTGTCATCAAGTTGGTTCTGACTTATAGCAACTATATTTAGGATTTCCAAGGAGTTACCAGTAGTTTAAACCACCAACCTTGTGGTTAAAAGTTCAATGTTTATCCTTCCATGCCACACCAAGACTCCGACATTGTAAAGGGAGCAGAAAGTCCCATCATTCTTTCATGGAGAAGTGGATGAGTTAGATCAGTTCAGTGTTTCTAATCCTACAGGGCTCCTTTTATACAGGGTCACTGTAAGTCAGAACCAATTTAAAAGCACTGAACAATAATAGAACAGACAAATAACAAAACAAAACACATATTCATGATATAAGATCATAACATATAACAGGCTAAAGAAATAAAGAAAAATCCACATCTACAAATGTTGCACTGTAACTGAAGAAAACCAGACAAAGGAAAGATCCAGAAAGAAAAGAGATGACCTAGAAATGAAGGATAATTAAGCTAATACCATACTTACCAAAAATGGCAATTAAAATTACTGAAATAATATCCTCAAAGTGCTGAACTCAACTGAATATTAAACTATCCTTTTATATCTAGAAAACCTTTTTATAATCAATAAAGCACAGGTATTCTGTGCTTTCACCGAGATCCATCTGATGTTTAGCATTGTTATTCCTCATTCCACAACCTCATCAGAATCTGGCTTAAATCTCTGCTTTTCCCTGTTGATATACTGTAGCAGCCATTTTTAAACTATCTTCAGAAAAAGTTTACTTGCATTTGATATAAATAATATCATCCAGTGATTTCCACATTCAGTTGTGTCACCTCTCTTTGAATGGGTACAGATATGGATCTCTTCCAATCAGCTCGTTGGCCAGGTAATTATCTTCCAAATTTCCTGGCACAGACTAGTCTGTTGAAATTTTTCAATTTGTGTTCTATCAATTTCTGGAGACTTGTTCTTTACCAATGCCTTTAAGAATAGATTTTATGCATTTGACACTAATGACTGAAGGCCAGAAGAGTTGTGGGATGACATCAAGAACATCATACAGGAAGAAAGCAAAAGGTCATTAAGAAGACAAGAAAGAAAGATGTCAGAAATGCATGTCAGAAACTTGCTTTCCAGAGTAGAGATGCTAAAGCAAATGGAAGAAATGAATAGAAAATTTCACAGGGCAGGTTGAGAAGGCAATGTCAAGCATTATAGTGAAATTTGCAAAACCTGGAGTTAGACAACCAAAAGGGAAGAACACGCTCAGCATTTCTTAAGTTAAAAAAAAAAAAAAAATTGAAAAAAGAATTAGAAACTTTACTTGCAATACTGAAGGATTCTACGAACAAAATATTGAATGATGCAGAATGCATCAAAATAAGATGAAAAGTATACACAGAGTCACTGTACCAAAAATAGTTAATGTTCAACCATTTCAAAATCCAGTCTCAAAGTAGAGTTTACCTTAATAATGTGAACAGAGCAAAGTTTTTAGGACCTTTAAAATGGGAACAAATAGCTGAAATCATCCATTAATAATCAGAGCATGGAATATATTACAAATGGACATAAGAAAATTGAAAGTCTTCAGAAATTAAATGGGATGCATACGATCAATATTCTAGGCATTAGTGATCTGAAATGGATGGTATTGGCCATTTTTAATCTGATAATCAAAATAAATGGCATCACATTCTTTATCAAAAAGAACACTTAAAGATCTATCTTGAAGTGTAATGTTGTCTGTGATAGGATAATATACATATGCTGATAAGGAAGACCAGTGAATATCAGTATTACTCACATTTATGCACCAACCACTAAAGCCAGAGATAATGAAAGTGATAAATTCTACCAACTTCTTCAACCTGAAATTAATCAGACATGCAATCAAGCTGCATTAATAATTACTGGTGATTGAAATGGGAACGTTGGAAACAAAGAGAAGGATCAATAGTTGGAAAATACAGCCTTAGTGATAGAAATGATACTAGAGATCATATGGTAGAATTTTGCAAGACTCATGTGTTATTTATTGCAAATATCTTTGACTATACACGTGGATCTCACTATACTTATGAAAAGAAATGAGGGAGAAGCTCAGTATCACCAGCCAAAACAAGACAAGGGGCTGACTATGGAACTGACCATCAATTGTTCATATGAAAAATCAGGCTGAAGCAGAACAAAATTAAAACAAGTCCTCAAACAGTATGACTTTGAATATTGTTGTTGTTATTGTCAATTGCTACTGAGTTCTGACTCATAGCAACTCAGTGCAGGGTGTCCAAGGAGTGTCTGGGGGTTCAAAGTGTCGATCTTACTGTTAGCAGTCCAGAGCTTATCTTGCAGCACCACACCTAGACTCATGATCTTGAGTATATTACACTTGAATTCAGAGACAGATTTGATGCATTAGTCACTAATGACCAAAAACCAGAGGAATTGTGGGATGACATCAAGAAAATTGTACAGGTAGAAAGCAAAAGGGCATTAAAAAGACAGTTGAAGTGAAAGGTCAGTGACAAAGAGGAGATGGATTGATACATTGACAAAAACAATAGGTTCAAACATGACAATTGTTAGGATTCTTTTGCTCTGCTGTGCATAGGGTTGCTATAAGTTGGAACCAACTGGATGGTATCTAGCAACAACACATGCATGTGAAAACTGGATAGTGGATAAGGAAGACTGGAGAAGAACTGATGCCTTTGAATTCTGGAGTTAGCATAGAAGATCAAAAGCACCATGGAATGCCTGAACAACAAACAAATCTGTCTTAGAGAAAGTACAACCAGAATGTTTCTTGAAGTGAGGATGATGAAGCTTCATTTGATCTAATTTTGATATGTTTTCAGAAGAGACTAGTTCCTGTAGAAGGAGACCATACTTGATAAAATGGAAGGTCACTAAAAAAAGGAACCTCTTCAATGAGATGGATTGACATGGTGGTTGCAGTAATGGACTCAGACATGTCACTGGTTGTCAGGATAGCAAAGGTCTAAGCTGTGTTTTGTTCTGTCACTATGAGTTGGAATCAAATCAACGACACCTGACAACAATAAAAATTATTACATAGTAAACATTGTGGAAATGTAAATAGTCAAATGTGGTACAGATCCTGCCCTCAAGTAGCTAGATAACTGAAAGGTGACTAATTAATGAGACTTATCCACAAGATACAGACAAAATTCTCTAAACTTTGTGGAGAAGGGATTAAGTAGTACTTTGGACAAAGGGCATTTGAGACAAGTAAATAACAATAAGAATCTTTGTATTTTACAAAGACAAAAGGAAGGCCATTGTACGACAAATGACCACCATGGACAAAAATGAAGAGGTGAAAATTAATTAAGAGACATAAAAAGAGGAATGTTGTTGTTGTTGTTGTTGTTGTTAGTACCGACTCATAACGACCCTATGGACAGCAGAATGAAACACTGCACAGTCATGGACCAGCCTCATAATCATTGCTACATTTAAGCCCATTGCTGCTGTCACTGTGCCAATCCATCTTGCTGGGGGTTTTCCACTTTCCTCCAACCTTCCACTTTACCATACAATATATCCTTCTCCAGTGACTGGTCCCTCCTTACAATATATCTGAGGTATAAGAAATGAACTCTGGCTATCCTGGCTTCCAAGGAGCATTCTGGCTATACTTCTTCCAACACAGATCTGATTGTTTTTTTGGCTGCCTGTGGTATTTTCGATATTCTCCTCCAACATCATAGCTCAAATGCATCAATTCTTCAACAGTCTTCCTTATTCACTGTCCAACTTTCATATACATATGAGGTTACTGAAAATATCATGGTTTGGGTCAGGCATATCCTAGTCCTCAAACTGACATCTTTGCTCTTCAACACTTCAAAGAGGTCTTGTGCAGCAGATTTGATCAATGCAATGCATCATTTGATGTCTTGGCTGCTGCTTCCATGCATGTTGATAGTTGATCCGAGCAAAATGAAGTTCTTAACAATTTCAGTCTTTTCTTCATTTATGTGAATGTTAAAGAAGAAGAGAAGAATACTGGAACAAACTAGTAGAACAGTGAACCAGAATAGCTAGAGGATAAATGATATTTAAGGGCTACTGGGTGACACAAAATGCTAAGTACTGGGCTGCTTAATAGAAAGGTTAGAGGGTTGAGTTGAAGGTCCAAGACCATCTAGACACACCTTAGAAGAAAGACCTGGAAATCTACTTCCAAAAAATGAGTCATTGAAACCCATATGGAGCAGAAGATTTAAGCTGACACATAGGGATTGTCATGTATTGGAATCGACTCAAGGGCAACTTGCTTGGTTTCAGTTAACTGAATTTTAGTAGCAGGAAATGGTTTGCTAAACCTATCTAAGGCCAGATTACTAAGAAGTGTTTAAAAAAAAAAAAGTTACCAAAATGTTGTTGTTGTTAAGTGTCACTGACTCAATTCCAATTCATAGTGACCCTTATAGGATTTCTGAGGAGTGGCTGGTGAGTTTGAACTGCAGACCTTGTGGTTCAAATTAACTTTGTGGCTGAGTTGTTGTTAAGTGCCGTAGAATCAGTTCCGACCCATAGCGACCCTATATAGGGTTTCTGAGGAGCTTCTGGTGAGCTTGAGTGCTTATGTCAAAATGTGGCATGTTAAACTTTAACATAAAATATTCTTTCATTGATACCCTTTTCTACGAACTCTAAACCTCTAAAAAGAAAAAGATAGGCAAAAATCAGATACAATTTCAGTAAAGAAGTAAGAAACAATGTGCTAAATGTCAGGAAACAATATATACAGTCTAGTGATGAGTGAGGTTAAGAATGTGCTATATAAAGAAAGAGGTAAAAGAAAGAAAGGTAACAGCTAGGAGGCATTAACCAAATGGCTCGCACTACTTGCAGAATATTTACCAGCAACATCAGATGCAAGAGAAATATTGCATACTCAAGTCTGAATATAAAAGAATTGGAATAGCTATGATTAAATTGTTAAACATATGCCTTATATCTGTCTATTAGACGCTAACATGGGAGAAAGGAAAGCAAGAGAAATATTCCAGTACACCAAGAAATAAATTATTCCTAATAAAATAATCCAAATAATTATGGAAACATTATCTATCAGGAAGCTCACAAGATAGTGCTTAGCTAGGTCAACTGGCTGCAGCTGCATGCCGTCAAGTCCATTCCGACTCATAGAGACCCTGCATAGGGTTTCGAAGGCTGTAAATATGGGAGCAGACGGTCTTATTTTTCTCCCAAAGAGAAGCTGGTGGATTCAAATTGATGATATTGCAGTTAGCAGCACAACTCATAATCCACAATGCTACCAGGGCTCCTTTGTTGTTGTTGTTAAGTGCTGGCGAGTCAGTTCTGACCCACAGCAGCCCTGTATAGAATTTCCTAGGAGCAGTGGTAATCTTGAGCCACTGACGTTGACGTTCAAATTACCTTGCAGTTCAGCACATTAACACACAGTGCCACATCACTACTCCTTTTGTTGTTGTTGTTAAGTGCTGTCGAATCGGTTTCGACCCTTAGCGACCCTGTATAGGGTTTCTGAGGAGCAGCTGCTGAGCTTGAACCGCCGACCTTGCAGTTCAAATGGCTTTGCAGTCTTGTGCATTAATTCACAGCACCACACCAGGATTCCTGCTTTAGGTCAACTAAAATGGTCTAAATAATCAACATTTGATTGCTTTCAGGTGCTTTCTGGCTATTTCAGCAGATCTGATTCCTGAACTAAAGGTACTATTGTATTGTTAATTGTGTGTATGTGTGTGTATCTGTTTAAAATGCAGATTGCTCAGACTTTTTTCTATTTTTCACAAGATTGGGAATGCATCTCTTCTATGAGGCAATTTAGGCAGCTCTGAATTTACGCAAGCTTTCTCTCTCTCGCTCTTTCATATACAGACACACCACTCACATACACATACCATATTGTTCTGAGGATGCTAACTGAAAAGGAGAGTAATCACAAACAGAGCCACATGGACAATAAACACTGAGTAATAGGCTTATCAGTGGAGAAATTAAGGACAATCAAATGAAGTTGCCTGTTAAACACAGTCCAGGCACCTCCCTGGTGGCTTGATGCCCAGTTTTTCTATTACTAGCAAACATTAATTCTCAGGGCGTGGAGAGATCTGGTCAGCAAGGTTAGCTATTTTCTCCTACTGTGTCAAATGATTTCCTTTTTAACATGGGTATTTCTGAAACTTCAGGGATACCATTGGAGGGGAAGAGTAATAAATATAAATCAGCAAAAAGAACTGTGATTGCCCTTTTGTTAAAACGAAATCAAACAGCAGAAAACAAACACCAATAATCCTAGATACACAGATATGTGGTCTTCACATCTATAAGTTATTATTAACTCTCCATCTAGAAAAGGCTGTGTGGCAGGTTTTCATTTTCCCTAGCCATCCAATTCTAACATAAAGTGATTGCCTTACATATATTTTTGTACTTAATAATGAAAATAACTTCTTACCTTGGAAAACCTCACTCAAGTACCATGTCTTCTATGAAGTTGTTCCTGACTTCTAGACTGGAAGCAGAATGAACCATGTCTACCATTCTGTGCAGTCCTGGTGTGGCACTGTGGGTTAATGCGCCAGACTGCAAAGTTGTTTGAACTGCAAGGTTGGTCATTCAAGCTCACCAGCTGCTCCTCAGAAACCCTATATAGGGTTGCTATGAGTCGGAACCTACTCAACGGCATTTAACAAGAGCAACAACATATTTAAACTCCTGGGTCCTGGTGTGGCACTCTAGGATAAGCACTGGGCTGCTACCTGCAAGGCCAGTGTTTTAAACCCACAAGCTGCTCTTCAGAAACCCTATACAGTGTCACTATATGTCAGCAACATCACTTCACAACAGCAACTCCTAGTGACAAGCTTTATCAATGTTAATTATTTGCCCATTCCCATGGATATTAATTAGAATGCTTTTCATACTTTGACAACATGATAATCAATAAATACAATGATGGTGGTGGTTTTGTGCCATGGAGTTGTTTCTGACTCACAGCGACCCTGCACAGGGTTTCCAAGGCTGTAAATCTTTACAGGAGCAGAAAGCCTCATCTTTCTCCTGTGGAACCACTGGTGGTAGTTTCGATCTGCTGACCTTGAGGTTAACAGCCCAATTCATAACCACTACGCTACCAGAGCTCCCTAATAAATTCAATAGAAAACCATAAATATTGTGATACAGATATAGATAGACCATTACTTGAATCCCTGTTACTGTGCTTCATTCTTGTATCATGAGATACTACTAGCCAAGGTTGGTAAATTAAACACTCATTCAAAAAACATTTAGGAAGTACACTTGGGCCAGTTACAGTAACAGGTACAGTACTTAGGATAAGTATTCACCAGTAAATAGATAGACATAATATCTATCCTCAATGTGTTTGACAGCTATTGAAAAAACACATAAGGTATAAGGTATTAGGAGTTCTGGAGTGGTGTTGTGGACAAAGAATTAGGTAGCTCCATAGCAAGGATTTTTGTCAGTTTAATTAATTCACTTAAATGTTCTCAGCATCTAGAATACTATTCATCATAGACTAGACCTGTGGATGGATGGATGGATGGATGGATGGATGGATGGATGGATGGATGGATGGATGGATGGATGGATGAGGACAGTACAGGAGGCTATGACAGTACATTGAAGAAGTAGTACTGACCAATTGACTACTACCTTCAGAGTATCACTCTCTCTGTTGGACTGATCTTGCTCTTACCTGAATTCTTGGTCATCTCATCTTGGATCACATCTTAGCAACCAATATTTTTAAAATACCTGCCCTGTCTGCCTTGACCCTCAACTTTATACCATGCAATGCCTATAGTTTCTTTAAAGTACATTGCAACAGCAACAAAGATTATCAGGAAAAAAGTTCACAGCTAAAAATCAACTTGAAAGCAAAGGGTACACCTCATAATGGTTTTGAATACCTCTGTATTTGGCAACAAGCCTGAGTCATAGCCCAAAGCTTCAGTGGCAAAGAATTAGGATCTCTAATCACTGCTCCCAGATGAAAATGAGCTATGTTTACAGAGTTTTGGTATATTCATTAATATGTTATTATCTGGCATTGGTATTTACAGAAGTAATTTCCTTTCCATATCCAGATATCCACTATCCTGGTGTGGTGCTATGGGTTAATGCGCCAGACTGCAAAGCTGTTTGAACTGCAAGGGATCGGTGATTCAAGCTCACCAGCTGCTCCTCAGAAACCCTATACAGGTTTGCTATGGGTTGGAACCGACTCAATGGCATATAACAATAACAACAAATAAAATAGAAATGTGTGCCCTCTTGAAAATATTGAGAAGTATCTACTATCGTCTACATCTTCCTATACTTTTTCCATAGGAAAAAAGTGACTCCTTTGACTTAAGATACTGGAAAAGGAAGATCTAAGTGGGCATAGGTAAGCCCTTTTGTTTATTTCTTTGGATGAGTCTGCCCTCAGAATGCACATCTTCTGATATCTGCTAAAGTGGAAAGCTTACTGAGGCTGGACAAGTTCTGTTTCAAGGGAAGCAATGAAGTCATCTAACCTATAAATATACAGGTTAGTTCTAAAAAAACAAACCCGCTGCTTTCTAGTGGATTCATAGCCACCCAATTTTGTTCTTGTTGATGAGTGCCGTCTAGTCAGTTCTGACTCGTAGTGACTCCGTATAGGGTTTCTAAGGAGTGAGGACTGGCTTTGAACTGCTGACCTTGTGGTTAGCAGTCTAGTGCTTACTCTATTAACACTACATCAGGACTCCATAGGCCCCAACAGGACAGATTAACTGCCTTATAGGGTTTCAGAAACTATAAATTTTTAAGGAAGCTGACTAGTAACTATACATTATGGCCTAAAATAAAAATCACGAAGATTGATGAGAATCCATTTTAACGTCAGGTGGAAGTTAAACCCTCTAATGCATCTTGCCAGCTAATAAAATCACTAAATGATGCCAGTGTATATTCCTCAATTGGAAAAAAAACATCTCAATCGGAGCTTGGAGTAGGAAATATGATTCATTGACTTTCTCAGTGTCCCAGTATTGATAGGAAGGGACCTAACATTCAATGTGCATTTACTACATCCTGGTGTGTATACTAGGCATTGATTCGATAGTATAGTTTATGATTCACACTGATATTGAGAGGTAAGTATTACTGTACCCATTTCTTTGCTGTTAGGTGCTGTGGAGTAAGTTGGAACTCACAGCTACCATGTGTACAACAGGATGAAACAATACCCTGTCCTGTTCCATCTTCACAATTGTTATGCTTGAGCCCATTGCTGCTGCCACTGTGACAATCCATCTTATTGGGGGTCTTCCTCTTTTTAGCTAACCCTTCACTTTACCAAACATGATGTCTTTCTTTAGAGACTTGGCCCTCTTGATAACATGTCTGAAATATGAAGGACGAAGTCTTGACATCCTGGCATCTTAAGGATAATTCTGGTTATACTTCTTCCAAAACAGATTTGTTTATTCTGGAAGTCCATGACACTTAAATATTCTTCTCCAACACCCTTAATTCAAATGCATCAATTTTTCTACAGTCCTCCTAATTTATTGTCCAATTTTTACATGCATATGAGGCTTTTGAAAATACTGTGGCTTGAATCATATGCATTTTAGTCTTCAAGCTAAACATTTTGAGGAGGTCTTGTGCAACAGATTTGCCTAATGTAATACATCATTTGATTTCTTAACTGCTGCTTCCATGAGTGTTAATAGGGAATCCAAACAACATGAAGTCTTGTACAACTTCAAATTTTCTCCAGTTATCATGAAGTTTATTGGTCTCGCTGTGAGGATTTTTCTTTTCTTTACATTGAGATGCAACCAGAGATGAAAGTTGTGGTCTTCAATCTTCATCAGTAAGTATTAGGACCTCTTCACTTTTATCAAGCAAAGATATTTCTTCTGTACATCACAGGTTGTTAATGAGCTTTCCTCCAAACCTGATACCATGCTTTTCTTCATATAATCCAGCTTCTCAGATTACTTGCGCAACCCTGGCACAAACCTTTCCTGATTTTAAGCCATTCATTATCCCCTTGTTCTGTTCCAATGACTTTCTCCTGGTCTATGTACAGGTTCTTCGTAAACACGATTAATATCCATTCTGGAATATCCATTCTTCACAATGTTATCCATAGTTTATGATGATCCACAGTGTTCAAAGTCTTTTATAGTCAAGAAAGCACAAATAAACATCTTTCTGATACTCTCTATTTTCAGACAAGATCCATCAGACATCAGCAATGATATCCTCGTCTGAATCTAGCTTAAACCAGTGGCAGTTCTGTGCCAGTGTGCTACTGCAACCTTTTGTTTTGTTTGTGTTTTTTTTTGGGGGGGGGTCAAACTTTTTTTTAAAGTTTTTATTCTGAGGTTTACATGGGAAAACACCAGATTTACACTCATCCTATCGTATTTCATTTCACTGCAATGATTATAATCCCCTCCATGCATCATGCAACCATTTTTAAATTATCCTCAGCAAAATTTTAATTGCATGTGATATTAATGATATTGTTTGATGATTTTCACATTCCATTGGGTCACCATTCTTTATAGTGGTTGCAATCAGTTAGACAGGTAGCTGTCTCTCAAATTTCTTGTCAGAGATAAGAAAGACTTTCAGTGCAGTATCAATTTGTTGAAAGATTTAACTTTGTATTCTATTATTTGCCAGAGTTTTGTTCTTTGCCAGTGCCTTCAGTGCAACTTGGGCTTCTTCCTTCAGTAACACTGGTTCATGAGGAAGTTATTAGAAAAGTGTAAACATTTATGCAGTCGTTTCTTTGAATATATGTAGTTCCCTGTTTCTTTCTACACTTGTTTAAGGACACTGACATAGTTAAACATCAACCATTTCTTTTTGGTACAGTGATTCTGTATATTCCTTCCAGCTTCTTTTGATGCTTTCTGCATCATTCAATATTTATCAAGGAATACCTCAGTATTAGAAGCTGAAAACTGAATTTGTTCTTCAGTTCTTTAGCTTGAAAAATGCTGAGCATGTTCTTCTCTTTGTTTTCTACCTCCAGGTCTTTGTGCATTTCATTACAATACTTTACTTTGTCTTCTTGAGCTGCCCTTTGACATTTTCTGTTTAACTCTTTTACCTCCTCATTTTTCCATTTGCTTTTTTTCCTCTATATTCGAAAAGCAAGCTTCAGAGTGTCTTTTGACATACATTTTGGTCTTTTTTTTTTTTTTTTTTTTTGTCCTCTTAATGACCTTTTGGTGTTCTTGATTTCATCCCACAGCTCTTTATTAGTGTCTAATTCATCAAAGCTGTCATTTAAATTGTTTCTAAATCCAATTAGGATATGGGCGAGGGCATATTTTGACTCTGGTGGAGTTGCTTTTAATTTTTTTCAGCTTCAGCCTAAACTTGCATATAAGTAATTGAAGACTTGCTCTTAAGTCAGTTACTGGTCTTGCTTTGGCTGATGATATTAAATTTTCCATAATGTCTTCCCATAGATGCAGTCTATTTTCTGGATATTCCATTTGATGAGGTTTGTATATATAGCTATGCTTTATGTTTTTAAAAAAGGTATTTGCAATTAATTAATAATTGGCCTTACAAAATTCTATCATGCAATCTTTAGCATCATTTCTATAATCAAGGCCATAATTTCTAACTACTGATCCCTCCTCTTTGTTTCCAACCTTCATATTCCAATCACCAGTAATTATCAATACATCTTGATTGCATGTTTGATTAATTTCTGATTGAAGAAATTAGTAGAATTCTTAAATGTCATCCTCACTGGTTTTAGAGGTTGGTGCATAAATTTGAATAATAGTGGTATTAACTGGTCTTTCATATAGGTGTATGGACAGTGTCCTATAACAGACAGTATTGATAGAAAGATAGATCTTGAAATGTTCTCTTTGGTGATCAATGTGACAACATTCTTCTCCAATTTGTTATCCCTGGCATACTAAATCAAATGATTGTGAGATTCAAAATGGCCAATACAAGTCCATTTCAGCTCACTATTGACCTTTAAGTGTTCCATTTCATTTTTGACAACTTCTAATTTTCCTAGATTCATATTTCATGCATTTCATAATCCAATTAAATTAATAATGAGTGTTTGCAGCTGTTTCTGTTTTGAGTTTTGCTGCATCAGTAATTAAAAGTCCTGAAAGCTCTACTCCATTCACATCATCACGGTCAACTCTATTTTGAGGAGGCAGTTTTTCCCAGTGGTATTTGGAATAACTTCCAACCTGAGAGGCTCATCTTCTGACGCTATATCCCACTGCTAACAATAAGGTTTTCAGTGGTAAATCATTCAGAAGTAGTCTGCCTCTCCTTCTTCCTAGTCTGTCTTAGTCTGGAAGCTCAGATGAAACTTGTCCACCATGAGTGACCCTGTTGGTATTTAAAATAACATCCAGCATCACAGCAACATAAAAACCACCACAGTACGGCAAACTGACAGATGAATGGTGGATACTCATTTTATAGATGTAGAAATTCATACACAGAAGGAATCGAATTCAGGTCTTTCTGACTTCAGAACCCATGTTTGTTCCATTAAACTACCATGACTTCTGTCTCTAAGGTAGCAAAAGTATATCTTAGCCTATAAGAATGGGACAAGACTGGAAGAATGAGAAAATTATAAAAGGAGTGCATTAAATTAGAATTTGTAAGCAAGGGGTTCTGTATCAAATGGTTATGTCTTAAAGCATAATTGGTTAAATGGCTTTTATTCAATTTGATACAATGAAAAGGGTGAGTACTTGGATAATGAAAGTCAAGTTCACGGCTGTCCAGCTGATTCTGACTCATAGCAACTCAACATAACAGAGTAGAACGGCCCCAGATGATTTCCATGGCTATACATCTTTACAGAAGCAAAGTGCGGTATGTTTCTCCCTCAGTGTGGTTTGTGGGTTTGAACTGCTGACTTTTTGGTAAATGTTTTAACCACTGTACTATCAGGCCTCCAGTAATAGGATTATGTTGTTGTTGTTGTGAAGTGCCATCGAGTCGGTTCCGACCCATAGCGACCCTGTACAGGGTTTCCAAGGATGTAAATCTTTACGGGAGTAGAAAGCCTCATCTTTCTCCCGCGGAGCGGCTGGTAGTTTCGAACTGCTGACCTTAAGGTTCGCAGCCCGATTCGTAACCACTACGCTACCAGGATTATAGCAATATGTAATAGAATGCACACATAAAGTTATAAATACCAATCATATTTATTTTTACAAGCCTAATAAATGTTCTCATGTCTACAAGAATGTAAATGTCTTTGTTCTGTCTTTGATCTACAGCCAATAACTTAGATCATAATTTGCTTGGTACAGTGATTCCAGTGACAACATGGAAAAGATCAAGTCCACTACAAACAACCATCTACAAGATTGCATTAAATCTAAGGCAAAGCTTGCAGAAACCACCACAAGTATAACCATTACAAAATCACACTTAAATATATAGTGATAATATGGAGAAACAAGCTATGGTCTAATGAATCCAATGTAGCTAAGAAAAGTTTGCAATAGGTTTAAGAGAATGGGTATGAGGTCACAAAATCAGTGAGTTGAAATAAAACTGATTGTATTGAGGCCTCATCAAGAAGCTCCTAGGTATTGCTCCTGATTATCATTTTGCATGTTTGCTTTAAGTCACAAGTAAGTTTTTTGTTTTGCAAACAACTGTTTCTCCACTTCTCCAGTCAGTTGACATGACTAAATGGAAGGCATTCTCTAATAAAGGATTACATTCTATTAGAGGATCATTTTATTAAAGGTTTGAGGAACTTATTAGCAAAGTGTGATCATTTGTGCAGTCCTGTGTTTGAATGTATTTAGTTGCCTGTTTCTTTCTACTGCCATGAATGCTGAAGTTCACACCAAGATGTTACAAATGAACTAGGAAATCTTTGAAAGTATTACATATTCACTTTTCTTATGACAATAATTTTATCTTTCCTTTTTTGGTGATTATACTCCCACTCTTCCTTCTATATCCATCCATCCTGAATATCTGTCCCCGTATTCACTTAGATTACTGTAATTGCAGGGTTGTGTATGGATCAGTATTTTCCTCTTGCTCTCTTGAAGTATTGCACTCCTTCTTGTGTCTTCTCCAGCCAACCTCCTCCTATTGTTGAACATTGTCTTCCCTGCCACCCAAGTTATCACGTGAATGAACTGCATCCAGGGATTGGCTGAAAGCAGAGAATATCAGAAAGATGCTTACCTGTGCTTTATTGACTATGCATGAAAGCTATGGACAACATTGCTAAGTCTGAGTTTTCTTGAACACTTAATTGTGCTCATGAGGAATCTGTGCTCATGAGGAAGTTGATCGAACAGAACATGGCAACACTGAAGGGTTTAAAACTAAAAATCATGTGTGACAAGGTTGTATTCTTTCACCATACTTATTCAAACTGTATGCTGAGCAAAAAATACGAGAAGCTAGGTT
>NW_006408566.1:3461220-3486499 GCF_000296735.1 Chrysochloris asiatica
CCAATAGATCTGTTTTGGAAGAAGTGCAGCCAGAGTGCTCCTTGGAGGCCAAGATGGCCAAACTTTGTCTCTAATACTTTGGACATATTGTCAGGAGGGACCAGTCACTGAAGAAGAATATCATGTTTGATAAGGTGGAGGGTCAGAGAAAAAGAGGAAGACCCCCAATGAGATGGATTGGCTAAATGGCAGCATCAATGGGCTCAAGTGTAGCAACAGTGGTGAGGTTCTCCCAGGAACAGACAGTGTTTCGTACTGCTGTGCATAAGGTCATTATGGGTAGGTACCAACTCGATGGCACCTAACAACAACAACAGGGAATTATTCACCCATTTTTCCTACCCCTGGTAACCATCAAAGAATGTTTCTTTTAGAATGCTTTTTGATTTTTTACAATTGTGGTCTTATACAATATTTGTCCTTTTCTGCTTGGCTAATTTTATTTAGCCTATTTGAACCTCAATGTCAGCAGTTCAAGTTCACCAGCTGCTCCTCGAAAATCTTGTAAAGGAGCGCTAATGAGTCAGAACTGACTCGACGGCACTTAACAACAATGTCATCTTTATTTATCCATGTTATGAGGTGTTTCACAGATGCAACGTTATTCTTTAATGTTGCATAGTATTCCGTTGTGCATATGTACCAATATCTGTTTATGCATTTTTCGGTTGATGGGCATTTAGACTATATCCATCGTTTTGCTATTGTAACTAGTTCTGCAATGAACATAAATGTGCACTTATCTATTTGTATTACAGCCCTTATATCTTGGGGATATATATACCAAGCAGAGGTATTGCTGGAGTCCTGGTGTGTCACTGTAGGATAAGCACTGAACTACTAACCAAAATGTTTGTGGCTCTAATGTCCAAGACACTCCTTGGAAACACTACACAAGCTCGCTGTAAGTTGGAACCAACTCCACAGCACACGACAACAACATAGGGATTGCTGGGTCATACAGTATTCCTAATTTCAACTTTTTGAGAAAAGCCCATACTATTTTCCACAGCAGTTGCACCATTTTACAGTCCCACTAGCAGTGTAGGAAGTAGCCCTGGTAGCATACTAGATTACAAGTTGGGCTGCTAACTGCAAGGTAAGTAGTTCGAATCTACCTGTAGTTTTTCAAGCGAGAGATGAGGCTTTCTGCTCACATAAAGACCTATAGCCTCGGAAACCCTATACAGGTTCACTATGAGTTGGAATCTATGCTATGGTGAAATATCACCACCAGCATCACCAACAGTAGTTTGGAAGGTCCCAGCCTCTCCACAATCTTTAAAGTATTTGTTGATATCACAGAATGTAATACTTTTTATATCCAGACATGGAGTCCCTAGTGGTACTCAAGGCTGTTAACCAAAAGATCGTAGGCTTGAGTCCACCTAAAGGGGCCTTAAGACAAAGGCTTGACAATCTACTCCTAAAAACTCAGCCACTAAACACACTTTGTAGCACAATGTTCTACTCTGACACACATGATTAGGTCACCATCAGCTGAAATTGACATGAAGGCAACTGGTATATCCATTTCTAAATGCATTGTTGTTGTTATTGTTAGGTGCCATCCTGATAATATGAGAGAAGAAGTCTGGTCATCTTGACTTCTAGGGTACATTCTGGATGTACTTCTTCCAACACAGATTTGTCTGTTCTTCTGTCAGTCATAAGAGGTTATTGAAAATACCATGAATGGGGTCAGGGGAACCTTGCTCCTCAATCTGACATCTTTGCTCTTGAATATTAAAGAGGTCTTTTGCAGCAAACTTGCCTAAGGCAATTTGTCATTTAATTTCTTGACTGTTACTTCCATCAGTGTTGATGATTAGTTGTTGTTAGGTGTCATTGTGTAGGTACCGACTCATAGCGACCCTATGTACAACTGAATGAAACACTGCCCAGTCCTCAGCCAACCTCAACTGTTGCCACGCTTGAGTCCATTGATGCTGCCACCTGGCCAATCCATCTTGCTGAGGGTCTTCCTCTTTTTCTCTGACCCTCCACCTTACCAAACATGATATCCTTCTCCAGCAACTGGTCCTTCCTGACAATATGTCCAAAGTAGGAGAGATGAAGTTTGGCCATCCTGGCATCCAAGGAGCACTCTGGATGCATTTCTTCCAACCAAAGATCTCTTTGTTCTTTTGGCAGCCCGTGACACTTTCAATATTCTCTTTCAACACCATAACTCGAAAGTATCAATTCTTCTACGGTCTTCCTTATTCACTGTCCAGCTTTCAGTTTTTGACAACTTCAATAATTTCTCCATTTATCATGGTGTTATTTCTTGGGCCAGTTTTGAGGATTTTAATTTTCTTTACATTGAGGTGCAGTCCATAATAGAGGCTGTGTTCTTTGGGCATCATCAGTAAGTATTGTTAAGTCTTTTTAACTTTCAACTAACAAGGTTGTGCCATCTGCATATCCACAAGTTGTTAATGAGTCTTCCTCCGATTCTAATGCCATGTTCTTCTTCATAAAATCCAGCTTCTCAGATTATTTTCTCAGCATAGAGAATAAATTGTTGTTGTTAAGTGCCATCAACTTTGGTTCTGACCCATAACAACCCTGTATAGGGTTTCCATGGAGCATCTGGTGAGCTTGAACCACTGACCTTGCAGTTCAAATTGATTTTGCAGTCCAGTGCATTAACCCACAGCACTACAACATGAAAGAATAAAACTCCAGCACACATCTTTTCTGATTTTAAACCATTCAGTCTCCCTTTGTTCTGTTCCAACTACTGCCTCTTGGTCTATATACAGCTTCCTTCATGAGCACAATTAAATTTTCCAGCAAACTCATTCTCCACAATGCTGTCCATATCTTCTTATGATTCACACAGTTGAAACCTTTGCATAGTCAATAATGCACAGGTAAACACCTTTCTGGTACTCTCTGCTTTCATCCAAGATCCATCTGACCTCAGCAGTAATATCCTTCATTCCACATCCTCAACAGAATCCATCTAACCTCTGGAAGTTCCCTGTCAATGTACTGTTGGAGCAGTTTTTTAATTATCTTTGCTAAAAATTTACTTGCATGTGATATTAATGATATTAACAAATGATTTTGACCATTCTGTTGGATCCGTTCTTTTTAGAAAGAACACAAATATGGATATCTTTCAATCAGTTGGCCAGGTGGTTGTCTTCAAAATTTCTTGATATAGATCAGCAAGTGCCTTCAGTGTGTTGAAAGGTTTCAATCTGTGTTCCATCAGTCCTGGAACCTTGTTCTTTGTCAACGCTGTCCGTACTCATTGGACTTTGTTCTACAGTAGCACTGGCTCCTGATCATGTTAATTCTCTAAATGGTTGAACGTCAACCATTTGTTTTTGGTACAATGACTCCGTGCATTCTTTCCAGCTTCTTTTGATGCTTTTTACATCAAATATTTTGCCTATAGAATTCTTCAGTATTCCAAGTTGAGGCTTTAATTTTTCCTTCAGTTCTTTCTGTTTTATAAATGCTCAGTGTGTTCTTCCCTTTTGGTTTCTAACGCCAAGTTTTTGCACATTTCATTATAATATTTGACTTTGTCTTCTTGAGCTGCACTTTGAAATTTTCTGTTCAACTCTTTTACATCCTCATTTCTTCCATTTGGTTTTGCAATTCTATGATGGAGAGCAAGTTTCAGAGTTTTTCCTGACATTCATTTTTGTCTTTTCTTAACCTTCTTAATGACCTTTTGTTTTCTTCCTACAACTCTTCTGATTTGCAGTTATTAGTGGCAGCATCTATGGGCTCAAGCTTGGTAACAATTGTGAGGTTGGCTCAGAACCAGGCAGTGTTACATTCTGTTGTACACAGGGTTGCTATGAGGTGGTAATGACTCAATGGCACCTAACAACAACAACAATACATCAAATCTGTTCTTGAGATGATCTCCAAATTCAGATGGGATATGTTCAGTATCATATTTTGGTTCTTGTGTACTTGTTTCAATTTTCTTCAGTTTCAACCTGAATTTCTGTATGAACAATAGATGGTCTATTCCACCATCCTCCCTGGCCTTGTTCTGGCTGATGATATAGAGCTGCCCACCGTCATTTTTCATGTTGTTGTTGTTGGTAAGTACTGTAGAGTTGATTTTGACCCATAGCAACCCTGTATAGGGTTTCCAATGAGCATTTGGTGAGCTTCGACAACCGACCTTGCAGTTCAAACAAATTTGCAGTCTGATACATTAGCCCACAGGACCACCCCAGAACTATTTATTAGGTATAGTTAATTTGATTTCTGTGTCTTCCATCTGATGACATCCATTTGTATAATAATCTTTTATGTTGTTTTAAAAAGTTTTTTTAAATGAAGGAGTCATTGATCTTTCAAAATTTTATCATGCAATCTTCAACATAATTTCTATCATGAAAGTCATATTTTTCAAATATTGATCCTGCCTCTTTTTTAAAACGTTTGATTCCAATCACTAGTAATTAAAAATACATCTTGATTGCATGTTTGATCAATTTCAGGCTGAAGAAGTTGGTAGAATTCTTCAATTCCATCATCACTGATTTTAGTGGTTTGTGCATAAATTTGAATAATAGTGTTAACTGGTCTTCCTTGTTGGTGTATGGATGTTATCGTAATACCCAGACTTCATTATACTTCAAGATAGATCTTGAAATTTTATTTTTTATGATGAAACCCAAAAATGACAACACAATTCTTCTTCAACTTTTCATTCCTGGCATAGTAAACCATATGAATTTCAGCTCAAAATGGCCAATATCAGTCCATTTCAGCTCACTAATGCCTAGGATATAGATTGATATGCATTCCATTTCATTTTTAGCAACTTCTAATTTTTGTGAATTCATATATCATACATTTCATGTTATAATTATGAATGGATATTTTCAGCTATTTCTCCTCATTTTGAGTTGTGCCTCATCAACAAATGAATATCCTGAATACTTTACTTCATTTGTGTCATCACGGTCAACTCTACTGTGAGTAGGCAGCTCTGGCCCAGTTGTATTTTGAGTGCCTTCCAACCTGAGGGAGTCATCTTCCACTATTATATCTGACAATATTCTGGTGCTGTTTATCATGTGTCAAAATTCAATATTCTACTGTTATCTGGCAGGTTTTCACTGCAATTCATTAGGTTTCCAGTGACTAGTAATTCAGAAGTAGACTGCTTCTCCTTCTTCAGAGTCTGTCCTACTCTGGAAACTCAGCTGAAACTTGTCCACCATGGTTGAGGCTGCTAGCATTCAGGCGTAGCTTCAACATCATAGCAACAAGCAAGGTACCACAGTATGACAAACTGACAGATAACTGCTGTTTGTTTATAGGTGCCGTCAAGTCAGATCCTATTCACAATGACCTTTTGTACACATTGAAACTCTACTTGGTCATTTCCTGGTCCTGCACCATCCTTAGAACCATTGCTGTGTTTGAACCCATTGCTGTAGCCACTATGTAAATCTCTCTTGTTGAAGATCTTCATTTTTTCACTAATTCCTCTCTACTTTACCAAGCAAAATTTCTTCTCCAAGGATGAGTCCTTCCTGAAAACATGCCCAAAGTATGTGAGATGAAGTCGCACTGTCCTCTCTTCTAAAGAGCAATTTGTCTGTATTTCTTCCAAACAGATTCATTTGTTGTTTTGGCAGCCCGACATTCAATATTTTTGCCAGTACTATTATTCAAAGGCTTGAGATCTTCCATTTTCCTTATTCATTGTCCAGCTTTCATATGAACCAAAACACCAAACCCACTGCCATTGAGTAGATTCTGAGTCATATCAACCCTATACAAAAGAACTGTTCCTTAAGATTTCTTTGACTGTAAATCTATTCGGGAGCAGGCAGCCTCATCTTTCATCCTCAGAGTAACAGGTGGGCATGACCTGTCAACCTTGCCATCAGCAGCACAAAACTTGTGACTAAAAATACCATGGCTTGTATCAGGCACACTTTGTTCTCAAGGTAGCATCTTTGTTTTTTCACACTTTAACACTGTTGCAGCAGATTGGCCCAAGGCAACACATTGATTTATTTCTTCACTGCTGCTTTCACGGATGTTGATTGTGATTCAAAAAAAATGAAATCCTTTACAACTTCAATCTTTTCTCCGTTTATCATGTTGTTTATTGGTAGTCCATTTATGAAGATTTTTGTTTTATTTTTGTTGAGATATATTCCATACTGAAGTCTGTAGTCTTTGATTTTCATCATAAATGTTACAAGTCCTCTTCACTTTCAGCAAGTAATGTTATGCTATATACATATTGCCATCTATTAATGAGTCTTTCTCCAGTTTCTGTATCCTTCTTCATTTAGTCCATTGTCCAAGATTATTTAGTCAAAATACAGGTTGATTAGGTATGGTGAAAGGATACAGTCATGATGCACACTTGCCTGGTTTTAAACCATGCACTGTCCCCAAATTTCTTGGAGTCATTGCCTTTTAGTCTCTATAGGGTCCACTTGAGCATAATTAAATGTTCTAGAATTTCCATTCTACATAAAGTTATTTTAAATTTGTTATGATCCACAGAGTCAAATGCCTTTGCATCATCAATAAAACACAGGTAAACATCTTTCTGGTATTCTCTGCCTTCAGCCAAGATCCATCTGACAACAGCAATGATATTCCATATTCCCCAACTTCTTCTGCACCTTGCTTGAATTTCTGGCAGTTCCCTGTTCCTATACAGCTACAACAGTTTATTGTTTTATTTTTTAATTACCTTCAGCAAATTTTACTTCTGTTTGTCTTATATTAATGGTATTGTTCAGTAATTTCTGGATTTATTGAATCACCTTTCTTTGAAATGGGCAAAATATGGATCTTTACGTATCACTTGGCTCTGTAGCTCTCTTAAAAATTTACTTTCACAGATGAATGAGTACCTCCAAAGTTGCATCTGCTGTTGAATCTCAGCTAGTATTCTGCCAATGTCTAGAGACTTGTTATGGGCAGTACCTTCACTGCACCTTGGATTCTTCTTCCAATATTATCAGTTATTGATCATATCTCCTAAAATGTTTAAATGTTGCCAAATTCTTTTGGGTATAGTGACTATTCCATTTTCTTTGGATGCTCCCTGTGTCATTCAACATTTTATCTATTGTTGTTGTTGTTTAGTGCCATCAAGTCAGTTCTGACATATCTACCTTGCTTAGGGTTTTTGAGGAGTGGCTGGTGGATTTGAACCAACAACCACTGCAGCTCAAATTGACCTTGCAATGCGGGACTTATTGTATAGCACCACACCAGGACTGCATTCAATATTACACCTTGAAGCTTAAATTTTTCTTTAATTCTTTCAGCTTAAAAAATGCCAAGTGTGTTCTGCTCTTTTGATTTTCTAATTTTAAATCTTTGCACATTTCATTATATTACTTTGTCCTTTTGACTGCCCTCTGATATTTTCTGTTCAGCTGTTTTGCTTCATGATTTCTTCCTTGTGCTTTAGATACTCTATGTTCAAGACCACACATCAGAGTTTCTTCTGACATCCATTTTGTTTTGTTTTTCTCTTTCCTTCATTTTTAATATCTTTTGCTCTCTTCATTTATGATCACTTTAATCTCATGCCACATCTAGTCTTTGGTTATTAGTGTTCAATGTGTCAAATATATTCTTGAAATACTCTACAAATTTAAGTGATTTATACTCAAGATTGTACCTTGGCTCTTGTGAACCTGTTTTAATTTTCTTCATCTTCAACTTGAACTTGAATAGCAGAAATTGATGTTATGTTTCACAGTCGACTCTGGCCTTGTTCTGAATAATGATATTGATTTTCTACATGGTCTCTTTCCATAGATGTAGTTGATTTGATACCTGTATATTCCAACTAGTGAGGTTCATGTAGGTAGCCATTGTTTATGTCATTGAAAAAAAAGGTATTTCCAAAGAAAAAAATGTATTTCCAATTGGTCCTGCAAAATTCTATCATGCTATCTTCACCAAGTTTATATTTTTGAAATTTTGATCCTTCTTTTCTCCAGATTTTGCATGTCATTAATAAGTATCAATTCATCTTGTTTGTATGTTTGATCAGTTTCAGATTGCAAAAGTTGATAAAAATATTCATTTTTTTCATCTTTGACATTAGTGATTGGTCTATAAATTTGAATAACAGTCTTATTAACTGGTCTTCCTTTTTAGCACATGGATATTATTCTATCACTGACAGTATTGTACTTCAGGATGGATCTTAAAATGGCTTTTTTTTTAAATGATGAATTCAATGTCTTTCCTCTTCAATTTGTCATTCCCAAAATAGTAGACAATACTGTTGTTAAGTAGCATTGAAACAGTTTTGACTCATAATAACTCTTTATAGGATTTCCAAGAAGTGGCTGGTGGGTTTGGACCCCCAATCTTGCAGTTAGCAATCCACTGTTTATGCTACATCACCACACCAGGACTCCACACCCAAATTTGTAGTTGTGATAATGTGCAGTCCAGTTGATTCTGACTCATAGCAACCCTGTATAAGGTTTCTGAGAGTGACTGCTGGGTTTGAACTGCTAATCTTAAGTTTACCAGTCCAGTACTTATCCTACAGCACCACACCATACTGTTGTTGTTAAGTGTCATCAAGTCAGTTCCAACTCATAATGACCCTGTATAGTGTTTCTGAGGAGCTACTGATGATCTTGAACCACTGACCTTGAAGTTCAAACCGACTGCAGTCCAGTGCACTAAGCCATAGCACCACACAGGACTTCACACTATACTGTTGTTGTTGTTGTTGCTGTTGTTAAGTGCCATCTAGTCTATTCTGACCCATAGCAACCCTGTATATGGTTTCCAAGGAGCAGCTGGTGAGCTTGAACCACTGACCTTGCAGTTCAAACGACTTTGCAGTCTGACGCATTAGCCCACAGTGCCACACCAGGACTCCTCACACCACACTAGGGAGCTTCAAAAAGTTTGTGGAAATTTTTCATTATCTTTTAATTTTATTTTCCATGACTTTTTTGAAGCCCTTCATTTGATTGATTTAAAATGGACAAAACCATTTCAATATAGTTCACCAATGCATAGGATATGGATCTTAAAGCAATCCATTTCATTGGTTTGAGAACTTTTAATTTTCTAGATTCCTACTTCATACATTCTGTATTCCAAGTATTAATGTGTGCAGTTGTGTTTTTTCTCTTATTTTGAGTCTCTGTTTTTCGTAATAGGAAAAATAAAAAAGTAGAGAAACAATCACTCCTTTAATGGGAAAAACTACTAAATCAAGTCACATAACAAAAGATTTGGATATAATAAGGGGTAAATTATTGAGGCCAATATTTTCTTCCAACACCATAACTCAAAATCATCAGTTCCTTATTCACTGTCCAGCTTTTGCAAGCGTATGAGGTTATTGAAAATACCATGGCTTGGGTAAGGCGTACCTTAATCCACAAGCTGAGATCTTTGCTCTTCAACACTTTAAAAACTTCTTGTACAGCTGATTTGCATAATGCAATACATCATTTGATTTCTTGACTGCTGCTTCCATGAGTGTTGATAGTTGATACAAGAAGAATGAAGTTCTTGACAACTTAAATTTTTTCTCCGTTAATAAGAATGTTTATTGGTCCAGTGGTGAGTATTTCTGTTTTCTTTACATTGAGATGCAATTCATAGTGAAAGCTGTGTTCTTTGCTCTTCATTAGTAAATATTTTAAGTCCTCTTCACTTTCAGTAAACAAGGTTGTATCATCTGCATATCATAGGTTGTTGCAGAAGAATATTGAAAGTGTCGTGGGTTGCCAAAAGAACCAACAGATCTGTGCTGGAAGAAGTGCAGCCGGCCAGAGTGCTCCTTGGAGGCCAGAAGGGCTAAACTTCATCTCTCATACTTTGGACATATTGTCAGGAGGGGCCAGTCTCTGGAGAAGAATATCATGTTTGGTAGGGTGGAGGGTCAGAGAAAAAGAGGAAGACCCCCAGCGAGATGGATTAGCCAAGTGGCATCATCAATGGTATCAAGTGCGACAGCGGTAGTGAGGTTGGCCCAGATTGGCCAGTGTTTCGTTCTGCTGTGCATAAGGTCGCTATGAGTCGGTACCGACTCGATGGCACCTAATAACAACAACAACAATTGAGGCCAATAATATAGTCACCCACATTTAATGCATGTGTGTTAAAATTTAAAAACTGGAAAAAAGCCAATTAGAGAATGTTGTTGTTGTTATGTGCTATGGAGTCAGTTCCGACTCATAGCGACCCTGTACAGGGTTTTTGACGTTGTAAATCTTTACGGGAGCAGAGAGTCTTATCTTTCGCCTGTGGAACAGCTGGTAGTTTCGAACTGCTGACCTTGAGGTTGGCAGCCTGATTCGTAACCACCACACTAAGACTAACTAATATCTATTGAATTCATTTAGATGCTAGATGTACTGCTCAGCACTTTATAAAGATTATTTCAGTAAATCTTCAAAGCAACCTCAAGGGAGCATTATAGATTGAATTTTATAAATGTGATTTACATTGTAAATTTACAAGCTTGCCCATAGGCATAAAGTCAGTAAGTAGGAGGTTCAGGTATCAGATCCATATTTCCTTGTCTCCTGAGTTCATGTCCCTAGCCACTATGACATACTGCCTTATTTTCTCTCTTAAAAGGGAGGAATGTAAAACAGAGATTTAGATGATAAATAACTATTTTATCCATTTGTTAATTCATTCAAAACACTATGTTTTGTGTGTGTGGTGTTTAGTTTTTTTTCACACTTTTAAAATGTATCCAACAAGTGTTATTAGATGTCAAAATACAAAGATGAATGACTAGGACTCAGTTTCTGCCCTAGAGGCACTCATATTTTAGTGAATTTTAAAACAATTGTAACCTAATTAGCTCAGAACTTTAGAAGATACCTCATAGGCAAAATAATACTTGACACATACGCAGAATCTTCCACATAACAAGTCAGTACATTCTTGACCAAATCACATATGAAATGATCACAAGTGAAGACAACAGTGGCAAGTTGGCTATCTAATCTGGTCTTCTGCAGAACTGTCAGCAGAAAACTTGTATCTCAGTTATTAGACCAGCCCTAAACACTAGATCAGAAAAAATGTCATTTGGGATATAAGGCTCTTGATTCTTACAATTCCCACTGGCATGGTTATTCTTTAGGATCTGGATTAAGAGTTGCTAGCATAATAGACAAGTTCTATATTCACACTTTGGTTAATATATATGTAGAATATTGTTAATGTCGACCAATATCCAGTTCTCCTTTCCCTTGGTGTACAAAGACTGTACTTCCGAGCCCAGATTGGTGGTACAACTTCCATAACCTATTGTTGTTAGGTGCTATTGAGTCGATTCCAACTCATAGCAGCACCTCATAGGCTGCTAAGTTTGGGCCGCCAACCTTGCAGCGCTGAGCTTTATCCTATAGTGCCAATGAATTGGAGTGGATGAGACACATGTCGTTCACTTCCAGGCTGAGTAGGGTAAAGCCCACTAAAATTTTCAAGGGTATTTCCACTCCTACTACTGTGAGTTTGGAGACTACCTCTTCCTCTTGTTGAAGCCACAAATTGTGGAATTCTGGGTCACTGAAAGAACAATAAATAAACCTTGTTATGTTAAGTCCCTAGCATTTGAGGACTATTTGTTTCCTCAACATAACCTGTCCAACTCTGACCAACAAAAAGACAAACTTTCTTTATTGTTGGTCTCAACAATTATTTAAGTAGAATACAATTTACCTAATTAATTTAGTCACTTAACAAATATGCATTGCATTTTTATTGATAGTCACAGACCTAGTGCTGTATTTACGATTGTGAACCAGGGAGTTTTCACTCTGAAAGAACTAAAATTCTAGATAGGAATGCAGACAAATAAACAAGAAACAACAGTTCACACAGGTATTAGTACAGTACTGGGAAAAGTACAGGGAACACATAGTAAGAGCATGGGTACCATTCCAGAATGAAAGCTGAGAGATGGTGTGGCTTAACAGGCTGAGTAGGAGTTAGGCAATTATCATAGATTAGGAACAATATTAATTGCAATAACACAGTTCATATTTCCAATTTAGTAATAACAAGAACTTAAGGAGCTCTGGTAGCGTAGTGGCTACAAATCGGGCTGCAAGCCTTAAGGTCAGCAGTTCGAAACTACCAGCTGTTCTGCAGGAGAAAGATGAGGCTTTCTGCTCCCATAAAGATTTACAGCCTCGGAAACCCTGTACAGGGTCACTATGAGTTGGAATCAACTCCAAGGCACATAACAACAACACATACTTCTATTACACATTTTATGTGTCGATTGGTATATTCTGTGTTTCACATATATGAATCAATCTAATGCCACAGCAATCCTGGAAGCAGGTACTATTATGATGGTGTGGTGGGTTATTGGGCTGCTACCCTCACGGTTAGCAATATGAATCCACGAGCTACTCTTCAGGAGAAAGATGAGGCAGTCTGTTCCAATAAATATTTACAACCTCAGAAACCCTAGGAAGCAGTTCTACTCTGTCTTATAGGCTTGTATCATCCCATTTTTATAGATGCATTAATATTTCCCAGAAAACCAAAAAGAGGTAGACATTACAATCTGGAAAAGCAAATAAACAAAAGTACAAAGTTATGAAGCAGTAGTTCAAAATGGTGAAAGTAAAATCTAAAAAAAGTAATGGGGGGGGGCAGTGTCTAGGGTGGTGGTGAGCAATGTGAGGAACAGGTAAGAAAGAGATCAGTGAACAGTCCGGAAGGTACAGAAGGGAGCTCTGTATTTGCTGCCCATCTGCCTAGAGAGTGCTTTCCCCAAGTGCTCGTGCCCTTAGCTGCTTCAGGCCTTTGCCTAAAGGTCTCTTTCACTGGGTTGGCCCCTTCCACCACCCTGGTTTAAACTGAGCACCACCTTTACTCACAATCTTCTTTCCTGCTTTATTTTCTTACATGAACTTATTGCTCATTAATGGTTGTCCATCTCTTCACAATAGAATATAAGTTCCCTTAGGACAGGGATTTCTGTCTGCTGGTTCCTTTCTGGTACTATATCCCCAAACCATAGAACAGATTCTGGCATGATGGTGATATTCATTAAACAATGTTGACTGACACTCCTAATTTTATCATCATTTTATAAATGTGGAAACTGAAGCACAGAGAAGTTTAGTAACTTTCCTAAGTTTATAAAATCAATAACAGGTAAAGTTGGGATTCAAACTCAGATATTTTGGTTGTGAAATCTATGCTTTTAACCACTACATTGTACCTCCTGAAGTATTCATCCAGCAAGGCATATATTAAATAAATGTAGAACATGTCAGATATGTGCAATAAGAAAAGTAAATCATGGAAGGAAATTAGGAGATCAAACAGGAGTATTATTTTAGATTAAGTCACCAAAGCAGGCCTCACTGAGTATAAGACATATAAATAAAAACCTGAATGAAAGGAAGAAGCAAGCCATGCATAGCATACTAGTCTGGACTACATAGATAAACTATGGAGTCACCAGCCATCTCAGATATGAGCATAAGTAGATTCCTGGGTGTGAGATGGAGAAAGAGTTGATACGAGGACCAAGTCATGAAGCCTAGAAAACCCTAATATTTAAGCAGAATGAGCAAAAAGAACTGAGAAGAAACAAAAAGAAGAGGTAGACTATCAGGAGAGACAGGACACAGTGGAGTTGTGTTAGTAAATCAAAAAAGCTCTCCATCAAAAAAGACTCAACATAGTCAAACCTTAAGATCAGATCACTAAACATCACAACCAAACAGAATTCACTGCTTCTGACAATTAGAGAATATTAGCAATCTGGTGGGGTGGGGGATAGCCAATAGGTTTGTGCCATCAACTAGTAGATTGAAGAGTAGATTGTTGTTGTTGTTAAGTGTCAACAAGTCATTTCTGACTCATAACAACTTTGTATAGGGTTTCTGAGGAGCTGCTGGTGACCTTGTGGCTCAATGGTGACAGTCCATGGTAACTGTTTTTCAGAGTTTAACTAAAAGTAAGTATAAGGCAGTAGTTTTCTAGGGGATGTAATAGGGTTTAAGAGGAGATTGGAAAATACATACCTAAGAAAAGAGGGAGATCATTGAGAATAAAATTGAAAATGCAAGAAAGTAAAAGATGGCAGAATGTCTGGAAGATGCTAAAAGCTGAACGAGACAAGGCAAGAGCTCAACTTTGCTTAGAGAAGGGGCAGTTAATCACATAGCTATACAGTAGTATGGTTAAAGAGAAATGGTTGAATTCAGGCAGACATGAGTTTGGGGTCTGCCTCCTCCACTTGATAGGTATTTAACAAAGTGCCTATTTCCTTATATATAAAATGTAGATTCAAAGAGTTGAGAGGATTAATTTGAAAAGTTCCTGGCACATAATAAATCTTTATATACTATCCATATCATTATGTCTCTGTAAGCAGAACAAAAGCCATGATGGGTATAATCATGGATGAGTCTGTGTGAGTCAGTGGAGAGGTTGAGATAACACAGCTTAAGAGCCCGAATGTTCTCAATGAAGCTAGAAGCAGCAGCATCTGCTCAAGTAGTAAGAACATCCCTGAATGGGGAACATGAAAAGAGAAGTAAAGTAATGATATATCATCTGGAATACCACCAAAGCATACTGAAAAATCAGTATATATTTAAAAAATTGATCCAACACAGTTAAGGATCACATTGGAATGTTCTACTCCAATACCTTCCTTTTCTTGGTAAAAGAAGCAAACTAAAAGATGAACTTCAGGGAGGGGAGTAATTTGTTCTGATTCTTAGCTCAGCCAAGACTTTGGTCAGTCCTTTAATCTTTTTAAGTTTTTATTGTGAATTATGTGATAGTTTACATGGGAGAACACTAGCTTCACATTCATCCTCTCATTTCATTTCATTGCAATGATTTCAATTCCCTGCATGCATCATCAAACAGCCAAAGGATACACCCCGCAAGCCTGCCCCCTGGCTGTCAACACACAGACCCTCTCCCTTCCAGAGTCCAGAGTCCCTAGCCTATCCATCTCTTTACGTCATCATCTCTACCTCCATCTCTGGCATCACTGCTTCTCTGGATAGGGTTTCACATTCTTCTCTTCTCCCTTGATGTTCCCAGGATCCTCTGCTCCTGGACTACAAGCTTAGCCACTCCCTTATTTTTGTTACAAAACATCTACCTTTAAATTTGCAACAATCACAATCAATCCTGATAGCATTTATTCACTATTGAACCACAGGAGTCTTACCCCACATCTTTCACCATCCTGGTCCAGACAGGTTGGAAACTACTCAGCGAAAATTCTACCTTCCCCTGTACCCTATGAAATTAGGTTCCCTCTTGAAAGCTTATAAATCAGTCACTTCTTGCCTTCTTAGCTCCGCCCCCCCTCCAATTTTGGGTAGCCAATGTCTAAGTTGCCCATCCCTGTCAACCCTGTGTAATGAGGGGATGGGAATGATCCTCGCTGTAAATATTTGTTTCCTCTTTTGAGCTACTACATCCACAAACAGATTACTCTTTTTTTTTTTTTTTCCCCCTCTTCTTTGTTCTTCTAGTTGAGTTCTGATAATACAGTCATTGAAGCCAGGTCAAGTGGGTACTATCTGCAAGTGTGGGTATTTTTGTGCATCTCCCCTCATTTCTTATCAGCTGGATGCTTCACTCTCTGCTCTTGTTGCTAGAGAAGGGTATCATGTTTGATAAGGTGGAGGGTCAGAGAAAAAGAGGAAGACCCCCAGTGAGATGGATTGGTCACGTGGCAGCATCGGTGGACTCAAGCATGGCAACAGTAGTGAGATTGACCCAGGATTAGGCAGCGTTTCGTTCTGCTGTGCATAAAGTTGCTATGAGTTGGTACCTACTCGATTGCACCTAACAGCAACAAATGGCTAGTGATTGTGAACATTTTTTTCGTGTTTGTTGTCTGCCTGTATTTCCTCCTTGGTGAAGTGTCTGTCATATCCTGTGCCCATTATTTAATTGGGTTACTTGCCTTTTCTTGTAGAGGTGTTGTAGTTTCCTATAGTTTAGAAATGAGTCCCTTGTCTGATGTGTCGTTGTAAATTATTTTTCCCATTCTATGGGCTGCCTTTTCACTGTTTTGGCAAAGTCATTTGATGCACGTAAGTTTTTAATTGTTAGTATGTCCCAATCATCTATTTTGTTTCCACTTTTGTTTGTGTAGTTTTCAGAATGTTTGGTAGTCTGTGTATGCCCTGTATTAGGGCCCGCACATTTGTCACTATTCTATTCTTTCATTGATGGTCTTTAGAATTGTGGGATTCATATTTAGGGCTTTAATGCATTCTGGAAAGGTTTTTGTATAAGGGAAAAAAGTGAGACCATAAGGACCAAAAACAGAAACAATATAAAAGCAGAGACAAAAACCACCACTCCAAAACAAGAATAGAACCATAGCCAACTGTCCAGTACCCTTTACTGCCCAGGAATGTGTGCAAGCACTGTAGAAACCTCCAGCGATGGGTGAGGGTGTCCACTCGCTCAGACCCCTACTCTAGTCACCGCTGTGGAGGTGTGCAGATAGATATTGAGAAATGAATGGAAGAAAGATTGCCCTCTATTTTTATCTCTGAAGGTCAGGTATCTGCGTCAGCACAGCATAATTCTCAAAATAGCTGAGCGCTTGTGTATAATAGTTGGTGTTGTCTCTTGCCTTTTATATTGAGGTTTTACAAGTTGCACATACATTTTGGCTAGCTGGCCAGGCCTGCTTTTTTTCTTGCTAGGTAAAGTCAGGTATAAAGTAACCCGCTCAGGTCAACTGTAAGGCTGGGGGTCCCAGAGTCAGACGTCATAAGAAGTCATCAAGCATCAGTCTGTGGGACCAATGGGGCTCCTCCCAGGGAGTGCCTCCCTGTGCCATGGGAAAACTGTGGCACTTTTGGGGGTGCACACCCATCCCCCTGAAGGTGTGACAAGGGAGAGGAGGATGAAAAGGTATATAGTCTGTCAAACCTCTTTTTCCAGAAGCTCTAGTTTTTTGCACTGTGTCACTCATTGTATCAGCCTGACTGTGCCCTACCCTCTGATTTCTGCCCAGGCTGAGGGGTCACTGGGAGTGTCCCCCACATCAGGATTGATTCAGTAATTGCTGTATTTTCTTTTCACAATCAGATTTCTCTACTAGTGGGCTCAGGAATCCGGCACCTGGCACCTTATACAAGATCCAAAATTCTGGGGCTATTCCGAGAAGTGCCTTCTCTGGTTCATTGGTGCTTCTGCCAAGGAGCCTCCCCTACTGTCTCTGCTTCACCCGCTACAAAACCGGAAGTCCAGTCCTTTAATCTTGCTGGTTGGTATCTTTTACCTTATATCTTAGGTATAATAAATATATGAGATGTGAGAACATATATCTCTGAACCTATAAGGAGCTCTGGTAGCATAGTGGTTACAAATTGGGCTGCAAACCACAAGGTCAGCAGCTTGAAACTACCAGCTGTTCCGCTGGAGAAAGATGAGGCTTTCTGCTCCCGTAAAGATTTGTAGCCTCGGAAACCCTGTACAGGGTCATTATGACTCGGAACCCACTCCACAGCACATAACCAACACAATGGCACAGAAGAAGCAGATGACTGCATCTTTCTCCCTGTAGGTCAACCGGTGGGATCAAGTCACAGATGTTTTGGTTAGGAGCTAAGTGCTTAACCTCAGTGCTACCCAGGGTTCCTTCACCTCCCCCAGAGCCCAGGGTCAGGCTCAGCATTGCAGGGGCATGGGAAAAGAAAAGAAATCCACTTCACTCTACGACTCACGGGTTGGGGATGGAGCAGTTACACTTTCCCTTTCGAAAGTTGACCAAGTGGCCAAAATGACTGCATATAGCAAACAGTTGGATCCATGGTTGATGAGGAAGAGGATGGATCCATGGTTGATGAGAAAGAGGTTGATTAGCGTAAACACATTGAGCAAGAGATATGTTCTACCAGGTACTGATGTAAATCTATTGTATACGTTAGCTCCTCATAGCCCCACAATCACTCTTCAAGAAGGTACAATTTTTGTCTCCATTTTTTTAGTTGAGGATATTGAAGCTATCACTGTGAGAAACCTGGCAGTTAGACTTCCTTTCTAATCCCCAGAAGGGGCTCAGAGACCAGAATAATTGAGCTCTGAATGGATTCAGCAATTTCCTCTTCTTGACACATTTGATGGATTTAAAGTTGGACTTTGAAACAAACAGAATATATGTAGAAGAAATATATAATTATGACGGTTGCCCAGTGAGCCTCCGTTCTATCTTCTATCACCATAATACCCAAGTGGGAATAAATTGACAGTACTCAAATGTAGGGATAGCAGTGAGGTCCAGACATTTCCCCCAAAACCCCACCCTGACACACACACAACCTATTAATATGGGACTTATTCTCAGACCCACCTGAAAAGTATAAAAGTGCATGAATTGATTTACTGGTGAATCATATGGATCGTCAAGCTTTCTGACATTCAGGCAGTTAACCCTCCTGTTAAAACTCCTCATCACTGCAACAGCCTGAGGCATGGTAGAAGGAAATGTCAATGATATCCAGAATGCTTAAGGAAAAAAAAAAAAAAAGGCTTCCCTCCAAGGCCCCAGGAAAGAGCAAGCTGAGCTCAGTACAAACACAGTGGGAATCTTGCAATATTTGCCATATCCATTGCAGGAACATTCATATCATCATGTTAAGAGAGGAAGCTATCAGAGTAGATATGCTTCTGCACTACCAAATATTAACAAAGAGAACTGCAAAGTAAGGCAGGAGTAGAGATGGACTTTTACTTTCAGTTATAACCATTCATATATAAGACTTTTGTTTTTTCTCTCTCTCTTTCTCATGCACACACTCACACTCACACATACACACACAAAAAGATAAACTGTGAAGTCTTCTTTAAATAATCAACCAGTAAAATTAGTGTCTGGTAAGAGTGAGTGCTAAGTAACAAACCAAGCCAAAGACCAAACCTAATTTTACTAGAACCTATATAAGGAATGTGAGAATGGCAGATAGGGCAGTGCTTCAGTCTGTTGTACCTAGAGTCACTATGAGTCAGAATAGAATTTGAAGACACTCAATAACAACATACTAAACCATAAGAGTCCTTTAAAGTTCATGTCTATACATGAAAGTCATCTGTATAGGACTACTTGGTGCAGCTTCTGCCTAAAGTTTCCTAAAAAAGCGAAAAGATTTTGATCATGCTTGTCTATTTCATGCTGGTCTGTTTCAACATGGAATAGATCTTTTTAAATGTCCTGGGATTGTCTTTTAAAATGTCCATAGTCTTTGGGGATTGACTTATTGACACATACGTGCATATATACATACTTTTTGAAAGATCATAACCTTGAAAATCCTATGGGGCAGTTTACTCCACATATAGGGTTGCCAGGCAACTAACAATAACAACAAAGTATTTATTGGAAAGCATAGTTCTGAAGCTGCAATTCAGGAAAATCATATTTCCTTACAAATTTGACAAGCTGATTTGCCATTAAAAATATGTTTTTAACTATACATATAGGAAAGTATTCTATTCAGTGTATTTATTGTTCATCTGAGAACCGGAAATATATCTAATACGGTATAAAAAAGTGTCTCAAAATGTATTCAAGTATAACCTGATAATATTGAGGCAGATAAAATAAAAGCATGTCAGTTGTGATCTGAAATATTTCCATGATATAATGGAAGACAGTCCCCTAAACATACATTAGTGCCAACTCAGTACAAAATAGAATATAGTTCAAGTCAAAAAATCATTAAATAAATAAAACTGCTTTCTTAAGAACAAACACTCAAACATGAATTCAGATATTTAGGACCATTTTACAGTTTCTGAGAGTCTCAGCTATTTTGGACCATGACAGGTAGCTAGTCTATCAATGCAAAACATATTTCAGTTAAATTTTACTGAAACATATTCCTTTTGGATGATAACTACCAAGAAAAGTTCAAGGTGTTTTCAATAGAAAGCCTTTCACTATCATCATATCTATTGGTCATTTTGATACCTGAAGCAGCTTAGACAAAGTTACTGTCAGTCTATAGACACAATCATAGAGGCATATCACTCTTGAAACAAAGTTTAAACCCTGAATATATTTTGTTCTTTTATTAAAAGAACTTCTTTAAATAATACTTACTAAAACACGATAAAAGAAATAAGAAGAACCATTTTATTCCTGTTCCTTCTTTGCCATATTGGCTCATAGCCCTAACCGCCTGAGTCTGAAGCTGCCAAAGGAGGTGTGGTAGCATGGTAGTTATGAGTCAGGCTGCTAACCTCAAAGTCAGCAGTTCAAAACTACCAGCTGTTCCATGGGACAAAGATGAAGCTTTCCACTCCCATAAAGATATACAGCCTTGGAAACCCTATGCAGGGTCTCTATGAGTCAGAATCGACTCCATGACACATAACCACCAGTTGTACTTTTCCAAGAGAGCTGTACTTCCACTAAGACAGATTTGTTTACTCTTCTGGCAGTGCATGGTATATCCAAATATTCTTCCCCAACACCATAATTCAAAGGCATCCATTCTTCATTAATCGTCCTTAATCATTGTCCAATTTTCCCATACATATGAGGTGTTGAAAATAACATAGTTAATGCTTTGAACCAGGTGTGCCTTAATCTTCAAAGTGATTTCTTTGCATTTTAATACTTTAAAGAAATCTCTTGTAACAGTTTTGGCCCGTGTAATACATCCTTTGAGCTTTTGAGTGCTGTTTCCATGGGCATGACTATGGATAAAAGTCAAATAAATTTCTTGGTAACTTCAATATTTTCTTCATTTACATTATGCTACTTATTGTTTCAGTTGTGAGGACTTTTGCTTTCTTTATGCTGAGTGTACTCCAGACTGAAGGCTATAGTCTTTGAGCTTCATTAGTAAGGGCTTCAAGTCCGCTTTGCTTTCAGCAAGCAAGGTTTTGTGGTCTGCACATTACAAGTTATTTATGAATCTTCCATTAATCCTGATAGCACCTTCATATATTCTAATGTCTCAGATTATTTACTCAGCATACAGACAGAAAAAATATATTGAAATGAACCAACCCTACAGCCCACCTCCCTGATTTTGAATCACTCAGTATCCCCCTTATTCTGTTCAAACCACCACCTCTTGGTGTATGTGCAGGTTCCCCTGAGCACAAGTAAGTGATTGGCAATTCCTGTTCTTCATAGTGTTATCCACAATTTCTTATGATTTACAAAGTTGAAAGCTTTTGCATAGTCAATGAAACATATCTTTCTGATAGTCTTTACTACCTGCCATCTGATATCAACAATGATATTCCTTTTTCCACATCCTCTTCAGAATTGGACTTGAGTTTTTAGCAGTTCCTTGTTAATGTACAGCTGAAATAATTTGTTAAAATTATCTTCAACAAAATGTTATTTATTTGTGATATTAATAATATTGTCCAATAATTTCCACATTTTGTTGGATTATTTTTCTTTAAAATGGATACAAATATGAATCTCTTCCAGTTGGTTGGCATGGTAGGTCTCTTCTAATTTCTAGGCATAGCTGAGTGAGAATTTGCCGTGTTGAATCATTTGTTGAAACAGCTCAATTGATATTCCATCAATTACTGGAGACTTCTGTGTCACCAATGCCATCACTGCACATTGAATGTCTTCTTTCAATTGAGCCATTGGTTCTTGCTCATATGCTTCATCCTGAAATGGTTGAACGTTGAATTTTTGGCAGAGTGACTGTGCATTCCTTCCATCTTCTACTGATGCTTCCTGTGTCATTCAATATTTTGTCCATAGACTCCTTCAATATTGCAACCGAAGTCTTGACTTTTTTCTTCAACTCTTTTAACTTAAGAAATGTTGAGTTTGCTCCTACCTCTAGGTTTTCTAACTCCAAGTTAGAAAATTTCATTATAATACTTTGCTGTGTCTTCTTGTGCTTTAAGTTCTTCTGTTAAGTTCTTTTTACTTCATCATTTCTTCCATTTACTTTAGCTATTGAGGTTCAGAAGCAAGTTTCAGAGTCTCTTCTGACATTCATTTTGGTCTTTTCTGTGTATATGGACTTTTGAATGACCATCTGCTTCCCTCATGTTTGATGTCATTGATATTATTACACAACTCCTTTGATTTTCAGTCATTAGTGTTCAATGTGTCAAATCTATACTTGACATGGTTACTAAATTGAGGTAGTATAAAGTCAAGGTTGTACTTTGGCTTTCATGAGCTAGTTTTAATTTTCTTCAGCTTTAATTTGACCTTGAGTAGAAACAATTGATGGTCTGTTTCTCAGTTGGCCCCTGGCCTTGTTCTTACTGATGATACTATATTTCTCCATGGTCTCTTTCTACAGATATAGTTAATTTGGTTCCTGTGTATTCCATACAAAATGATCCATGTGTATAGTTACAATTTATGTTATTGCAAAATGTTATTTCCAATAAATAAATCATTAGTCTAATAAAATTTTATAATGAAACCACTTTCCTCTGTTTCCAACTTTCCCACTCCAATCACTATTCATTATTAATGCATCTTGATAGCATGTTTGATCAATTTAAGAATGAAATTGTTAAATTCCCTCACTTTGGGCATTGGTTTTTAATGCACAAGTTGAAAAACAGTCATCTTAACTGGGCTCTTGTTAGGCATATAGACATTCTCCTATCACTGAAAGCATTGAACTTCTAAAAAATGCACACAACTGCTCATTACAGCACTATTTACAATAGTAAAAATATGAAGAGAGTCTAAATGCCTATAAACAGAAGAATAGTTAAGCAAATTTTGCTACATACACACAGAGGAAAGAGTCTTGTTGTGGCACTGTAGTTGAATGTCCTGGACTGCAAGGTCAGTTTGAACTGCAAGATCGGTGGTTCAAGCTCACCAGCCACTCCTAGGAAACCCTATACAGGGTTGCTGAGTCAAAACTGGCTCAAAGGCACTTAACAACACACACAAAGGAATACTACAATGAATCTGTGAAACACCTCACAACATAGATAAACCTGGAGGTCATTATGCTGAATGTAATTAGTCAATCACTAATGAACACATATATGAGACCATTTTTTGTGAAAGGAAAGCCTTTTTCTTAACTTTTCACAATGGTCTCATATATGTGCCCTTTAGTGATACATTCTATGATGTGTACCAGTGGTGGGAGGAAAGGGAAAATTATTCACAGACTAGATGGTTGTTGTTATTAAGTGCCGTTGAGTTGGTTCAGACCCATAGTGACCCTATATAGGGTTTCCGAGGAGCAACGGGTGAGCTTGAACCACCGACCTTGCAGTTCAAATGGCTTTGCAGTCTGGCACATTAACCCACTGCACCACACCAGGACTAGAGGGTTGTTGTTGTTAAGTGCCGTCGAGTCGATTCCGACCCATAGCGACCGTGTACAGGGTTTCCGAGGCTATAAATCTTTATGGGAGCAGAAAGCCTCATCTTTCTTCCGTGGAACAGTTGGTAGTTTCGAACTACTGACCTTGCTGTTCGCAGCCTGATTCGTAACCACTACGCTACCAGAGCTCCTTTAGACACGTGATAATATGAGTGGTGGAGAAGACAGTATACAACAAAAGGAAGGTTGGCAAAGGAAAGATGAAGGCGACAGAAGACACAGAGAGGAATGCATGAGTTAAAGTGAACTTAGGTAAATACTGTTAAATGCTGGTACATGGAGGGAAGCTCAACAAACGTAATGAAACGAAGTATATAATTTGTTGGATGTAAAACTGATCATCTACTCTGTAAACCTTCACTTAATTCAGAATACAAAATAAATAAAAAAGTTACTCTTGAAGATTAATGTGACACTAAAAAAACATAAAACCAAACTCACTGCTGTCAGGTTGGTTCCAACCCATAGTGAACCTGTGTAGAGTTTTTGAAGCTGTAAGTCTTTATGGGAACCTCATCTTTCTCCCATGGAGTGGTTGGTGGGTTTGAACTGCCTACCTTGCTATTAACAGTCTGGTGCTTTTCCTATAGAGCCAACAGAGCTCCTTGAATACGACACCATTGCCCTTCAATTTGTCATTCCTTTCATGGTAGATCATATTATATTTTTTTTTTTTTTTTTTTTTTTAACTAACACCAGTCCATTTCAGTTCACTAATGCTTAGGGTTATCAATCTTAATGCTTTTCATTTCATTTTTGATAATTTCTAATTGTCCTAGATTAGTACATCCCACATTCCAATTATAATACATGTTTGCAGTTATTTCTTTTCATTTTGAGTCATGCCACATTCAAGAAATGAAGGTCTGAAAGTTTTACTCCATCTACATTATTAATGTCAGATCTAATCTGAAGAGTCAGCTCTTACCTAGTTTTGTTTTGAGTGCCTTCAAAACTGAGGAACTTTTCTTCCTGCAGATTATTAGATACTGCTCCAAAGCTGTTCATAAGGTTTTGACTGACCAATTATTTTTTGTTTTTTTTTAAAGCAGATCACCAGGTCCTTCTTCCTACTCTATCCTATTCCGGAAGTCTACTGAACCTGGGTACCATGAGTGACACTACTTGTATTTGAAATGTTAGTAGCTTTTAGCATCATAGAAACATGCAAGCCAGCAGAGTCTGACAAATCAACAAAGAACTGGTGGAAGTGTTTAGTAGATTAAAATAGTAAATAGTAAATATTTACCAACACAGTTGGATTTCTGTGTATTCCATCTGGTGAGGTCTATGTGTATGACTTTTTCTGTTGTAAAAAAAAAAAGGTATTTATAATATATTAGTCATTGGTCTTGTAAAATTCTATCATGAGATCTCCAGAATTATTTCTATAACCAAGACTATATTTTCCAAATACTGATCCTTCTTCCTCTTTTTTTTCCAACTTTCATTCCAATCACCAATAATTATTAATACATCTTGATTACATATTTACTCAGTTTCAGACTGAAGAAGTAGATTGCTGTTGTTGTTTTTAAGTGCCATCAAGTCAGTACCAACCCATAGCGACGCTGTATAGTGTTTCAAAGGAGCTTCTGGTGAGTTTGAACTGTGCTGACCTTGTGGTTCAAACCAACTTTCCAGTCTAGCACATTAACCCACAGCACCAACACCAGGACTCCAAAGAAGTAACTAAAATTCATCAATTTCATCATCAATGGCTTTAGTGTTTGGTACATATATTTGAATAATAGTGATATTAACTAGTATTCCTTGTAGTTATATAGATATTACGCTATCACAGACAGCATTGTATTTCAAGAGAGATCTTGAAATATTCTTTTTGATTATGAATGCCATGGCATTCCTCTTGCATTTCCAGTCCCCAGCATAGTAAACAATATGACTGTCCATTTCAAAATCTCCAACATCAGTCC
>NW_006408566.1:3488964-3489704 GCF_000296735.1 Chrysochloris asiatica
TGCTCCTTGGAGGCCAGAATAGTCAAACTTTGTCTCTCATACTTCAGACATATTGTCAGCAGGGACCAGTCACTGGAGAAGTGACTGTTTGGTAAGGTGGAGGGTCAAAGAAAAAAAAAAAATGGGAGACCCACAGTAAGATGGATTGGCAAAGTGGCAGCATCAGTGTTCTTGAGCGTGGCAACAATTGTGAGGTTGACCCAGGACTGAGCAATGTTTCCTTCTTTATGCAGAGGGTCGCTATGAGTCAGTATCAACTCAATATCACCTAACAACAAGCTAATGCAACCTATCTGAGGGCAGGCCCTTTTTTTGTTGTTGTTCATTTTCGCATCCTTCATACCCAGAGCTGATCCTGGAAAATATATATTTCAAATAAAAGAAAGAATGAAAACTTTTCTTTCCTCTAGACTAAGGTAAATATTTGAATTTTGTGTCAATATTGTAAACTTCTTCATTCTTCAAATCACTAATCATACCTTTCATTATTGCACTAATATGTTTCCACACACAACTATAAATTGCAGAAAGTCAAAGATCAAATTTGTCTTTTTAACTATGGATTAACTAGATTACGTGCTTGATAAATACTGACTGATTCTGAAGACATTTGCTTGAATAAGAGTATGATTACACCACTTGTAGGATCAGAAATAAAAGGAAGTGCACATTTCATAAAGGAAGATAGAGCACTTGTGGCAGATAAATCACAATGTAAATCTAGAACCTTAGAAATATGT
>NW_006408566.1:3491249-3492023 GCF_000296735.1 Chrysochloris asiatica
AGTCGAGGCTTGAATTTTTTCTTCAGTTCCCCCAGCTTGAGAAATACTGACCATGTTCTTCCCTTTTGGTTTTCTAACTCTAAATCTTTGCATAACTGGGATAACTAGAAAAGCAGATTTTTAATGTCATGCTTTACTTCTGATATTTAAGCTTTGGGAAATTATAAGAGCTGAGGAAGGCCATTGTAGCCTTTTTAGATTACAATAGTAAATATTTACTACTTTATATTTTAAACAACAATAAAAAACACTTGCATAAATTCTCTGTTGATTTGTCCAACTCTGGAGGCTTACATGTTTCTATGATGCTAGAAGATACTAGCATTTCAAATACAAGTAGAACTATCTCTTAGTCTATGTACAGGTTTCTCATGACCACAATAGTGTTTAGGAATACCCATTCTTCTCAATGTTATCAATAGCTTGTCACATTACATACAGCCAAAAGCCTTTACATATTCAATATAGCGTAAGTACACATCTTTCTCGTGTTCTCTGCTTTCAGCCAAGATCCATCTGACATCAACAATGAAATCGCTGTTTCCTTGTTCCTGTCTTAATCCAGCTTGAAGTTCTGGTACTTACCTGTCATTTTTTAAATTATCATTAGCAATTTTAGGTAGCCAGTGTCTAAGTTGCCCATCCCTATCAACCCTGTGTACAGAGGGGGTGGGAATTATCCTTGATGTGAAGACTCCTTCCCTCTTGGTTGGTGTTTTGAGCTACTACATTCATAAGTATAGATCAAGTTCATCAAATTATAGAAATTCACAC
>NW_006408566.1:3493258-3516581 GCF_000296735.1 Chrysochloris asiatica
ATATGAACAATTGATGGTCTGTTCCACAGTTTGTGCTTGGTCTTGTTTTAGTTGATTATATGGAGCTTTTCTACCATCTCTCCCCATAGATGTAATCAACTTGACTTCTGTGTATTCCATCTGGTGAAATCTATGTGTATAATTGTCTTTGAGTTGTTTAAAATCAGGTATTTGTAATGAGAGATTAATTTCTTGTTGTTGGTAATTGTCATGGAGTTGTATCCAACTCATAGTGATCCTGTATAGGGTTTCTGAGAAACAGCTGGTGAGGTTTAATTGCTGGCCTTGCAATTCAAACAACATTTTAGTCCGTTCCATTAATTCACAACACCACATCAGCACACCAGAAGAAATCATTCATGTTGCAAAATTGTATCAAGTAATATCCAACATCATTTTTATCACCAAGGCCATATATTACAACTATGGATCCTTCTTTGTTTCCAACTTCTGCATTCTAATCACCAGTAATTATCAATACTTTTATATTGCATTTGCGATCAATTTCAGACTGAAGAAGTTGTTAGAGTTCTTCAACTTCATCCTCACTGACTGTAGTGGTTGGTATGTAAATTTGAATAATTCTGATATTAACTAGTCTTTTTTATAGGCATATGGATAGTATCCTATTACAGACAACATCATACTTCAAGACTTATCTTGAAATGTTCTTTTTGATGATGAATGCAATTCCATTCCTCGTCTATTTGTTATTCCCATAGTACATATGGTTTTCAGACTCAAAATGGTCTATGTGAAATCATTTCTGATCACTAATGCGTTGAAGTACCCTTCTGTATGCCTTACATTTCATTTTTGACAACCTCCAATTCTCCTGTACTCATACTTAATGCATTCCTTTTTCAGATTATTAATGGATATTTACAACAGCTTCTCCTCATTTTGAATTGTGCCCCAGGAGTATATGAAGGTCCCATAAACTTTATTCCTTTAGTGTCTTCAAGGTCAACTCTACTTTGATGAGGTAGCTCTTCTCCAGTCATATTTGAGGGCCTTCCCAATTGAGGAGTTCATCTTCTGGCACTATATCTGACAATATTCTGGTGTTATTCATAACATTTTAATATTCAAGATTCTTGCAGTAGCTAATTTGTTTCACTCCTTTTCATAAAGTTTTTGGTGACTAAAACTTCAGAATGGTTCAAGCCTACCAGACACTCAGAGACAGACTTTCTGCTCCAATGAAGAATAAAAGCTTCAGAAGCTCTAAACAGGGTTGCTATGAGTCGGAATTGACAATGCACTTAACAAAAATGACAAGTAGCTTTGTAGGTCATCCTCAGAAAACTTTCTCTTAAGACAGTGCAAGTCATGAAGGATTTTAAGCAGGTTATTGGCATGATAAAAATTGTATTTTATTAAAGTCATTTAGCCACATGCATAATGGACTAGACTCTGAAAACAAGACTGTAGATCAAAATATCAGTAAGGAAATTGAGTTGATATTTCCAGTATACAGTAGAGGGCATGTCCAATGTAATAGGAAATAGGAAGGCATGGATGAAAGTAGTGGCAGTTAGGATGAAGAAAAATTGTTGTGTTAGAAAAATGGCAGAGAGAAATATGTAGCAAGCAATTAGAAATTAAATTTAGGTGATGAGGTAAAGACAACACTAGGTTCCAAGGAGTCTGTCTTGGACAAATAGAGATCAAAGATAATGCATAATATCTAAATGGATAATAAGGAATAAAGGATGGACTTAGGTATCTTTTTAGGTCAAAGTTTTTGCACTTTTTCTTTGTGTTCTTCTCAACAACAGAATTGCAGCTCAGAAGGACTTTTAAGGGTCATCATACCATCAAAAGCAGCACCATAAATTGACAGAGAACTTCCAGAGGTTCAAACTGAAATCAGAAGAGGATGTGGAATGAGGGATATCCATGTCAAATGGATCTTGGCTGAAAGCAGAGAATACCAGAAAGATATTTACCTGTGCTTTATTAACTATCTATGAAAGGCTTTTGATTGTGTGGATCATGACAAGCTATGGACAACACTGTGAAGTATGAGTATTCTGGAATACTTAATTGTGCTCATGAGGACCTTGTACATAGACCAAGAAGCAGTTGTTTGAACAGAACAAGGGAACACTTAATGATTTAAAATTAGGAAAGGTGTGAGACAGGGTTGTATTCTTTCACTGCACTCACTTAATATGTATACTTAGCAAATAATTTGAGAAGATGGATTATATGAAGAAAAATGTGGCATCAGGTTGGAGGAAGACTCATTAACAACCATGATATGTAGATGATACAATCGTGCTTACTAAAAAAAAAGAGGACTTAAAATACTTGCTGATGAAATTGAATGAGCCCAGGTGTAGCACTGCAGGATAAGTGCTCTGTTGCTAACTGCAAGATCAGCAGTTCAGATCCACCAAGTGTTGCTCCTGAGGAATCAAAGACAGGATGGCTATGAGTTGAAACTTACTTGGTGGAATATAACAACACCACCAGGAAGAGCTAAGATAAACAACCAAAAATGGACAATGAGAATTAGAGGAGGTGTAGAGAAACTGGAATCTGCATCAATTGCTGGTGAGAATGCTATTGAATGTTGCTGAAAACAACTCGACCTGTCCTCATAAAACTAGAGCTGGGACTGTCATATGATCCAGCAATTCCCCTCCTAGGCATATTCCTTAGAAGTCACTAGAAGTGCCACAGATGGGCACTGTACGGCATGCCTCACAATAACTGAAAGGTGGGGAAAATCAAGCACTTAGCATCAGATAAATGCATCAAATGCAAAATATGGTCTATATGTACAATTGACAAGTCCTCAGCTTGAAAGAGAAATGAAGTACTGATAAATGCTACAACATGCATGAAACTTGAAGACAAGCTGAATGGAATTTAGTCAGTTACAAAATGAATAATATTGTTCAATGGTAAGTCAGAAATTATTACTATGAAATCTTGAAAATCTTTATTAAATAAAATTTCAAAATCTGGTGATCTTATTTAATAAAGAATTGTTGCTTGGTATAAAAATTTTTAAAAAACATTGATGATGCTCAGAGACCACAGCCTTCAGTATAGGTTGTATCTCAGTGTAAAGAATACAAAAATCCTTACCACTGGACCAATAAACAACATATATATAAGTGGAGAAATTATTGAAGTTGTCAAAGACTTCATTTTGCTCAGATCAACCATCAACACTCATGGAAGCAGCAGTCAAGAAATCAAATGATGTATTGCATTAGGCCAATCAGCTGCACAAGACCTCTTTTAAAGTGTTGAAGAGCAAAGATGTCAGCTTAAGGACTAAGGTGCACCTGATCCAAGCCATGGTATTTTTAATAACCTCATGTGCACGCAAATATTGGACAGTGAATAAGAAAGACCTTGGGATAATTGATGCATTTGAGTTATGTGTTGGAGGAGAATATTGAAACCATGGGCTACCGAAAGAATAAACAAATCTGTGTTGGAAGAAATACAGCCATAGTGATCCTTGGGAGACAGAATGGCCAGAATTTGTCTCTCACACTTTGGACATGTTATCAGGAGGGATCAGTCACTGGAGAAGGATATTATTTTTGGTAAAGTGGAGGGTTGGACAAAAAGAGGAAGACCTCCAATGAGATGGACTGGTACAGTGGTGGCAGTGATGGGTTCAGGTATAGCAATGATTGTGAGGTTGGCCCAGACTAGGCAGTGTTTAATTCTGTTTTGTGTAGGGTCACTATGAGTAAGGTCACTATCCAGGACTCAAAGATAACTCTGGATACAATTATGTTGCTGTTGTTAAGTGCTGTTGAGTCGGTTCTGACCCCATAGCTACCTCGTATAGGGTTTCCAAGGAGCAACTGGAGAGTTTGAACCATCAACCTTGCTGTTTAAACCAACCTTGAAGTCGAGTGCTTATCCTACAGTGCCACAACAAGACTCCAGGATATAATTATAAGCATGTACAAATTATCTGTGATCTATGCCCCCTTTGCTTACTTTTATATTAACCTTCACCTACCCTTCAAGACTATAGCCTTCAGTATGGATTTCACCTCAATTAAAAAAAAATCAAAACTCGTCACAACTTGACCAATGAATAACATCATGATAAACAGGGAAAAGCTTGAAGTTTTCAAACACTTAGTTTTGCTTGGATTCACAATCATTGCTCCTGGAAGCAATAGTCAATAAATTAAATGTCATAATGCATTAAGGAAAATCTGCTGCAAAACACCTCTTTAAAGTGTTAAAGAGCAAAGATGTCAGGTTTAGGACTAAGGGACTCCCGACCCAAGCCATGGTATTTTCAATAGCTTCATATGCAAGTGAAAATTGGACAATAAATAAAGAAGACAAAATAATAGATGCATTTGAATTACAGTGCTGGAGAAGCATATGGAATGTACCATAGACTTTCAGAAGAACAAACAGTACTGTCTTGGAAGAAGTGCAGTCAGAATGATCCTTAGAAGTCAGGATGGTGAGACTTCGTTCTTGTACTTTGTTTATGTTGTCAGGAGGGACCAGTACCTGCAGAACGACATCATGTTTAGTAAAGTGGAGGGTCAGCCAAAAAGAGGAAGACCCTCAATGAGATGGATTGGTACAGTGGCAACAACAATGTGCTCAAACATAACAAGGGTTACTATGGTGCAGAACTGTACAGTGCTTCATTCTGTTGTGCATAGGGTTGCTTTGAATCAGAACCAACTTAAAGGCACCTAACAACAACAACTGTTGTTGTTGTTAAGTGACTTTGAGTTGGTTCTTATTAATAGTGATCCTGTATGGGAATTCTGAGAAGCAGCTGGTGGGTTTGAACTTCCAACCTTTCAGCACAAACTGATCTTGCAGTCCAGCCCATTTTCCTACAGCACCACACCAAACCCTCTAAAGTATTTTCTTTTATTTCAAAGTCTACCTCTTCAAACCAGTTTTCTCCTACCCAGGATGGATCTCAGTGTCATAAAATGGTAACTCTAACCCTGGTCCTTCCACTCTCCAAGTCTTTAAACTCCTCAAAGCTGATCATCTCTCTGGCCCTCAAGTTCCTCGAGTGTGATTGAAGAATTGTTGTTGTTATTGTTATTAAGTACCTTTCAGTCGGTTACCACCCATAGCGACCCTGTACAGGGTTTCCAAGGAGCAGATTGTAAGCTTGAACCACCAACCTTTGAGGTTCAAACCAACTTTGCAGTCCAATGCATTAACCCACAGAGCCACACCAGGACTCCGTGAGAGCCATATTATGAGCTATTATCTCTAAGACTCAGATAGTTAATAAAACAATTTGGTTTTACAAATTAGTAAAGAGAAATTTGGGATTTGTCTCTATGATAAATTTTTCACTGGTTTTCTTGGAAAACATAACAAATTCAACTTTTCTTGCCTGACACTCTCATCATCAAGATTGAATTGTTGTTGTTATATGCTGTGGAGTTGGTTCTGACTCATAGCGACCCTGTACAGGGTTTCCGAGGCTGTAAATCTTTACAGGAGCAGAAAGACTCATCTTTCTCCTGTGGAACAGCTGGTAGTTTCAAACTGCTGACCTTGCAGTTTGAACCCCTCTGGTTCTTACAGAATACTTGAGTAATAGCAGTCAAAGGCCTCTATACCACTTGTTGTTAAGGGCTGTTGTCAGGTCCAACTCATAGAGACCCTGTGTATGATTTCCAAGGAGTGGCTAGTAAGTTTGAATTGCTGACCTGGTAGCAGGTCAGTGCTTACAGAACCACACCATCTCATATCCCAACTTAGTGATGAAGGACAGGTTTTGAAGTTAAACTTGGTTAAATCCAGGTTCTTTTTCTTACTTAGGTAATTGTTTGTCTCTGAATCTCAGTGTTATTTTTTGTAAAACAAACTAATCCATCTTTAGCATCTTCTTGTGAATTCCATGAAATAGTAGCATACACAAACAACTAGAAATATAAGAGAATAGAATAAGGGTTGAATAAATAAATGGTAAATACTATGTCATCCATCAGTGTTCAGGGATTAAAACAAAAGAATCAAGTTACATTCCCTAGAGTTGAGTTAACAAATATTTGCTATTTCCAGCAAATTGGAATTTTAACACTTCAAAGAACAACCCCTCAATTTGAAAGTGCAAGCTCTGCTAAATGAAACATACACCTAAAAACTCCGATGTGGACAGGTGGATGTTCTGTGGTTGGCCTGCATGTCTTTAACAGGGAGAGCAGTACTTTTCCTTTAATGAGCTCTTCCACAGACTGGGGACACTTGGGGACCATTAGAATTTTCCTCTGCAAAGTGAACAAGGCTCGTGGTTCCACAGTAACCACAGATGAATAATTCAAACTGAGGAGCTTACAAAATAGCAATTTACCTAAGAACATTTTTATAGCCCCTTATGCTATAATCCTAATGAAAGTGCTTCTCACCAAGTCTGTTATTATTCCAGGGGAAAAAAACACAACACTCATATATATATACACAAACACACAAATACACAACTTGTTTGCAGTAGTTTTTCTCAGTAGTGTACTAAATATATATATATATATATATATATATATATATATATATTCTGTTAGGTGAGCAATGTTACCTTCCTTCCACCAGCCCTAAAATGGATTTATTTTGAAATACAGCACATCTGGGGCATAACTAAAGAGAGCAAGAAACAACTGCAAATCAGCAGAATCACTGATTACACCTGTAATGACTGTCAGAAATGTGCCTAAGGGCAAAAAGGGATTCACATTAGCACAAAACACACACAGCCACTTTCCGCTTGCTTTCTATGAGTACACAAAGCCTTCTCCGCAGAACCACCTGGAAAGTTTTGTTGTTATTGTTGTTGTTGTTTAATTGCAGATTTGGAGATTCCACGCCTTAGATTTCTCAGTTTATGTATCTGAGATATAGCCCAGGAAGCAGGATTTTTTAAAGCTCTTTTAGGTGATGTATGATGAGATTTGGCAGTCACTGCTTTCCTAACAGGCTGATGTATTATACTGCTTGAACTAGGAATGCCTTCTAGGTTGGGAAAAAAATCTCTCTGAGTCTACAACATAGGCCATTGAAATATGTGGTTGAAGTATACATGGCAGAAATGTATCCATACATCAAAATTTTGCACTTTAACTGTTAAGATCCTTGCAAATTGAATTCTTAATTTTTTAAATAACCAGACCTGAATTTTCTACACAATTTGATGAACCAGAAATGATTATGTGATAAAAGAGCTAAAACATTAAATATAAGGCCAGATAAGGACTCTGTGAAAAAAAATCAGCTTCTGAGGCATGGTGCAGGTTTGCATCTCATTCACTTTCAGATCCTAGGGTGGCCCTACAACATTCTAGACCCCTAATCTTTAAAATTGGAGGCATTCACTCAGCTATGCCAAGAAATGTGGAAGACAGCTAACTGACTAATTGATTGGCAGATATCCATATTGGTGCCCATTCCAACAAGAGGGAACTCAACAGAAAATAGAAATCTTCGCACAATATCATAAATATCACATGCAAGTAAAAATTGTTAAATATAACATTAAAACGGCTGCAACAGTACATTGACAGGAAACTACCAGAGGTTCAAACTAGAATTAAGACAAGGATATAAAATGAAGGATATCATTGGTGGTGGTGGTGATGGTTATGTGCCGTGGAGTTGGTTCTGACTCATAGCAACCCTATACAGGTCTTCTGAGGACTGATATCAAATGGATCTTGGCAGAAATCAGACAATATCAGAAATAAATTTGTTTGTGCTTTATTGACGATGCAAAGACTTTTGACTGTTTGGATCATGTCAAGTTATGGATAACATTGCAAGGAATCCATATTCCAGGACACCTAATTGAGCTCATGAAGAACTTATACATAGACTAAGAAGAAGTTGTTCAAACAGAACAAAGGGACACTGGATGGTTTAAAACAAGGAAAGATGTATGCCAGGGTTGTATTCTTTCACCATATGTATTTAATCTATATGCTGAGCAGATAATCTGATTAACCAGATAATATTAAGAAGAATGTGGCACAAGGATTGGAGGAAGACTCATTAACAACCTGTTATGCTTGTTGGAAGTGAAAAGGTCTCATAATACTGATGAAGATCAAAGACCATAGCCTTCAGTATGGGTTGCAACCAAGGTAAAGAAAATAAAATCTTTACCACTGGACCAATAAGTAACATCATTAAAGATTGAAGTTGTCCAAGACTTCATTTTGATTGTATTACTATCAACATTAGTGGAAGAGCAGTCAAAAAATCACATGATGTAGTGCAATAGGCGTAGATGCTGCCCAAGAACTTTTTAACGTGTTTGAGAAAAAAAAAATGTTAGTTTGAGGACTACGGTACACTTGAACCAAATCATAGTAAATAACCTTATATGCTATTTCAATAATACTATATTTGAAAGTTAGACAATGAATAAGGAAGACCATAGAAGAATTGATACATTTGATTTATGGTGTTGGAGAAGAATATTGAAAGTGCCACGGACTACCAGAAAAAAAAAAACAACAAATTTGTGTTGGAAGAAGTATAGCCAGAATGCTCCTTAGAAGCCATAATGATGAGACTTCTCTGTCATACTTTGGACATATTATCAAGAGTGACCAGTACCTGGTGACAAACATCATGCTTGGTTAAGTAGAGGATGAGCAAAAATGAGGAAGTCTCCCAACGAGATGAATTGGCACCATGTCAGCAGCAATGGCTTCAAGCATTATAACAATTGTGAGGATGGATCAGGACTGGACAGTGTTCTATTTTGAATATGGTCATTATGAGTCTGAACCAACTCAACAGCACCTTGCAACAACAATTAATAATCTTTAAAGTAGTTTTCAAATATTTTCAACCCACTATACTAACTTTTGGAGTCCTGGTGTGGCACTATGAGTTAATGTACTGGACTGCAAAGTCGGGTTTGAACCCAAGGTCAGTGGTTGAAACTCATCAGATGATCCTTGGAAACCATGTATAGGGTTGCTATGGGTCAGAACCAACTCAACAGCACTAAAGACAACAACATACTAATTTTTAGGTCTTAAATATTAACCATCCTTCAGATAAGCTCAAACTCAGACCACCAAAACACCTGGAATGAAGAATGAAACTCCTGAACCCACTTCTCTGAAGTATATTTAAATGACGAAATACACAGGCTGAGGGGAAATTGGACTCCTTGTGTGGTGCTGTATGATCAGCCCTGGACTGTGAACCACAGTGCCAGTGGTTCAAACCCACCAGCTGCTGCTCTGAAACTCTATACAGGGTCATTATTATGGGAACTGACTAGACAGCACTAAACAACAAGAAGATGAAATTAATCAGAACACCAGCCCCCAAATAAAGGGCAAAGATTCTTTTTATTGATGTTATTGTTGTTAAGGGTCATCAAGTCAGTTACAACCCATAGCAGCCCTGTATAGGGTTTCCAAATTGTAGCTGATGAGCTTGAATTGATGACCTTGGGGTTCAAACTGACTTTCCATTTCACCACATTAGCCTACAGTCACACCAGGACTTCTTTTGTTGTTGTTGTTGTTGTTAAGTGCCGTCAAGTTAATTCTGACCCATAGCAACACTGTATAGGGTTTTCAAGGAGAAGATGGTGAGCTTGAACCACCAACCTTGCCGTTCAAACGACTTTACAGTCTGACACATTAGCTCACAGCACCACACCAGGATTTTTGTTGTTAGATGCAGTTAAATACATTTTGACTCATTGTGAACTCATGTTACTTATTAGAATGTAACTAAAGGGTTTTCTTCTCTGTAATCTGTATATGATCTGATAGCCAGGTTCTTTTTTCCTCAGGGTCTGGGTGAGTTTGGATGGTCTATCTATAGGTTCCAAGTGTAGCACTGTAGGTTAATATGCTGGACTGCAAAGTTCATTTCATTCACATTACAGCATTATGAAGTAGAAACCTCTTTTGCAGGTGAGAATACTTGAGGTTTAAAGAGATTAAATAATTTCCCCACAGCCACACAAATAACTTGTGGAAATAAAACTAAAATAATTCTTGTAGTTCCTCAAACACCTTACTCTCTTTCTCAATATTTTGTTGTTGTTGTTTCATTCAGTTGGCAAAAACTATGTGATCATAGTCTTATTGTAAAATGATTTAATGACTTTTCCCCATACAAATCTGTGAGTGCCATGGGGACAGGGATTACATCTGTTTGATTCATTGCTTAGAGCCCAGCACAATGGCTGGCTCTCAATAAACAGTTACTAAATGAATGAAGAAAGGTCAGCCTGACTCCATAACTCATGTTTTTTCTTGGCTTACTCCATTCATTGTCATCATCCATGTATTCTAATAACCCATCCAGTTTCATTTTCAATGAATCTTTATTATCCAATCTTATTTTAAGTTTTCATTTGATCTATTTGTATCATAGAAACAAAACTGTAAGTAAATATAAAGAGGCCAGGTTGCATCTAAAGGAGCTCTGGTAGCGTAGTGGTTGAGTCAGGCTGCTAATCTTAAGGTCAGCAGTTCAAAACTACCAGTGGTTCTGTGGGAGAAAGATGAAGTTTTCTGCTCCTGCAAAGAAGTTATAGACTCGGAAACCCTATACAGGGTGGTTATGAGTCAGAACTGACTCCACGGCCCATAACCACCACCACCACATTGTGTCTAACTTTCTAAGGTATATAGGAAGACACATAGAAAGAACTACTTTTAGCAAAATGTATTAAGTAAAAAGCATACAATACAATCCTAGTCTACACAATGAAGTACTCTAACATCTAGTTCTTTTAGATGTTCCCAAACCATTTTGTCTAGAATTCATTTTCTCAGTCCTCCTCCTTTCCCTTTTTGAAGTAAACTTGGAAGCATGCATAACCATCTACAAACAATCCTCTAATTTCTCCTCCCTTTCTATTTTTCCCCATCATATTCACACATAAGATGCTTTTTCTTCCTTTTTAGGGCTTTTGAAGATCCTTTCAGGAAGCAGCTAAGGAGTTTCCATGGCACAGCTCCGCTGCTAGTTCATTTCAATTTGAATTCCTCCCCCTCATACTGCAGCATTTTTGTTGTCTCCAAGAAAATGGTATTTGGGGTTCTTTTTCAGGGTTTTCCACTTCTCTTCTGCTTTAAGAATGATATCTTTGTATTAGTGTTTGATATGAAGCATTTGGTATGTTTTTTATCTCCCACTCTGCCCCAGGTGAATCAATAGACAAAGGTATATTTGGACATGTTGTTTCCTTCTATTTATGGTTTATTACAATCAGAATAGCTAGTCAATCCATCTGCACTGGCTTTGAAGGTCTTGGATTTTGTTAAATAATAGAAATCTGGTGAGAGTAGTATAGCATCTGAAGATCTGATTAACAATGAAACACCTGGACTTGACTTTAATCCTAACATTTTATATTATATTATTCAGATGCTTAAGTCCTTTCTGTTTCCTTGAAATTTTTCTTTTGCTAAGTTTTGCCTTCCTGTTAATAAATCACATCTGTTCATATTGTGGTGCTGTGGAATAAGCACTGGATCACAAAGTTGGTTTGAACCACAAGGTCAGCGGTTCAAATTCACCAGCCACTCCTTGGGCATTCTGTACATGGTTGCTATGAGTTGGAATTGGCTCCACAGCACTTAAAAACAATACCCTAAGGTTGGGTGTATACTTTATCTTTCTAATGTGTCTGTGAAAAGCATATTCACAATTTTAAAGGGCATTTGAATGTGAAGAACAGTTGCTCAAATTCAGACATAACAATGCAAATCAATAAGATATTTAAATCTGAATAAAATTCACTTTGTGTAAAAGATTCACTGGGAAAATCAAAACTTTAGAATTCCTGGGCAGTAATAAAAGCTTATTGGTTTGGCTTAAAAACAGACATAGTATTTTATTGTTATTCAACCTGAACCTAAGTGAGTTCTGGATGCTGAAAAATGTTTAATAGTTGGTGAAAGTCTGGTTTTTAATGCTAAGTAGAAGCATGTGTTTCAAATTGTGGTAGATCTTATATGGCAGTATTGATGTCTCCTGAAATCTAATACCAAAGTGAGCAAACCCTTTGAAATAGCAGACAAAATGCTCTAATTTAAATAGTTCCCAAAATAAAAATTCAGTTTACAAAAACACTGTGAAAGGATGTATGCTATGTTGATTCAATTAATTTTCCAAGAAAATGGAAGAATGATTCTAATGAGAACACAAGACTAATAATGCCAAAATTTTAAGTGATACAAATCAATCCAAATGTGTTCTCAATTTCTGATTTAATATCAATTGAAACAAGTAATAGTAAATATCAGATAATATAAAGTACTTTATAGCTGATACACTGCTTTTATAGAAAATGTCATTTAATAGGAATGATTATCTAATACTATGTACATTTAAGGGAAAAATAACCTTGATATCTTTAAATGAAACAGGATCTTGTCCATGGATTTTCATTAGTACCTGTATGGCCTGCATGTAATAGAAATAAATATGTAAATAAAACATAACATAAGAAAAAGATAGAAGGACTACACAGAGTCACTGTACCAAAAAGAAATGGTTGATGTTCAACCATTTCAAGAGGTGGGGTATGATCAAAAACTGATGACACCGAAGGAAGAAATTCAAGCAGCACTGAAGGCACAAGACTCCAAGAATTGATTGAATACAAATTGAAATTTTTCAAAAAACTGATGTAGCACTAGAAATTTGGAAGACAACTATTACTGGATGAGATTCACATTTGTGCCCATTCCAATGAAATGCACAAACCATCAAACAACAGCCTTAATATCACATGCAACTAAAATTTTGCTCAAGATAATTCAAAAACAGTTGCAACAGTACATAGACAGGGAACTGCCAGAAATGCAAGCTGGATTCAGAAGAGGACTTGGAGTGAGGGATATCATTGCTGACATCAGATGAGTCTTGCCTGAAAGCAGAGAATACCAGAAAGATGTTTACCTGTGCTTTATTGACTATGTCAAGACTCTCAACTACATAGATCATGACAAACTATGTACAGCATTGCAAAGAATGAGTATTTCAAAATACTTCATTGTATTCATGATGATTATGTGCATTAACCAAGTGGCAATTGTTCAAATAGAACAAGGGGATGCTGAATAGTTTAAAATCAGAAAAGGTGTACACAAGGGTTGTCTCATTTCACCATATTTATTCAATCTGTATTCTCAGCAAATAAGCTGAGAATCTGATTAGATGAAGAAGAACATGGCATCAGGATTGGAGGAAGACTCATTAACAAACTGTGATATGCAGATGCTACAACCTTGCTTGCTGGAAGCTAAGAGGACTTGAGACACTTGCTGATGAAGATCAAAGAATACAGTCTTCAATATGGATTCCAATCAATGTAAAGAAAACAAAAAATCCTCACAAATTGGCCAATAAAAAACATCATGATAAATGGAGAAAAGATTGAAATTGTCAAAGACTTCATGTTGCTTGGATCCACAGTCAGCACTCATGGAAGCAGCAGTCAAAAAATTAAAGGCAAATCTGCTACAAAATGCCTATAAGATATATTCAGAGCAAGGATATTAAGGTGAGGACTAATGTTGCATCTGACCCAAGTCGTGGTGTTTCAGTCGCTTCATATGCATGTGAAAGTTAGAAAATTAATTTAAAAAGACTATAGTAGAACTGATACATTTGAATTATGGCATTGAAAAAGAATATTAAAATACTATGCACTACCTGAAGAACAAACAAATCAGTGTTGGAAGAAGAGTGCTCCTTAAAAACTAGACTGGCAAGACTTTATAGCTCATATTTCAGACATGTAATGAGGAGGGACCAATTTCTTGAGAAGGGCATCATGCTTGGTAAAATGGAAGGTCAGCAAAAAAGAGGAAGACCCCTCCCCCCAACGAGATGGAGTGACACAATGGCACCAATAATGTGCTCAAACGTAACAATTGTAAGGATGGTGCAGGACTAGACAGTGTTTAGCTCTATTGTATATAGGTTTACTGTGAGTCAAAATTGACTCCATAGCACCCAACAACATTAACAGTGCAATGAGAATTATAAGTAGTTTAAATCTAGCATCTTTTGAGTGATTCTTGTTTGAAACTAGCTGAATAAGCTATTTTTCTCCAGCTTTATTGAAGTGTAACTGATGTATAATAAACCGCACGTATTTAAGGTTTGTAATTTGATGTATTCACACAAATACAGACATACAACAAAAGACATTGCCACATCAAGATAATATCCATTTCAATCACCCCACAAAATAATCCGTCCCTTTTGACTTCTCCTTATTCCCCATCCTGGGCAACCACTGGTATGCTTTCTGTTATTTCCATTTGTATATTCTAGAATTTTATAAAAGTGTAACATACAAAATGTAAAAAAAAAAAAAAAATTATTGGTTTGGCACTCAAGTTCAACAGTCGCTCCTCTGAAACCCTATACAGGCTCACTATAAGTAGAAACCAACTCAATGGCATTAACAACAATAAAAGACTGATTAAAGGATCTTTATGCGGGGTCTATTTATATGCCAGGCATTTTGCTAGGAGATACAAAGATAGTGTTTAACCGTATCCTTGAAGTATACAGAATCCGATGGGGAAAGATAGGCACACTAATCATTGACATACAATCTGATATTGGTTGTTTAGGTAAGAAAAATTGAAAAAATTGTATATTTGCCCGAAACTAGCTATCTTCAAAATTAACAGGACCCTAGGTGTGGCACTGTGGGTTAATGTGCTGGACTGCAAAGTAGGTTTGAACCACAAGGTTAGTGGTTCACGCTCACCAGCTGCTCTTCAGAAACCCTATACAAGGTAGCTGTAGGTTGGAACTGACTTGAAGGCACTTAACAAAAACAACAAGGTGCGACACTAGTCTGCTAATCTCAGGGTGAATGGTTCAAGCCTTCCAGCTGTTACTTGCAAACCCTATATGGGGTCACTAGGCATCAAACTGACTTGTCAGGACTTAACAACAATAACAGCAAGATGTAAGATGTTTCCCCAGAAGTATTTTTTCCTTTTCTTTAGCCAAATATTTCCTTAGGAAGAAAGCATTTGAGTGACAGAAGTGTAGCCTACGAGAAACGGTAATTTAACCAACTTTCTCTTTTCCAGTTATACCAGACCATCCAGCAAACACCCATAAAGCGGTGGAGTAGGAATAAATAAAATCATAGTGAAGATCAATTTTGTAGATCCTCAAACCTTAAATAGGGAAACCATTAAACCTCTAAAGGAGTGAAAGAGAACTCCATGCAATTCAAAACCTTACAACAGACAAAGAAATCCACTAAGATGTTACTACAGTTGATGGGACTTTACATTGGATACATGACAAAGGAGGAAATCCATTCAAAATCAAATGTGTATAAATAGGAAAAGAAGGCTGCTGAGGGGGCGGGAAGGAAGAGAGACTGTAGTGTCCTAAGAGGATAAGGTTTGCGTTAGACAATGTGCAAGTCAACAAGAATAGAACTAAGGTAAACAATACTTAGTCTGTCATGAGAGTACTAAAAAAAGCCCAGGCATGGAAAAAGTGAAACCAGAAAACCTGTGACAGCGCTGGACCAAAGATGAGGATAAACTAAAGAAATGAGGTATAGAATAATGCCCACCCCCTTTTCCAGAAGCATCATCGTTGTTCTCTCAACATGGAAAATTTATTAGAGCTATTTTTTTTTTTAAATCATGTTGAATGTTTAATTCTTTACTATGACTCTGTGTGTGTGTAGAGAGGTGTAACAACATTCCAAGGGAAAAGAGTCCCTTTGCTGGATGTGCTATCACTAGCAAAATGTGCTGCGCTGTGATTTAAACCATTGGCTATTTGTCAGCTTTAAAAGGTTTATAGCCCTCCGATAGTAATTCGGACTCCTGGTGTGGCGCTGTGAATTAATGCGCCAGACTGCAAAGCCATTTGAACTGCAAGGTCATTGGTTCAAACTCACCAGCTACTCCTCGGAAACCCTATACAGGGTCTCTATGGGTCAGAATCGACTTGATGGTACTTAACAACAACTAGCAATTCACTCTTAGCAGTTGCAGCAACCCTTGTATTTTGCTCCACAGCTACTTTGGTTTGACCTGAATCCCAGGAATAAATGCAGTTATGGTTACTGTTTAACTTGCTGCTCATTTCTTTCCATCCTTCCGGGTCCAAAGCAGCCTTTGTATTCAAGTCCCAATCTAGCTATTAAGGGAATCATCGCCCTTTTCTTAGCTGATGGTGTCAGTCTAGGAAAGGAAAAGACTACAGGGAGAGGAAAAGCAAGTGACAATGCAGAATTTCAGAAAAGTTCAGCAGTCTTTCAACTGTCAGCCTCCTTTGCAGAAAATAAAAAATGACAATCAATTCCTACGAAAGGGTATAATTTCCCAAACCAGATAAAAAGACAATGCCAAGCTGCAGTGAAATCTCTGGAGGGTTTCTCTGTCTCCACTCTCACTTTCTTGTGTGTGTGTGTGTGTGTGTATATATATATATATGTATTTATCTCATTTCTCCTTCTTTTCCACCCCCAAAAGTTGCTGCCATGGGTTGCAAGTGAGTGAGTTGAAAAACTGCTTTTGACTGAAATGAGAGATAAAAAGGACTTGCTCCCCCTCCTCAACCCAACCTTTTTGTTTCTCTCAGTTCAGTGCTCTTACTCTGTAAGACTTAGCCTGACTGTCAGCCACTCTGGAATATCTTTGATAACCACCCTGCACCTCTAAGCTGGAAAAATTTCTATAGTAGCCACATCACATTATGATAAGTTTTATTCTTGTCTCTATCCCCTAATGACTCAGAGCCAATGAAGATAAAGGATCATTTTTATCTCTATACCTTCAGCTCTGAGTATAATGCTTGGCAAAAAAGGAAGTATGCAATAAACATTTTTTTTTTTTATTTAATGAAGATTATAATTTTTATTTAGTGTCTCTCAGAGGTAGGTAAGGACATTTTTGCTCTAGCAGTGGTGTTAGGTCCAGAAAAAATATATATTCCTAGAGCTGTCTTATATGCATTCATTTCTGGATTTAAAAAGTATTAAGTTAATATTTTAGAACTAACAGAAAGTGAACAGACTTATCTAACATTTAAACCAGAGTTCTTAAACGGCAACCACCAATTGTGAACTGCCTAACTTGGGGCAAATTTATTAATTTCTGTGATATTGGGCTGCTAAACATAAGTTTGGCAGATTGAAGCCACCAGCTGCCCCTCAGGAGAAAAATGAGGCTGTTTGTTCTCATAAAGATTAATAATTTTGTAATCATATATAGGGGAAATGTTAAACCATTTCAGGAGGTACCATATTACCAAGAACCTATGGTAATGAAGAAAGAAATCCAAGCTGCATTACATTAGAGAAAAACAAGGCTCTAGAAATTTATGGAATGCAAACTGAAAATTTTCAACAAGCTGATGTATTCACTGGTCTGTGCCAAGAAATTTGGAAGACAACTAAGTAGCCAACCAACTGGAAAAGATCAATATTTGTGCCAATTCTAAAGAAACATGGTCCAATGGTATGCGTAAATCATCAACAATATAATTAATATCACACACACGTACAATTTTTCTGATGATAATTAAAATTCGTAGCCATACATCAACAGTGAGCTACCAGAAATTCAAGTCAGATTCAGAAGATGACACGTGACAAGGGAAATCACTGCTGACATCATATAGAGCTTGACTTAAAGCAGACTATCAAAAAGATGTTTACTTGTGCTTTTATTGACTGTATTTGACTATGTATACCATACAAACTAAGGAGCTCTAGTAGCATAGTGGTTACGAATCGGTCTGAGAACCTTAAGGTTAGCAGTTCAAAACTACCAGCCGCTCCGCGGGAAAAAGATGAGGCTTTCTACTCCCGTAAAGATTTACACCCTTGGAAACCCTGTACAGGGCGCTATGGGTCGGAACCGACTCAACAGCACTTAACAACAACAACAACCATACAAACTATTGGTAACATTGCAAAGAATGGGAACTCCAGAACACTTCATTGTGCTCATGAGGTAACTGTACATAGACCAAGAGGCAGTTGGTGGAGCAGAACAAGAAGATATTGAATGGTATACAATCAGGAAAAGGAGCTCTGGTAGTGTAGTAGTTACGAATCGGGCTGCGAACCTCAGGGTCAGCAGTTCGGAACTACCAGCTGTTCCTTGGGAGAAAGATGAGGCTTTCTGCTTCCATAAAGATTTACACCTTCGGAAACCCTGTACAGGGTAACTATGAGTCGGAACTGACTCCACGGCACATAACAACAACAACAACATACAATCAGGAAAGGTGTGTGTCAGGGTTATATCATTTCACCATGCTTATTCAATCTGTATGCTGAGTCAATAACCAGAGACGATGGATTATATGAAGAAAAACATGGTATCAGGAATGGAAGAAAACTGATCAATAATCTGTGATATGATGACACACCTTTATTTTCTGGAAGTGAAAGAGGACTTAAAGTACTTACCTTCAGTATGACTTGCAGTTCAATGTAAACAGAACAAAAATTCACACAACTGGACCATTAAATAACATCATGGCAAATGGAGAAAAGATTGAAGTTGTCAAGCAGTTCATTTTTCTTTGATCCATAATCAATGCTCATGGACAAAACAGTCAATTAATCAAATCCCTTTATTTCAATAGACAAATATGCTGCAAAAGACTTCTTTATAAAGTGTTCAAGTACAAAGTGTTCTAAGGTGCACCTGACCTAATCCATTGAATTTTCAATTGCCTCATATGCCTGTACTGGGTCACTATGAGTCGGAACCGACTCCACGGCACATAACCAACCAACTAACCATATGCATGTGAAAGTTAGACAATAAATAAGGAAGACTTGAGAATAACTGATGCATTTGAATTACAGATTGGAGAAGAATATTGAAAGTATCATGTACTGCCAGAAAAAAAAAAAAGAAATCTGTCTTATAAGAAGTACAGTCAGAATGTTCCTTAGATACCAAGATGGTGAAACTTTATTTCTTATACTTTTAACATGTTATCAGGAAAAATGCCCCTGGAAAAAGACATCATGTGTGGTATAGTTGAAGGTCATAGATAAAAAAAAAAAAAGGATGCTTCCAAAGGAGATGGATTAATACAGCGACTACAACAATGGGATTAGACATAACTATTAATTGTGAGGACTGGGCAGTGTTTCATTCTGTTGTCCCTAGGGTCACTGTGAGTTGGAACCACCTCAAGGCATCTAACAACAAAACATGAGTTAGAACCAACTCAATGGAAATAGGGTTACTTTGTTTTGTTTTGTTTTGTTTTAATCTGAAAGTAGAGTTTTCTCATCTGGAAAATGAAAATGATTTCTAGTTACACGGTGATTATAAATATTAAAAGAATAATAACTACAAAGCATTTGAGACAGAGTACCTAACCCTATGGTAAGCATTATGCAAATCTTAACTTATAAAAATGCCCAGAACATTGCTTGGTACATAAGAGTTGTTGTGAAGTGCTGTCGAGTTAGTTTCAATCCATAGGGTTTCTGAGGAGGAGTTGGTGAGCTTGAACCACCGACCTTGCAGTTCAAATGGCTTTGCAGTCTGGTGCATTAACCCACAGCGCCACACCAGAACATAAGAGTAGGTAAGGTAAATGGTAGTTACCCCCACCCCCTACCCCCCACCCTCCACACACACACCAATAGCATCACTGTCTTAAGCACTGGGCTGCTAACTGCAAGGTAAGCAGTTCAAATCCACCAGCCACTCTGTGGGAGAAAGATGAGGCTTTCTGCTCTCATAAAGATTTAGTCTCAGAAACCCTATAGAGGGTAGCTATGAGTAGGAACCAATTCGACAACACACAGCAGCAGTAGCAGAGATCAAAGGAAGAACTCTCTTGGCACTGTAGAATAAGCATTGGATTGTTAAAAGATTTGCAGTTTAAACCAAACAGCTGCTCTGGGAGAAAAAAACAAGGCTTTCTGCTCCTATAACTCCCTCAGAAACCCTATGTAGGGTTGTTGTGTGTCAGAATTGACTCAATGGCAGTAAATGTGAGAGCCCAAACTGCCAATGAGTCCATTCTGAATTACAATGACCCTGTAGAAGGTTTTTTGAGTCTTTAAATCTTAAAGGGAACAGAAAAGCTTCACTTTTCTCCCTTAATCAGCTGATGGGTTTGAACTGCTGACTTTGCAGTTATCAGTTCAGTGCTTATTCTACAGTGCCACCAGGTGTCCTTAGAGGCCAAACAGACTGTCTTTTAAAAAGAGAATGTCCATTTAGGGAGAAAATAAGTTATTTCTTTGATAATTCAAGCATAAATTGGTGATGGACACTGTGATCAGCATGCAGTAGTTCAGAGGTCCTAATTTTTCATTGACTGTCCTGTAAGATTCAGAAGCAATTTGATGCATGGAAAGGAATTTTTAACCTGCTTTGGGGTATTTTAAGCAATGATTTAATGTGAGCTTTAACTCTACTCATGCCTATAAAGATTTATGTTCTGTTTGTGAAGTCAAATAATTTTGAATCAACCGTGTTGCATATATTCAGAAATAAAGGCCCTATAAATACACTCTTGTATCTATCTGGTTCCCTGGAAGTTGGAAACAGCCATGAATTTTTGTTGTGCTTTTCATTTTTCAGAAATGGCACATACAATAAATAAATAAATAGTTGGAAGGCAAATCAATACATTATAACTCTTCCTCTTGCCCATTTTAAATAGACTGTCATGAATACAGAACTGTAATCTTCTCCATACCAGTGTAAACCACAATGTGATCTTTCTCAGTTTTCAATCTGGAAATAAAGATCAACAAGAAGCCTGATGATATATCCTATACAGAAATGTTACAGAAAACAATTTGGTTTAAAAGAAAAGTCTTAGCCCTTTCCTTCTCAAAATCAAAGAAGTTCGTTCTCTGTTCCTTATAGCTGTAAAGTAGAGACTGAAAATAAACAACAAACTAACAGCCACCGGTACCAAACATAGAGCATTTAAGTAGTTCAGATGGGTGGTTCTATTGGACAACTTGTAAGGCACCCTCTGGCCCTAAGATTCTTTATTATGTACTTTGGGAGGAAGAAGGCTCTGATGTTACACGTATTCTACACGTATGCCAGCATCTACTTGGTTCTTTCTGTTAATCTAGTCAAGTTCCTTCAGAAAAATATCCAGGATGCAAGAAATTTGTGAGACTGCTTCTAGGTAGGCCCTGTACCACCTGTAATGGCAGTATTGTGCCTACCTGACTTGCAAATATCCATAATTAATTCTTGCAGTTTTTACTGCATATGCAAGTTACCTTAAAGTCAGTCTCCAGATCAGATCCCATGCACACTACCTACTGAGTACTGGAATGAGAATACCACCCGGTAGCACCAACCATTCTATAGGTACAATGTCCACTTATTCTAGTCAAATCATATGCAGGAGACAAGTACACACTATTGGCAATAGTGAACATCATTTTAATTACAAACAGACAATGTATAACAGGAAAAGTTTTAACAGTCATCAACAGCCTGGGTCAAAGCTGTCTATAGGTACCTCCTCTCCTTGTGGTGAGGATGAAGGACCCCAAGAATCTCCTCCGACCCAGCTCTATATTTCAGAGGTTGTATATTTCAGCACTCAGAGTGAAAAAAATAAGTTTTCCAGGCTGTTTTTCCAAAGAAACAGGGTAGTTAGGGGGTGTCAGTCCAGAATTATTGGCCTGGAATTGTGTCTCTTTAAGACTGTTGCTTACTTAAACCATTAGGCATCAGAAGGGGAGATGCAATGGTTTGCCCAAAGCCCAAAGATGCTACCAGCCAGGAAGAATGGGGAGCAATTATAGCCATTTGGGTCTACAAAGGACTGCATCACAGATGATTTGCTGCAGATTATTATATTTCTTTTATATATGAGGGAGCTTAAAAAAATACAAAATAATGGAATTAAAAGATAATATATTCCTTTTATATATGAGGGAGCTTAAAAAAATACCTACAAAAATGGAATTAAAAGATAATGGTATTTTTCCACAAACATTTTTGATGTCTCTTCAAATGTAACTGTATACAATTTTCCCATTTTCAGTTCCAATTTCAACTGGTTCAAAGATCTCTTCCTACAATCTTGCTTGCTTCTTGTTGTTAGGTGTCACAGAGTCATTTTCCTTTCATAACTATCCTATGTGACAAAATAAAACTGAACCCTAGGTATTCTTGGCTGTTATTTTGTGGAAGAAACTTGCCATATCTTTCTACCATGGAGCTGTTAGTCGGTTCAAAATACCAACCTTTTGGTTAGCCGCTAAGTGCTTAACCACTGTGCCATTACAAGCTTGTTTTGGTCTCTCCTATTTTCTGCCAATATTCCTAAAATCAAGGAGCTCTGGTAATGTAGTGGTTACGAAATGGATTGCTAATCTCAAGGTCAGCCTTTCGAAACTACTAGCTGTTCCATGGGAAAAAGAGGAGACTTTCTGCTCCCGTAAAGATTTATAACCTTAGAAACCCTATACAATCGGAACTGACTCCACGGCACACCGCCACCATTCCTAAGATCATACTCTGCAACTATTATCAATTTCTTCATCGTCTTCTCTCTTCCTTACCTTACCGCAATCTAGAATTTGCTTATTATATTGTCTCATAACACTACTAAATCTTCTCTTAATCTGTTTTATTGAAGTGATCTTTATCACTGTCTATATGCCTTCAATTCTGTTCAACACATTCCTCAGAGAGCAAGTTTCAGCGTCTCTTCTAACATCCATTTTAACCTTTTCCTTCTTTCTTGTCTTCTTAATGACGTTTTGCTTTCTGCCTATATGATGTTCTTTATGTCATCCCACAACTCTTTTTGGTCTTTGTCTTCAGTGTTTAATGTATCAAATCTGTTCTTTAGATGATCTCTAAAATCAGGTGGGATATATTCAAGGTCATATTTTGGCTCTTATGGACTTGTTTTCATTTTCTTCAGCATTAGTTTGAATTTGCATATGAGCAATTGAGGGTCTGTTCCACAATCTGCCCCGGTCTTATCTTGACTGATGATATAAAGCTTTTCCATCGTCTCTTTCAGCAGATGTAGCTAATTTGATTTTTATGTATTCCATCTGGCAAGGTCTATGCGTATATTCATTTCTTATGCTGTCTAAAGAAGGTATTTGAAATGAGAAAATCACTGATTTTGCAGAATTCGATCATGTGATCTTCAGTATCATTTCTATCACCAAGGCCACATTTTCCAACTACTGATGCTTCCTCTTTGCTCCCAACCTTTGCATTCCAATCACTGGTAATGATCAATACATCTTGATTGCATGTTTGATCAATTTCTGATTGAAGAAGTTGGTAGAATTCTTCTATTTCTTCCTCACTGGCTATAGTGGTTG
>NW_006408566.1:3516681-3518334 GCF_000296735.1 Chrysochloris asiatica
TTAGATGATCTCTAAAATCAGGTGGGATATATTCAAGGTCATATTTTGGCTCTTATGGACTTGTTTTCATTTTCTTCAGCATTAGTTTGAATTTGAATATGAGCAATTGAGGGTCTGTTCCACAATCTGCCCCTGGTCTTATCTTGACTGATGATATAAAGCTTTTCCATCATCTCTTTCAGCAGATGTAGCTAATTTGATTTTTATGTATTCCATCTGGCAAGGTCTATGTGTATATTCATTTCTTATGCTGTCTAAAGAAGGTATTTGAAATGAGAAAATCATTGATTTTGCAGAATTCTATCATGTGATCTTCAGTATCATTTCTATCACCAAGGCCACATTTTCCAACTACTGATGCTTCCTCTTTGCTCCCAACCTTTGCATTCCAGTCACTGGTAATGATCAATACATCTTGATAGCATGTTTGATCAATTTCTGATTGAAGAAGTTGGTAGAATTCTTCTATTTCTTCCTCACTGGCTATAGTGGTTGGTGTGTACATTTGAAAAATAGGACTATTAAGTGGTCCTCCCTGTAGGCTCATGGATATTATCCTATCAAAGACAGCATTTGTACCTCATGACTGATCTGGATATGTTCTTTTTGACAATGAATGCAACACCATTTTGTTCAGTTTGTCATTCCCAGTATTATAAACCATGTGGCCATCAGATTCAAAGTGGCAATACCAGTCCATTTCAGCTCACTAATGCCTAAGATATTGATGTTTATGTATTCCATTTCATTTTTGACAATTTCTAATTTTCCTAGATTCATACATTCTATGTTCTAATTATTAATGGATGTTTACAGCTCTTTCTCTTCATTTTTAGTTGTTCCCCATCAGCAAATGAAGGACCCACAGGCTTTACTCCCATGGGCTTTACTCCATTCACGTTATCTCGGTCAACTCTACTTTGAGGAGGAAGCTCTTCCCCAGTCGCATTTTGAGTGCCTTCCAACCTGAGGGGCTCATTTTCCAGCACTATATCTACAACGTTTCTCTGCTATTCGTAAGGTTTTCAGTGACTAAATATTCGGAAGTAGTTCGTTACTCATTCTTCCTAGTCTGTCTTCATCTGGAATCTCCTCTGAAGCCTATCCACCATGGGTGACCCTGCTAGTATTTAAAATACCAGTTGCATAGCTTCCAGAATCACAGTAACTCACAATCCACCACAGTATGACAAACTGACAGATGAAACTGAAACACTAAAGTGGTCAAGTAGGTATCATATTCATGGGTGGTAAAGCTTTTGTAAATATCATCCATATACTTTTTTGTTGTTGTTGTTTTAAAGCGTTTATTATGAATGAAGTGATAGTTTACATTGTAGAAAACCGGTTTTGCATTCAAGCAATCATATTTTGTTTCATTGCAATGATTATAATCACCTCCATGCACCATCAGTTAACATTATTTGCCTCTAGTCCCTTTTTGTTTTTTGTTTTTGATGTACAAAAAAAAAAAAAAGCAAAAATACATACTTCTTTAAACAATTAAAAGGCACATTTTGCAAGCCTGCCTCCTGGCCACCAGCACACAGCCTTTCTCTTTTCATGAGTCTAGAGTCATCAGCTGCTCTATCTCTACATGCTATCACCTCTGCCTCAGTCTTTGTTATCACTGCTTCTCCAGTTAAGATCCCC
>NW_006408566.1:3521214-3522610 GCF_000296735.1 Chrysochloris asiatica
AATATCAATTAGAGATTATTTCCCCAAATAAGGCTATAGATTCAATGTCGTTATGATTAAAAGTATAATATTTTAGTGTGTACCAACTGAACCATTTCATTACTATGGCTATGTGACAAACTACTTGTAAACTCATGATCTGAAGCTGAATTTGCTTTCATTTGGGAAGGACTCAGTGAAAACTTCTTGTTTCTGTTCAATGCAATATTCAAGCAGTTGGAATTGCTTACAAAGACAACAGAATTATCTGAAGACTTGTTTTTCATGTATTTGGCTTGAGTTAGTTGCTAGAACATCTGAAATTGAAACAACTAGGACTCTTGGGACATTTCTTTCTGTTCCTATGCATTCTTTCCTTGTGAGCATCCCAGCACAGTTGCTTTAAGGTAGACAGACATTTCCATGTCTGCTCAAGGTTCCTGAGGTGCATTCACAGGAGAAAGTGCCAGGTGGAAGTGTTAACAGCTTTCACGACTCAGCTTTGGAAGGTTTATATTCCTTCTGCCATAATCACAAAGCCATTCAGAATCAATATAGACCATACTCTCGAGGAGAAATAGAAAGAATATGTGGAACAGGATAAATTGATGGAGCCATCTTTGAAAAATACAGTATGAAACAAGAAAATTCTAAATAATTCTATGATTATCATAAAAGGCCAAAGGTCTATGATTAGCCAAGATATTTCCAAAGAGGGGAGAAATGCCAAAACATTACAATATAACAATGTAAAGTGATATTGGCAGACTGCTGTTAGGTGTCATTGAATCGGATCGAACTCATCTTGATCCTCTGCACTACAGAATGAAACACTGCCTAATCCTGTACCATCCTCACAACTGTCCTATGTTTGAGCTCACTGCTGCAGTCATTGTGTCAGTCCATCTCATTGGTGGTCTTCACAAATATATTGCATCCGAATCTACAGTTTAACAAGATGTCTAGATGATTCTTAAAGATCTTATGTGTACATAAGTATCATCCCCATCCTGTTAAAAGTAGATTCTCATTCAGCCTATCTGTGAGGAAGATGCAAACTTTCAGCAGGAGGTCTGCAGAGCAGCTAATTATTTATTATGGTCCTTCTACTTAAATTTCTCTATTTTGTGTTGTAAATCCAAGCCTCTGATCTGGTGTTACACTGGACTGCTAACAGCAAACTCAATAATTCAAACCCACCAGACACTCCTGGGAAACCCTATACAAGATCACTATGAGTCGATGTCACGTAACAACAAGAACAACATGCCTGTGATTATGGACCCATTTTGAAGTGAATTGCTAAGGATTATGAATCAAAGTGGGGTTAAGGAGTAAAGATTATAGTGGATCAAAGAATTAAAGATTCCCCCCACCCTTAATTTCCTTTAAGGACATGTTATTATTGTTAAGTACC
>NW_006408566.1:3523550-3524567 GCF_000296735.1 Chrysochloris asiatica
GAAGGCTGAAGTCTTTTATCATCATCAATAAGTGCTTCAAGTTCTCTTTGCTTTAAGCAAGCAATGTTATGCCATCTGCATATCACAGGTTTTTTAATGGCTGTTCTTCCAATCCTGATACCACATTCATCTTTAATACAGTTCAACTTCTCAAATTATTTGCCCACCATACTGACTAAATATATTGAAAGGATATAATCCTGACACACAGGTTTTCTGATTTTTATTCACATAATATGCTTTTTTTGTTTAAACAACTTCCTTTTGGTCTATGTACAGGTTCAATATGATCATAAATAAGTGTTGTAAAATTTCAATTATTTGAAATGTTACCCATAATTTGCAATGATCAATACACTTGGATGCCTTTGCATAGTCAGTTAAATGCAGGGACATATATCTTTGTGCTATTCTCTGCTTTCATTCAAGATCCAGATGACATAAGCAATGATATCCCTTATTTTCAGTCCTCTTATGAATTCTGCTTAATTTCTGGCAATTCCCTGTCGATGTACTGCTGCAGCTATTGTTTAATTGCCTTTGGAGAAAACTTTACTTGTATGTGATATTAACAGTATTGTTGGATTGTGTCCACCTTTCTTTGCAACAGGAACAAATGTGGATCTCTTCCAGTGAATTGGTCAGGTAACTAGCTGTTAAATCTCTTGGCATATATGAGTGAGCACTTCCAACATAGTATCCATTTGTTGAAATATTTCAATTTATACTTTAAATTCTTGCAGTCTTGTTTTTCACTAATGCCTACAGTGCACCTAGGACTTCTTCCTTCACTATCCTTAGTTCTGATCATAAACTGCTTCCTGAAATTGTTGAATGTCAACCAACAATTTTTTTAAATGTTTTATTGTGTTATGTGATCGTTTACATAGGAAAACATTATCTTTCCACTCATCCTATCATATAGCGTTTCCTTGCCATGGTTACAATCCCCTCCATGAATCATCAACCAACCAAAGAGTATACCCTGCAAGCCTGCCCCTCCAGTAGTCAGCACAC
>NW_006408566.1:3526997-3528262 GCF_000296735.1 Chrysochloris asiatica
TACTGTTGTGATCATCACATTTATTCCTGCTAACAGTTACTAATGATTGAGTCATAAAATATTATCACTATCATGCCTGTCCCCTTTCACCATATCCATCTGGAAAAGAAGGAAACTATTCGATGGGGATTCTCCCTAATCCCCTCATTCTGAAACTAAGCAAACTCATGAAAGCTTGTAAACCCACCAATTCATGCTTTTATAGACCATGCCCCCCATTTTTGATAGTCAATGTCTAAATTTCATCCCTGGTGACTGTTGAATTATTTTTCTGGTCTTTTTCTAATTGTTGCAAGTGCCATGTTAAGTGCTGACTTTGCTTATTTCTTCATTTTGAATGTGTGCATTTATTGCTATAAATTTCCTTACCAACACTGCTTTTGTTGTATCTCAAAGGATTTGGTAGGTTGTGTTCTTGTTCTTATTTGTCTCAATGAATTTTTTTATTTCATTTTTCATTTGTCCTATTACCCAGTAACTTTTAAGTAGGTTGTTGGAAATGTACAGGCATTGTACATACACAGTTTCCATGTATTTGATTTTGTTTCCTTGATCTCCCTACTATTGATTTATAATTTTATAGCATTGCTATCTGAGAAGACTTTTTCTAGTATTTTAATGGTTTTAAATTTTTTGAGAAATGCACTGTGAGATTACATATGGTCTATTCTGGATAGTGCTCCACATGCACTTAAAAAAAGAATGTGCACTCTCCTGTTGATGGGTGGAGTGCTCTGTACAAATCTTTGAGGTCAAAATGGTTGCATATACTTCCTCTTTGTATTTGTCAAGTTTGTTTATAGTTGTTCTTTCATTTTTTTGAAAGTGGTGTATCAAAATCTCCTGCTATTATTGTGGTTGTTATTAGGTACCATTGAGTCAATACTGACTCATAGTGACCTTATGCACAACAAAATGAAACACTGCCTGTACTCAGCCAATCTCACAATCGTTGCTACACCTGAGCCCACTGTGCCAATCCATCTAATTGGGGGTCCTCGTTGTTTTCTCCGACCCTCCACCTTACCAAGGGACTGGTCCCTCCTGATAATATGTCCAAAGCATGAGAGACAAAGTCTGGACATCCTGGCTTCCAAGGAGAACTATGGCTATACATATCCAACACAGATCTGTTTGTTCTTGTGGCAGACCATGGTACTTTCAATACTCTCCTCCTACACCATAACTCAAATGCATCAATTCTTCTGAAGTCTTCCTTATTCACTGTCCAACTTCCTCATGCATACGAGATTATTGAAAATAAC
>NW_006408566.1:3528882-3530202 GCF_000296735.1 Chrysochloris asiatica
GAAAATCTTTGCATAGTCAATAAAGCACAGGTAAATATCTTTCTGGTATTCTCTGCTTTAAATCACAATCTGACATCAGCACTAATACCCTCATTCCACGTCCTCTTCTGAAACTGGCTTGAACATCTAGAAGTTCTATGTCAATGTATGGTTGCAGCCATATTTGAATTATCTTTAGTAAAACTTTACTTGCATGGGATATTAATGATATGGCCTGATGATTCCCACATTATGTTGGGTCACTTCTCTTTGGAATGAGAGCAAATACAGTTCTCTTCCAGTCAGCTGGCCAGGTAATTGTCTTCCAACCCCCTTGGCAAAGATGAGTGAGTGCTACGAGTGTCACATCAGTTTGTTGTATTTCATTAGTTTCCAGTGCCTGGTTGTTTGCCAATGCCTTCAAAGAATGTTGGACTTCTTTCAAGATCATTGGCTCTTAAACATATGCTACTACCTCTTGAAATGGTTGAATATCAGTCATTTCTTTTTGGTGCAGTGACTCTGTGTAATCTTTCCATCATCTTTTGATGTTTTCTTCATGATTCAATATTTAGCTTATTGAATTCTTCAGTACTGCTATAGAGGCTAGAATTTTTTTCTTCAGTTCTATCATCTTGAGAAATAGTGAATATATCCTTTTCTTTTGGTTTTCTGATCTAAGGTTTTTATGCATTTTATTATAATATTTAAGTTTGTCTTCTCCAGGTGATGTTTGAAATTTTCTGTTCAGTTCTTATACCTCCTCACTTCTTCCATTTACTTTAACATCTGTATGCTGGAGAATAAGTTTCAGAGTCCCTTCTGACATCCATTTTGCTCTTTTCTTTCTTTCTTGTCTTCTTAATGGCCTTTTGCTTTCTTCCTGTATGATATTCTTGATATTATCCTGAAGCCCTTCTGGTGTTCGACCATTTGTGTCTAAAGCATCAAATCTGTTCTTCAAATGATCTCTAAATCCAGCTGGGGCATATTAAAGGTCATATTTTGTCTCTCATGGACTAGTTTAAATGTTCTTCATCTTCATCCTGATATTGCTTAAGAGCAACTGATAATCTGTTCCACAGTCTGATCCTGGACTTATTTTGACTAATGATATGGAGATTTCCCAACATCTCTCTACACAGATATTGTCAATTTGAATTCTGTGTATTTAATGTGTTAAGGTCCATCTGTAGAGTCAAATTTTATGTAGTTTAAAACAGGTATTTACAGTGAAGAAGTCATTGGTTTTACAAAATTCTTTCATGCAATTTCTAGCATCATTTCTATCACCAAAGCCACATTTTCCAACTACTGATCCTACCTCTTTTTTCCAACTTT
>NW_006408566.1:3538401-3567094 GCF_000296735.1 Chrysochloris asiatica
GACAGTGTATTGAAGATTCCTGCTTCTTTATTCATTCTGCTATACTCTGCCATTTTTCTGGCACGTATTGATGGTCAGTGCAATTATCAATAGGTTTCACCTGATTGCAGTCATTTTGCTCTTTGGTTTTTTGTGTGTGTGTGTGGTGCTACTGGTTTCATTATTCTGCATGCTTCCCTGTCTCTTATGCTGAGTTAATGTCTTTAGGAATGTATTGTCAGTTTGTTCAGAGTTTTAATGTTTATATGATCTTCATGGATTTCCCTTTTCTTCATTGGATGTGAAGGTGTTTTCAGTTTCTCTGGGTTACCCTGTGCTTTATGTATTTCTTCCTCATTTTAATAAAGTCTGTTTTTTCCTGAAATCTACCTGACCTCCTGATCCTCTGGAACTCTGTATCTATACTTTTCCCTCCCTTAACTTTGTAGTTGTCCTTACCTTAGATTGACATCCCAGATTATTTATTACCAACCTCATAATTTTGTTCTACTCTGGACACTTTCATTTCTCAACCGAATTCTAGGTGGTGATACCATGTGTGTAAATTTCTGGTTGTTGTCTGCTCTTGTTGGTTCTGTCCAAAGAACTCCCTTTAATATATTTTGGAAAGTTGACTTGACTTTTATAAAGTCCTTTAATTTCTGTTTATTAGGAATGTTCTCATTTCACCATCATATTTGATGGACAGCTGTCTTTGGTATATGATTCATGGATGGTAGTTTTTTTTTTTTTTTCCTTAGATGTTATTGTGTATGTCTCATCAATGCCTTCTTGCCTGCCTGATTTCTGCTGAGATATCAGAGCTGAGATATCTTATTGGTTTTCCTTTGTGGATAATATTTCTTTTTTCCTGGAGATGCTTTCAGGATTCTTTCCTTGTCTTTGATTTTGGAGAGTTTGATTATGATATGTTTTGGAATCTGTCTTGCCTGGGGTTCATTCAGCTTCTTGAATGTTTATCATCTTGTCCTTCAAAATGTTAGGAAATTTTTTTCCAGCAGCTCTTCAACTCTGTTTTCTGTTGTTTTCTTTGTCTCTTGTTGTTCTAGAGTTCTAATCGTCGATAGGTTATTCCTCTTTGTGTTGTCCCACAGGAATCCTAGACTTTCTTCAGAGTTTTTCATTCTTTTTCCTAATTGTACTTTTATCTTACTAGTATTGAGAGATTTACCTTCAAACGCACTAATTCTGACTTCCATTGATCCAATACTACTCCTTTGCTTTTTCAGTGTATTGTCCATTTCTGATATCTTACTATTGATCATTTGGATTTCTATTTTCAGATTTTGTATCCTCTTCAATGCTATATCTATTTTATTTGTTTGTTCTTGTCATGATTTTCTGATATTCCTTACTTTCCTCAATCTTTCTGTGAGATATTTGGAGAACCTCATTATCATTCTCCTGACTTCTTTTTCAAGCATTCCCAGTGCCTCTTTTTCCTCAAAATCTTTTTCCATGTTACCCTCTTGGTTGTTTGTTTGAGCAATTCTGTGTAGTTTTTCATGTGGACAGAAGTTTTCTGCTGCTTTCTAGGCATTGTGGTGTTGTTTTATTTATATTAAATTGACAAACTTATCTTGGTGTTTTGCCTCCTGGTAGATACATTCAGGAGATGAAATTTTCTTTTAACTGTTTGTACAGTTAAATTCAGACTGGATTTAACAGACATTGGTTGTAGTCAATGCTTTGGTGTATTGCTGGTATTGGTTCTTGCCCAATTGTTAGAAATATCAAAGTATGACTGTGGCTTGGCTGTATGGTCACATTAGCTGTCTCCTGTCATGTGAAACAAGAAGATAAAATTCTCCCACAAGAGAGAATGAGGACAAAAAAACAAACTAAAAACAAAACCCAGAAAAAACAATATGAAGATAGTAAACATGGAAAATAATATAACAATAATAATAAAATAAAAACAACAAGGAACCAACAGTGGAAATTTAAGGATAATTCTGTATTACTACTTTCAGCTTCTGACATTTGTCTTCACTGCCATCTAGGAAATTTCAATATGTTTCCACTGTGTATTTGATTTCATTTCTGTATATTTCATCTGGGGAGATACATGTGAATATTTTCTGTTTATGTTATTGAAAAAAATTTTTCAATGAATAAGTCATTGGTCTTGGAAAATTCTATCATATGCTCTGCCATAATTTCTATTACCAAGGACACATTTTCCATTTAGTTTGTAAATTTGCATGTTTATCTCTATATAACTAGTTAATATGCACCAGATCATCTCATTGATTCTGTATTTTCATCATTTAGCAAAGAGGCAAAAATATTCTCTTGTGGGATTTATATTCAGATAAATGGAATGAGACAATAGCCATAAAAACTGCAATTTTTTTTTTCCCTAATCGAAGATAAGTGCTTTTGGTCCCAAAGAAAGAATAATATTAAAGTGACTATAGTAAATTTGTTAAAGTTAGAAAGACTGAAGCTGTTGCCTCAGCTTCAAAAGTTACTAGTCCATATCCATAGGCAAGTTTGTTAATGTTTTCCACTTTATCTTACTCACCATTTAAAAATAAATATAACAAATTATCTTTTATAAGATTCCTTTTATTGTAAGTTTTAAATGATATCAAACAGATGGGGATGCAAATAGCTTTCTACTTTCTTTATACTTACCAGGGATATTATCAGGATTAAAAAATATATATATATCAAAAATTTTAATGACAAAGAAAAGTTAAAGGTGAAGAAAATAAATAAAACTAAACTTAATCCTACTTAAGTAGAGTATAAAAATAAGGTCTTCCCAAATATCTAATGCATTAACCTACTATCATCAATTGATTTTAAATGCCTACTAATTGTCAGGTACTGTTCTTGATTCTGGAAATGCAAATATAAATTCAATTAATTCAATTTCTGAAGTTCGTTTGAATCATGAAAAGCAGCAGACCAATAGTCAATTTTAACATAATGTGATGACTGTTGTAATGGAGTAGTACCAGATTTATAGTATAAGTGCAGGGAACTATCCAAGTTTGTCTGTGAGGTTGGGAAATATTCCAAAGAGAAGGTCATAATTCAAGCTGTGAGTTCTGCTGCCTGACTTACAAAAATTACATTTCCAATGAAATAATAGGTGCAATGGAACTAAATCATTAAAAAAAAATGCTTTTATGGAATTCCGAGCATTTTTTTTTCTATACAAGAGCAAAAGATAGACATAGTCACAGATGATGAGGACAGAGAAGTTAGCGAGGTCCCCATCAAGTCACTGCTGACCTTACCTTACATAAAGAAATGATACGGTGGGTTTTACAATGAAGTTCTACCACTCTGGAAACCAGTTGGAAAATTATGAGACTGGAAGGAGAGAAATGAAGGTCTAAATCAAGACAGAAGAAAGAATAATGGAAATCATGAGATGGAAATGAAAGATATTTAAGAGGTAGAAGCAGTGAGTCAAAAATAACTCTCAGGTGTCTGAAAAATGCTTAAGATTCATTTGTTAAGATATGCAGCAAGAGCACTCATTTAGATCAGACAGGACTAGGGTAAAATCATGAAGGATGCAGTATTAATAGAGAAAAAAGATGGGAAAGAGCTTAAAGAAAACTAGCAAGAAACATAGAAGAAATACCAATAGATAGGTGTAGATACTTTGTTAAGTGCCAGTGAGTTGGTTCAAATTCATAATGAACTTCTATAGTGTTTCCTAGGGATAGCCACTGAGTTTGAAATAGTGACCTTGTAGTTAGCAAGCTATGTTTATCCTACAGCACCATATACTGATTTATGGAAATACTGAATGGTTTCACATGAGGAAAGTTGTGTGTCAGGGTTGTATCCTCTCATTGTAATTATTCCATCTGTATCCTAAGCAAATAATCAGAGAAGGTGAATTACATAGAAACAAATGGCATCAGGAATGGGAGAACACTTATTAACAACCTGTGACATGCTTGTTGTTGTTGTGTTGTTAGGTGCCATCGAGTCTGTACAAACTCATAGTGACCCTATGCACAACAGAATGAAACACTGCCTGGTCCTGAGCCAGCCACTCTCAAACCCATTGATGCAACCATTTTGTCAATCCTTCTCTCTGGGGTCTTCCTCTTTTTCTCTGATCCCTCCGCCTTACCAAACATGATACACTTCTCCAGTGACTGGTCCCTCCTGACAATATGTCCGAAGTAGGAGAGACAAAGTTTGGCCATCCTGGCCTCCAAGGAGCACTCTGGCTGCACTTCTTCCAACACAGATCTGTTGGTTCTTTCGGCAACCCATGAACTTTCAATATTCTCCTCCAACACCACAACTCAAAAGCATCAATTATTCTACGGTCTTCCTTATTCACTGATGCAGATGACACAACTTTCTTTCTAAAAGCAAAGACGACAAGAAACATTTACTGATGCTGTCAGCATGGGTTACACCTCAATGTAAAGAAAACAAAAAATCATCGCAACAATCATCACAACTGGATTAGTAAGCAACATTATAACAAACTGAGAAAAGAATGAAGTTGTCAAATCTTCACTGGAACAGAAAGTCTCTTCTCTTTCGACAAAGTAGTAGTAGACTTGCACCACTGACTTTACAAGCAGCCCACCTTGTAACCCACTACCTAGAAAACGTAAAGTAACTAGAAAAACTATGATAATTGTTTCAAGTAGAATAAAGTGGGATTTCTAACTGACTTCAAGAAAATACTATGGGTTACATCAGGCACACTCTAGTCCTTAAAGTGATATCTTTGGCCTTTAATACTTTAAAGAGGTCTTTTGTAGAATATTTGACTAATGCAAACCATCTTTTGGTTTCTTGAATGCTATTTCCATGAGAAGGAGCCTGGTAGTTTAGGCAATTACAAATTGGGCTGCTAACCAGAAGTCATTGGTTTGAATCTACCAGTTTCACCATGGAAGAAAGATGAGAGGCTTTCTGTTCCAATAAATATTTTGAAGCCTCAGAAATTCTAAACTTGGTCACTATAAGTCAGACCTGAATACAAAATCACTACCACCACCACTTGCATGAGAGTTGATTGTGAATCTAAGAAAACAGAAGTCTTTGACAACATCAATCTTTACTCCATTTATCAGGAACTAATTTATTGGTTAAATTGTGAGGATTTTAATTTTCTTTATATTGAAATGCATTTCATACTAAAAATTGCAGTTTTAATATGAATTGTATTTCTAGTCTTCTTCACTTTTGGCAAGCAAGATTGTATCATCTGCAAACTGCAGATTGTTAATGAGTCTTCTTCCAATCCTGGTGGCATGCTATTCATATAATCCAGCTACTCAGATGATTTGCTCAGCGCACAGACTAAATAAGTATGGTAAGAGGATACAACCTTGACACACTCTTTGCTGAGTCAAAACCATACATTTCCTTGTTCTATTCAGATTAAGTGTCTTTTGGTCAATGTAGAAGTTCCTCATTAGGACAATTAAGTGTTTTGAAATATCCATTATTTGCAATGTTATCCATAGTTTTTCATAATCCACACAGTAGAATGCCTTTGCATAGTCCATAAAACACAGGTAAACATCTTTCTGTTATTCTCTTCTTCAGTCAAGATCCAACTGATGTAAGCAATGCTATTCCTAGTTCCACATCCTTGTCTTAATCCAGCTTCAATTTCTGTCAGCTTCTTTTTGCTGCTGCAACTATTTTTAATTATCTCCAGCAAATTTTCACTTGTATGTGATATTAATGATATTGTTTGATGATTTCTGCATTCTGTTGAATCACCTTTCTTTAGAATGGGCACAAATATGAATCTCTTCCAATTGGTTGGCCAAGTAGCTGTCTTCCAAACTTCTTAGTATAGATGAGTGAGTGCTTCTAGTGCTGCATCAGTTTGTGGGAATACATTAATTTGCCTTCTGTCAATTTCTGGAGCCTTGCTTTTTGCCAAAGCCTTCAGTGCAGCTTGGAATTCTTCCTTCAGTACCACTGGTTCTTGATCATATGGTAACTCTTGAAATAATTGAACATCAACCAATTCTTTTTATGACTCTTTGTAATCTTTCCATCTTCTTTTGAAGATGGGTTTTCTTCATCATCATTCAGTATTTTGTCCAGAGAATCCTTCAATCTTTCAAGTTGAGACTTGAATTTTTTCTTCAGTTATTTCAGCTTTAGAAATGCTGAGTTTATTCTTGCATTTTGATCTATAATAAAGTGTGCAAAGATCTCTGACACCAGGTCTTTTCAGGTTTTATTGTAATACTTAACTTTGTCTTCTAGAGCTGCCCTTTGGAAGTTTCTGTTCAACTGTTTTACTTCATTTCTTCCAGTCACTCTAGCTTCTGTATGTTCAAGATCAAGTTTCAGACTCTCTTATGATATCCATTTTGATCTTATCTTTCTTTTTAATTATCTTTTACTTCCTTCATGTATGATGTTCTTGGTTTTATCCCACAATTCTTCTGGATTTGATCACTAGGTCTAATACATCAAGTCGGTTCTTGAGAGGGTCTCTAAATTCAGGTTGGATATTTAAAGTCATATTTTGGCTCCCATGGACTTGTTTTCATTTTCTTCAGTTTCAGCCTAAACATGCATTTGAGCAATTGATGGTCTGTTTCACAGTCTCCTCTAGACCTTATTTTGACTGATGATATTAAGCTCTGCTATTATCTCTTCCCACAGATATAGTCTGCTTGATCTCTGTGTATTCCATTTTGTATAATCACCATTTATGTTGTTTAAAAAAGGTATTTACAATGAATAAGTCATTGGTTTTGGAAATTATATTATGGAATCTCCAGCATTATTTCTGTTATTAACACCGTATTTTCCAATATTGATTCTTCCTCTTCATTGCCAACATTCACATTCCAATCATCAGTAATTATCAGTGCATCTTGATTGCTTGTTTGATCATTTTCAGACTGAAGAAGATGGTAGAATTCTCAAATGTCTTCATCATTGGCTTTAATTTAATGGTTGGTATATAATTTGAATAATACTCATAATAACCAATATTCCTTGAAGTGGTGTTGATCAGTGCCATCAAATCAGTTTCAACTCATAATGACCTGTACAGGATTTCCAAGAAGAAGCTGGTGGATTAGACCTACCTACTTTGCGATTAGCAGTGCAGTGTTTATCCTACCAGAACTCAGGTATTTCTTGTAAGCATATAGTTATTATTGTATCACAGACAGTATTGTATTTACAGATGGATCTTGAAATTCTCGTTTTGATGATGAATGTATTGGCATTGCAGTTCAATTTTTCATTCCCAGCAGAGTAAATCATATGATTGTCAGATCCAAAGTGGTTAATGCCCATTCATTTCAGTTCACAAATCTCTCGAATTTTAGGAGAAACTTTCTATCCCTTATCCAAAAGCTGTAACTAAACAGAAATTTTCCTGATGGTTTATCTCTGTTTTTGTAGCTGGCTTGTGGTCATTTCTATCCTCTGAGACTTTTGAGTCATCAAAAGTTTGTGGTCTGACTTTCTACATTGATTGGGCAGCATACGTTTTCTCTTGTTACAATGAGTGTGTCGACTGCTAGTAAGCAGGCAATTGAATACTGGGGATCAATAGTTGTTCTCAACCAATTAAAAAATGAAGGTCATCAGACCCACCTATCATTCTGAATCACACTCTTTTGACATTTTGCACCTCATGTAGTTCTCATCTATTTAAAACTCAGCCATTCTTAAAAAATGTAATGTATTTTATTTTCTGTTTTTGTTTTTTTGTCTTTTACTTTGGGTACTTGATAAAAAGGTGTGGGGTCTGATTTTCCACGACTTCACAGATGGGAAAGAGAATCAAACTCAACATTAGCCCACAGTCAGTTCCTATGAGGCAGAGGTCAAACATATCTCAGTTCTCTTTCCTCCTTTGTCAATTCTGACACCAATCTTCCTTCCTGTGTTAGATAATCCATTGCAATGACCACAAAGAACTTCCTTCCTGTGACACACTCTTCTTTTCTGTGTTAGATAATCCATTGCAATGACCACAAAGAACTCACAGACAATACTCATAATTAAGAGGTTTATTGTTATTAAAACAACAGGATTTACAATTCATGGACTTGTTTTAATTTTCTTTTTAACAGATTAAAATTCATGATCAGAAATATTCAGGATACAGTTCTTCCAGTAAGACATGCCTCCTTGATCCTTGGCCTTTCAGCCATGTGACCTCTTGGCCTCTGCTCTACTTGGACAATGTTACAGAGCGCTTTTAGCATTGCTGATAAATGCCATAAGGGCATGCCACTCTGCCATAAAACTCAAGCCAAAGGTACTAAGCTCTAGCTCTGTAGGTCACCATATTTAATTCCCCCAATTAAGTGCCTGAAGTCACCCCATTCCACAAGTACCCAAAGCACTCAGCTTTACTCATTCTGTGGTTCAGAAATTGCAACTCTCTGTCATGTGTTCTGACTCTTCTCTTTGTGACTGTTGCTCCTCTGTTAATTCTCTGTTGCTCCTTTGAGGTCACAGCTCTATGTCCTACATCCAGTTGGTTCGGTACTGAAGGATCTCAGAGTCCAAAGGAAGCACTTTGCTCCTTGTACCTTCTTTCTTGATAGTGGTGGGATCTCTTCCTGCCTCAGAGATTGCTCATTTTATACCCAATGGAATGAAAAAAAATTGACCAATCTCCATATTGGAGTTCCAAGTTTTTACAATTATAATTAACTGTTAACAATCACTAACAACTGGATTATATAATCCTGCCAGCATCTTTTCCTACAGCTGAGTCCATGCTCTTGCCACTGTACCAATCCATGTCATTGTGGGGTGTGGGGGAATCTTCCTTTTTTTCTCTGACCCTCTACTCTTCAAAGTATGAGAGACAAAGTTTGGCCATCCTGACCCCCATGGAGCACTCTGGTTGTATTTTGCCAGCACAAATCTATTTGTTCTTTTGGCAGTCCATCGTACTTTTAATATTCTCCTTCAACACCATAGCAGAAATGCATCAATTCTTCCATGATTTTATTCACTGCCCAACTTTCCTATGCACACTAGGTTATTGCAAATATCATTTCTTGGGTCAGGCGAACCTTAGTCCTCAAACTGACATCTTTCCTCTGGAGCACTTTAAAGAGGTCTTGTGCAGCAGATTTGCTGAATGTAATATGTCATTTGATTTCTTGAGTATTGCTTCCATAAGTGTTGATGGTTGATCTGAGCAAAATGAAATTTGAGACAACTTCAAACTTTTCTCCATTTGTATGGTTGTTGTTCATTGGTCCAGTCGTGAAGATTTTTGTTTTATTTACCTTGAGATGGAACCCATACTGAAGACTGTGGTCTTTGATCTTCAACAGTAAGTATTTTAAGTCCTCTTCACCATCAGCAAGCAAGGTTGTATCATATATATAATATATACATATGCTGGGTTTCAAAAACGATGCTTTTGTTTGTTTTCTTTTTTAATTCCAAGACTGGATTTATCACTGCTTCCCACCTTCCAGCTTATGAGAATCAAGCAATCCTATGTGGTGTCTCTTAATGCCAACATTATAACAATCTTGACATGATGAATATGTCTACATTCCTTTTAGTTTTGTTCACTGCACCTTTTATCTTATTTTACAGTTGCAAAACTTTTGATCAACATTTAGGCAGGATTGTATGGGCTAAGCGGGACAGAGGTAAATAGTGTTGTATACTCAATCTTTGAACAACAGGGCTCTGGAGTACAGGGATTTAGGCATGGTTGGGATGGGTAAAAGAGGGGAAATAATATTAATATGCTTGGCTGTCTTTTAAATCTTGGTTTCCTTTGCTTACTACTGTAAAATAGACATTTAAGGGGAGAAAAAGAGGAATAGCCAGAAACATCACCATAGAAAGCTTGTAAGTCTGTCTTAAGCTGCTTGGAATACCTAAATTGGGGCTAGAACTTGCCCAAGGAAGGAGGCTTCCTTTGCATTGCATAAGACTATAGGTGGAATCTGGATCCCCATCTAGAATTTTCAGAGGTGGGAAATTTCCACTTGAAAGGACAAGCAGACCAACATGGAGCTACTTAGAAGAACAGAAGATACTTCTTGAAAGAAAGAGCAACAGGAAAAATAAAAAACAATAATGGCAGTCTGAATTACTACTATAAGAACAAGCAAGCTCTTCAGAGAGGAGCCATCAAGGCAAGTGTCTGGGTCCCCTCAAGGCAAACCCCCTTCTAAGACTGAGACTCAAGGGAATAAATGAGCAGGCATGTGGTCTTGCTGGTGACCCTGTTGGTCTATTGATAAGGTGAATTTTGGGGAAAAAACAGCAATGAAGTTCTGAGCTAAGTCTGACCACATTCAGCAGACTCCTGTCAACCTGGATTAAGACCTGGTTGGCCAGCACTATGGTGAGACCTAGGGACTTCTGGACCCAGGGACAGGGACATAGTCACAGAGGGCTAGAGCAGAGAGTGAAGCACCCAGCTGATATAAGTGAGGGGAAATACACAAGGACATCCATACTTTCAGATAGCACCCATTTGACTTGGCTTCAATAACTAGATGATCAGAACTAAAGTAGAAGAAGAAAGAAGAGGTTAAAAAAAAAAAGAGTAATCCGCTACAATTTAATAAACTTGATCTGGTAGCATAGTGGTTACGAATCGGGCTGTGAACCTTAAGGTCAGCGGTTCGAAACTTTCTCTGCGGAAGAAAGATCAGGCTTTCTACTCCCGTAAAGATTTACACCTTCAGAAACCCTGTACAGAGTCGCTATGGGTCGGAACCGACTCGATGGCACTTAACAACAATAACATATTTATGGATGTAATAGCTCAAAAGATGGAACAAATCTTTACAGCAAGGATCATTCCCACCCCCTCAGTACACAGGATTGACAGGGATGGGCAACTTAGACATTGGCTACCCTAATGGGAGGACTGCAAAGGCACAAAGTGACTGGCTTACAAGTTTTCAAGAGGGAGCCTAGTTTCAGAGGGTACGGAGAAGGTAGAATCTCCACTGAGTGGTTTCCAACCTGTCTGGACATGGCTGGTGAAAGGAGATGCAGATAAGACTCTTGTGATTCAATAGTGAATAATTGCTATCAACACTGGTTGTGAGTGTTGCAAATGTAAAGGCACAGGTTTTGTAGCAAAAGGGGGGAAGTGCTTGGTTTTGCAGTTCAGGAGCAGAGGACCCTGGGACCATGAAGGGAGAAGAGCGGAGTACGGGACCCTATCCAGAGAAACAATGACACCAGAGATAGAGGCAGAGATGATGCCGTGGAATGATGGAGTGGCTGGGGACCCTGGACTCAGGGAGGGAGAAGGGCTGTGTGCTGACCGCCAAGGTGGTGGGCTTGCAGAGTGTGCCCTTTGGTTGTTTATTTGGTTGTATATTCCTGAGTGCTTCAGTGTTGTTGTTGTTGTTAAGTGCCATCGAGTTGGTTCCAACCCATAGTGACCCTGTATAGGGTTTCCAAGGAGCAGCGGGTGAGCTTGAACTACTGTCCTTGTAGTTCAAACAGCTTTACAGTCTGGCGTATTAACCCACAGCGTAACACCAGGACTCCATTAAACAAAAACAAAAACAGAGAGAATGGAAGCATATGCTATTGAATGATCATGCATGGAGGGGATTGTAATCATTGCAATGAAATGAAATATGATAGGGTGAATGTAATGCTGATGTTTTCCCATGTAATTTATCGCCCAATTCACAATAAAAACTTTAAAAAACGTTTTGGTCAAATCAAAGTTAGATTTCTTTAGCTTCCTCTGGTATAGATTTAATGCAGTTCTACTCTGCATACATGAGGTTGTAATGAGTTGAAATAGATTTGATGACAACTAATTTGGGACTTTGAAGTCCCGGTGTGGCACTGCAGGTTAATGCATTGGATTGTAAAGTCAGTTTGAACCACAAGGTCAGTGGTTCAAGCTCACCAGTTGCTCCCTCAGAAACCCTGTACATGGTTACTATGAGTAGGATCCAACTCGAAGGCACTTAACAACAACAACAAGAACAAAAATTTGGGTCTTTGGTATAATATTTTTGCATGTCGGCACAATATATATATATATATATTTTCCCTTGTTCAATACCAGGTGATTATTTTTTGAAGGTAATTAACTATAGTATTTTTGAAAGACAAACTAAAAGAGCAGCATTATACATGAAAAAATATACTGTTTGCAAAATGACCTTGAAAACGGGTCCTCTAGATACAGAAAAGCAGCTTATGTTGTCTGTTTCATCAGTAGCATTTCTATGATCAGGAGATATGGTGTAGTGTTGTAGAATAAGTACTAGACTGATAACCACAAAGTCTGCTGTTCAAATCCACCAACCACCCTTTGGGAGAGAGTGGCTTTCTGCTCTCATAAACATTTACAGCCTTAGAAACCCTGAGCGGGTCACTGTAATTTGGAATCCATTCATTGGCAGTCAGTTTTGTATCTATTATCAGGCATATCTAGCCAAATGGCATCTTATCTACCAACCACTAGCTCTGATTTTGAGTGGAAAGAGTTTGTTCATTTCATTCAGAGGCCAGCAGTTTTGTATGTATGTGTGGAATCTCTGTGAATATATATCCACTATTTGCTTTTGTTTTACATGCTGAGTCTGTAATCCGTGGTGTCAGGGGCTATCTTTTATTAATATGCTGTGTAAATGTGTCTGAGGTCTATGAAAGGGTCTGCTGCATACTAGTAACAGTAAAGAGAAGGGATGCCACTGCTGGCAACTGAATAGGGATCTTCTGACTACCATCTCCAGACTACCCAGGTCTCAGATTTATAACCAAGCCACTTTCTTAATGTAATTGGATAATAGATAACAAAACTCAGAGCCTATTTTATTTCTTTTGAAAGCATTATTTCATTTCCATTACTGCTCTGGCACCAGGCACTAATAGGATGGGGTGTCTGCAGTGTGCCAGAGTTTAGCACACTTTTAAATCTTGGTTCAAGTCCATGTACCACCACTCACTGACTGCAAAATCTTCTGGAGTCACCTCATCTCCGCAGACCTAGGGATCTTATCTGTACAAGAGAAAGAATGATTATCTCACAGAGATGACTATGAGGAAAAAATTCAATCACTGAAGTGAAAGGGCTTCTTTGAAGTAAAAATACACCATATACATGTGAACTCTCATTATCATTAACATTTTGTTATCATTTAAGAAATTATAGTCTTACATCAAAGAGACACCTTTCAGGCCACTTTGTCTGTCACCTAGCACTGAATTTTCTTAACAAGCAATGCTTGTATAGTACTTGATTAACTTGTCAAACTGATTCCTTGCAATGTAACTTGGAACTGATAGCCATATTGTGTGAGGTGGGATATTTAAATATCTGAGCCACTCTAAACAAACCATATCCACTTCAGTAGTCTAGGTTAGTGACTCTCTGACTTCCAAAGACAGTTCAAAAGCCTGTGTTGCATCCAGGAAAGATTTGCTGCTTTAGATTCTGTTTTCTCATTGTCCAGTGCCAGGCTCTCCATGAATATGCTGAGGATGCCAGTTAATACTAATGGTTATTTAGCCAACTTCCCATTCTCGTGCTTCCATTCTCATGGTTAGCTTAGACAGATGTCTATAGTTTAAACATGGGGCAAAGGAAGGTAAAGCATCTTCAAAACAGATGCTAAATTTGTAATGAAAACTACTAAGAACTCATCAGGCCCCTTACTGCAGAACAAAAGTAGGCCTTATGTGCATGTCTCTAAATTATAAAAAAGTTGAGGCCAATAAGTAGATGTTATCTGTAAATCTAGTTTATTTACTGTATTTCCTCATTTCCAATTAATATTCTTATCTTGGGTTTAGTAAGCGTGCATTTGCTAGTCTTCCACCACATATTATTAAGGACAATGTCAAAAGAGGAGCAAGTACAGGATTGTCATTGCTAGAAGAAAGGCAAGTCATATTTGTTTTTCCATGTTCTTGATAATATGCAATGCATATATGAATACAAGTAGATTTAATGTTGCCCTTTTGTTTTACCATTGTTTATTTGCTCACAATACTTATTCCCAATCCTTCTGGTAATACTAGCATAATTAGAGAATCATCCTTCCTTTACTTTCAGACCCTGTGATTTCAGGGTGTTGGACCCACCTCTTAACATTTATTAACTAAGCAGCAATTGATTTGCTTATTAATATAAACTTTTTATTTGGAGAAAGTAATTTGTAGATGATACAAGTGACTAAGTACTAGACAGCTAACTGAAAGGATGGTGGTTCAAACACCCAGAGGTGTCTAGGAAAAGACCTGGCAATCTACTTCTAAAAGATTCCAGTCTTGAAAACCCTATGGAGCAGTTCTACTCTGCACATACAGAGTTGCCAGGAGATTGAATTAGCAACTCAAAGGCAACTAGCAACAGAATTTGGATAAAAGTAGGTTCACATGCAATTTGCATGTAAAGAAATCTAAATATGCATTTTCCCTCAAAGGTAACATTGTTAAAATATAATACAGTATCACAATGAGGATACTGCCAAGATGCAGAACATTTCCATGACTAAAATGGTAACTCTTGTTGCTTTTTTATAACCACATCCCTCCCTGTTGCATTCATCTCTTCCTTAACCCTGACAACCACTGATCTACTCTCCATTTCCATAATTTTTTCATTTCAAGAATATTATTTAATAGAATTATATGATATGTAAATATCTCTGAGAATTCATCTAGATTGTTGTGCATATTGACAATCTGTTCCTTTTTATTTCTATGTAGTGTTTCATAGTATAGATGTACTACAATTTATGTAATGATTCACCTACAAGATATTTAGGTTGATTTCAATTTGGGCTATTAAAAATAAAGCTGTTACAAATATTTATGTACAGATTTTTGCATGAACTTAAGTTTCATTTCTCTGAGAGAGTGTAACTGTTGGTTAGTATCAAACGTCTGTCGTTAATTTCTGCTTTTATTTTATAATTTCCTTTCTTAAATTTTCTTTTATTATTATCATTTTATAATTTTTTTAATGTTTTAGTGAATGAAGGTTTACAGAGTAGATCTTCAGTTTTACATTAAACAATTCATATACTTTGCTTCATCTCAATGATTGCAATCCCTTCCACACAACAACAGTTGTCCAGCTTCCTCTGCATGGTTATGCATGTACAAATATCCTCCTTGAAACTTATATTGTTGTTGTTGTTAAGTGACTTTGTTTCATCTCAATGGTTGCAATCCCTTTCACACAACAGTTGTCCAGCTTCCTCTGCATGGTTATGCATGTACAGATATCCTCCTTGAAACTTATATTGTTGTTGTTGTTAAGTGATGTGGACACAGTTCCAACACATAGCAACCCCATATAGGGTTTCTGAGGAGCAACTGGTAAGCTTGAACTGCCAACCTTGTGGTTCAAACTGACTTTATAGTCCAGTGCATTAAGCCACAGTGCCACACTAGGGCTTTCTTATATAATGTGGAATAAATATATATATTAATTCTTACTCCCAACAATACTGTTGTTCCAAATGCAGCCGGAGTGCTCCTTAGAGGCCAAGATGGCCAAACTTCTCTCATACTTTGGACATATTGTCAGGAGGAACCAGTCGCTGGAGAAAGATATCATGTCTGGTAAGGTGGAGGGTCAGAGAAAAAGAGGAAGACCCCCAATAAGATAGACTGGCCAAGTGGCAGCATTGATGGACTCAAGCGGGGCAACAGTAGTGAGGTTGGATCAGGATCGGGCAGTGTTTCGTTCTGCTGTGCATAAGATCTCTATGGGTCGGTACCGACTTGATGGCACCTAACAACAACAAAGGTTATCTCTTTTCCCTTTAGCCCTTCCATATCTACCTATGTCTTCACCTATCTTCATCTTTTTTCTGACAACCTCCCTCTTATTGTATATTGCTATCCTTATCACTGAGTTAGCATATACCTACCTTACCCTCTAGCCAATGAATTACTCTCCTTTCCCTCTCATACCAGGTAGCCAACAAAAAATGATACTTTTAGTATGAAAACCTTGTCTTCAGTTTTTAAAATAGTGGTTTCATACAACATTTGTACTTTTGTGTTTGACTTATTTCTCTCAGCATAAGGTTCATCTATGTTGTGAGGTGTTTCACAGATTCATCACTATTATTCAGTGTTGCCTAGAATTCCATTGTATGTATGTTCCAAAGTTTGTCTATCCACTTTTCCATTGATGGATAGCTCCATCTTTTTGCTATTGTAAAGTGCTACCATGAACATCGGTATGCATGTATGTGCTCCTGTTCTGGCTCATGTTTCTTGTGGATATATACAAAGCACAGGAATTTCTGAGTCATAAGATATTTCCACCTTTCTGAAGAAATGCCAAACTATTTTCTAAAATGGTTGAACTGTTTTACTGTCCCCTAGTCTCTCTAGTCTCTCTACACCCTTGACAGCATTTGTTGCTTTACGATTTTTTTAACTTTGATATTAATGTTGGCATGAGATTATATTTCATTGTTGTTTTGATTTGTGTCTATTGGACACAAAATTTATTTGAACTGAATGGTTGGTGGTTCAAACCCATCAATCTTTTCTCAGAAATCCTATACAGGGTCACTCTGAGTCGAATCAGCTCTTTGGCTCTTAACAACAATGATGACTAATGGATTGCTGGTATGGCATAGTAGGATCAGAACTACACTGTGAATCACAAGTTCAGCAATTAAAATCACCACCAGCTGCTCCTTGGAAATCCTATACAGGATTGCTATGAGTCAGAAATGATTCTAAGGCATTTAGCAAAACAACAACAATAGCTAATGATTGTGAGCATTTCTTTATATGTTTGCTGGTTGTTTGAATATCTTCTTTGGTGAAGTGTCTGTTCATGTCCTATGTCCACTTTTAAATTGTGTTGTCTTTTTCTTGTAGAGGTGTTATTGTTAAATGCCATCAAGTCAGTTTTGACTCAAAGCAATCCTTCATAGGATTTCCAAGGATTGGCTGGTGAGTGTGATCCCTGAATTTAAGGTTCAAACCAACATTTTGGTCCAGTGTTTATCCTACAGCACCACAGCAGGCTTTCTTATAGGTGTTGTAGTTTTCTATATATTTTAGAAATTAGTCCCTTTTCTGATATATTGTTGGAAAAAAAAATTCCCAGACTATTGGCTTTCTTTTCACTTTTTTGGCAAAAATATTTTGATGTGCATATAAGTATCTAATTTTTAGGAGGTCCCAGTCATTTATCTTATGCTATTTGTGTGTTTTTAACAATGTTTAATAGTGTATTAATACCATGTACTAGAGCCCCTAAGTTTGATGTAATTTTTTTCATTAATGGCCTTAATAGTTCTAGATTGTCCATTTAGGTCTTCGATCCACATTGAGTCTGTTTATGCATATGGTGTGAGATATGAGTCTTGTTTCACTCTTCTGCAAATGTGTTTACAGTTTTGCCAGCATCATTTGTTGAAGAGATTATTTTATCCCCATTTAATGTATTTTGGCCCTTTGTAAAAATTCAGCTGACTTTATTTGGATGAGTTTACTTCAGAGTTCTCAAGTCTCTTCCATTATTCTATATATCATTCATTGTACCAGTATGAAGCTATTTGATCACTGTGGCTGTGTAGTAAATTATGAGATCAGGGAGTGAGAGGTATCCGACTTCATTCTTCTTCTTAAGCATACTTTGTAACTTTGTAATTTTCCTCTATTTAAAGAATGATGTTGGAATCTGAGTTGGGACTGAGATATATATATATATAGTTGACATTTTCAAAATGCTAATTCTTCCTATCCATGAGTATATTCTTCCATTTTTGTAAGTCTCCTTTTTTTTTTTTTTTTTTTTAATAGTTTTCTTTGTATAGGTCTTTTGTTTCTATTGTTGGATTTATGCCTAAGTATTTCATCTCTTGGGTGGCTATTGTAAATGGTATTGTTTTTCTTATTTCCTTTTCAGAGTTGCCTTTATTAGTATATAGGAATCTAACAAATTTTTGTGTATTGACCTTGTACCCTACCACTTTGATGAATCTTTCCATGAGTTTCAATAATTTTCTTGCTGAGTCTATGGGATTTTCTATATATAGGATCATTAGTATAACTTTTTGAGTTAGAAATTTGACATTTATTTTTAATCTTTAACTTTCATATGTGTTTTATAACAATTTTGTTTTATATGTGTTTTATAAAAGGTTTATTATTTTTAGATAACACTGTTACACATAACCCATAGATACGGACATATGGAGTTTTAATCCAAGAATTTTAAAGTCTTTAATTTCAGTTTATATTTTTCTTTCACTTGAGTTGCTTGATAGTATTTTTTAAATATTTAGATACGTATTCTTTTTTGTTGTTACTGAAGTTTAGTTAATTTAATTATGACCAGACAGTGTTGTTTTAAATATATTTCACTTACTATGGAAAGCAAAGAGACCTCACTGGCCTGGGGTTTTTAGATGTTATTTATTTCAATAACAGGAATGACAATAGAATTTATTGTTTCACAGCGGAGTCACACACATTCCTAAAGAACTTGGAAGTGTTTGAGTAGCATAAACAGGTAATATTTAGGTTTTAGAGGTTAGACACTAAATAAATGTAATTTATATGTGAGCTTCCTTTTCTGGATTGAAGCTTTTTTTTTTGTTTAGTTTTTTAATTATTATTGTAGGGTGAATTTTGGAGACTGTTAGATATACCTTTTATATAAAATAAAGGTACCTTCACATAATCAGAAAGAGATATTAAGTATTTGAGTAATAGCTTTACAAATTATTTTAACAATGACAATGAAATGCCCAGTGAGCACATAATAATAATTTAAAAATTTATGATTATGCTTATAATAATAAGAGAATCATACTACTTTTTCTTTCAAAAGGCAATTCTGATGAGCTCTGAGAAGTACAGTTGAGATTTAATGTGTCTGTTCTATTTGTACTCAGGAGGCACCCCCTTTAAACCATAGTTGGCTGTTAAATCCACATCAGCAGTAAATAAAACAAAGACTATTGTTTAAAATTGGCACAGACATGGCTAATCAGAGTTGTGGTATATTTGAATAGCATATTGAAACTGATGTTCCCATTCCATAAGGAAGTCCCTTGTTGAAACGTTAAGTGCTTTCCAAGCTGCTAAAGAACTCTCAGGTTTAAAAGAAGTTCAGTAGCTCTCATAGGGTATTGTTTTCAATTAGAGGATGTTTTATGCACTTTGAGACTATGTTAAAATAAGAATACTAAGTGGGAAACATTGATTACAAGGAGAATCCATGAGATTAAGGTAAGAGAAAGTAATCAAGGTAAATGGTAGAAATGGAAAGAGTTTAGTAAATTTAGGAGGAAAATATAATTCAGAAAATGTTTAGGAAGGCTAGAGTCAAATCAAGGAGCAAAAGCCTTGCTCTCAACCGACATACTTTTTTAAATCACAGGATAATGGATTCCAAGCAGAGTCAAAACTTCCCTGAGAATATTGTACTCTCAACTCACTCACTTACACACACACACACACACACACACACACCCCAAACCCATTGTCACAACATTGATTCCAAATACAAAATAAGAACTTTGCCTTATAATATCAAAAGAAAATATACTGCCATTGATGGAATTCCTACTCATAGAGACGCTATATTGGGTTTCTGAAGCTGTAAATCTTTATGGAAGCAGAAAACCTCCTCTTTCTCCTACTGAGCAGCTGGAGGGATTGAACTACCAACCTTGAGGTTAGAAGTCCAGTCCTTACCCTATAGCACCATCAGAATGCCTTATCATATGATGTTGCTGTCCGCATCAAGACAGCTCCAACTCATAGAGTCACCCTATCTGTATAGGCTTTCTGAGAACAGTTGGTGGGTTTGAACTGCTGACCTTGCTGTTGGTAGTCCAGTGTTTATCCTACAGCACCAGGGCTTTGCTTTATGACAATGGATTATTATTTTTTTTTTTTTAAGGCAAATGCATTCCATTGAAATCAGTGGTAAATAGTAGATCTCACATTGTAAAGTAGGTTCTAATCATGAGAAAGTATGATAAAAGAGTTTAACAAGGAATGATACCATCAAAAGAAAGAAGATGACTTATATAAAACATAAATCTAAGCCTGTATACTTGAGAGAGCTTGGATCAAGAGATATAATTACTGACATTAGAGGTATCTTGATTGAAAGTAAAGAATAACAGAAAAATGTTTACTTTTGCTTGATTGACTATTCAAAGACATTGGATTGTATGGATTGTAACAAACTATAGATAGCATTGCAAAGAATGGGAATTTCAGAATACATGTGCACATGAGGAGCCTACACATAGACCAAGAGGCAGCTGGTCAAACAGAGCAAAGAGGTATGGAAAGGTTTAAAATCAGGAAAGGTGTGCTTTAGGGTTATATCCATTGACTGCACTTATTCAATCTCTTTGCTGAGCAAAGAATCTGAGAAACTGAGTTATATGAATCAGACAATCATAAGATTTATTATACTGAGACCAACTTATTCAAAAGGAATGTAGTAAGACCCATCATCAAAGAGACTATTTCAAGATCTATCTTGAAACACAATTCTGTGATAGGATAATATCAAAACACCTATAAGACATAAAAGTTAATATCATTACTATTCAATTTTATACACCAACCACAAAAGCCAGTGATAATGAAACTGAAGAATTCTCCAAACTTTCTATCTGAAATTGATTAAATGTGCAATCAAGATGCATTGATTGGAAGGATTCAAAGAATAGAAACAAAGAGAGTCAATAGCTGAAAAATAGGGCCTTGGTGATAGAAATAATTCTGGAGATAGCATTATAGAGTTTTATAACACCAATGACATATTCATTGCAAATACCTTTTAAACAACATAAAAGATGACTATACATATATAAGAGTCCTAGTGTGGTGCTGTGGGTTAATATACTGGATGGCAAAGTTTGTTTGACCCACAAGGTTGGCAGTTCAAGTTCACCATTTGCTCATAGGAAACCCTATGCAAGGTCATTATGAGTCAGAACTTATTCAAAGACACTTAACAGTAACAACAGTATATATGTTGTTGTTGTTGTTGTTGTTGTTGTTGTTGTTGTGAAGTGCTGTCGAGTCTGTTCCGACCCTTAGAGACTTGTATAGGGTTTCCGAGGAGCAGCTAGTGAGCTTGAACTGCCGACCTTGCAGTTCAAATGGCTTTGCAGTCTGGCACATGAACCCACAGCACCACACCAGGACTCCAACAGTACATATCGACCTCACCAAACAGAATACTGAGGAATCAGATTGACTACATCTGTGAAGAGATAGGAAAGATCAATAACACCAGCCAAAACAAGGCCGGGGCAGACTGTGGAACAGATCATCAATAGCTAATATGCAAGTTCAGGCTGAAGCTTAAAAAATTAAAACAAGTCCAAGAGAGCCAGAATATGATCTAGAACATATCCCAAATGAATTTAGAGGACATCTCAGGAACAGATTTGCTGCATTAGACACTAATACCCGAAAACTAGAAGAGCATAAAGAATCTTATACAGGGAGAAAGTCAAAGTCAAGAATTACAATGAAATGTGTAATGTCCTGCAGTTAGAAAGCCAAAAGGGAAGAACACTCTCAGCATTTCACAAGCTGAAAGAGCTGAAGAAAAAAGTGAAGCCTTGACTTACAATACTGAAGGATTCCAGGGACAGAATATTGAATGCGACAGAAAGGATCAAAATAAGATGGAAAATGCAGAGTCACTGTATCAAAAAGAAATAACTCATCTCCAACCATTTCAAGAGGCAGCATATGATGAAGAACTGATGGAGCTGAAGGAAAAAGTACAAGTTACTCTGAAGGTATTGGCAGAAAACAAGGCTCCAGAATGGGCAGAATACAAATTGAAATCTTTCAACAAACTGATGCAGCACTGGAGGTGCTCACTCATCTTGCCAATAAAATTGTAAGACAGCTACCTAGCCAGTTGATTGGAAGAGAGCTATATCTGTATCCATTCCAAAGAGAAATGTTCCAGCAGATTTTGGAAATCATCTAAAATATCATCAATATCATATGCAAGTAATATTTCTCAGAAGATAATTAAAAAATGATCACAACAGTACATTGACAGTGAACTTCTAGACACTCCATCCAGAGTCAGAAAAGGATGTGGAACTAGGGGGATCAGATGGGGTCTTGGCTGAAAGCAGACAATACAATAGCAGAAAGATGCTCAACAGAAAGTAGAGAATACCAGAAAAAAAGTTTTCTTGTGCTTTATTGACTAGTCCAAGTCTTTCAATTGTGTGGATCATGAAAAGTTATGGACAACAATGTGGAGAATGAATATTCCAGAACACTTAATTTACTCATGAGGAACCTGTAAATAGACCAAAAGGCGGTCATTAGAACAGAACAAGAGAACACCAAATGTTTTAAAATCAGCAGAGATGTATGCCAGAGTAGTATTATTTCACAATATTTGTTCAATCTGTATGTTGTGTAAATAATCTGAGAAACTGGGTTATATGATGAAAAATATGACATCAGGATTGGAGGAAGACTCGTTAAAAACCTGTGATATGCAGATAATACGACATTGCTTACTGAAAGTGGAGAGAATTTAAAATACTTACTGATGAAGATAAAAGATACAACCTTCAGTATGGGTTGCACTTCAATGTAAAGAAGACAAAAATTCTCACCACTGGACCAATAAACATCCTTATAAATGGAGAAAAAGATTGAGGTTGTCAAAGATTTCATTTTGCTCAGATCATTCATCAACACTCGTGAAAGCAGAAGATGAGAAATTAAACATTCTGCTGTACAAGACCTATTTAAAGTATTCAAGAGCAAAAATGTCAGTTTGAGGACTAAAGTGCACCTGATTCAAGTCATGGTATTTTCAATAACCTCATATGCATGTGAAAGCTGGACACTGAATAAGGAAGACTGGAGAAGAATTGATGCATTTGAATTATAGTGTTGGAGGCTAATAAAGTAACAGGGACTGCAAATAACAAACTGATCTATGTTGTGCATAGAGTTGCTAGGAGTCCATACTGACTCAATGGAATCTAAAAACAACAACAAGTTGTTTTTAGTTGTTATGTGCCATCAAGTTGGTTCTGACTCATAACAACCCTGAATAGAGTTTCCGAAGAACTCTTGGTGTTTGAACCCTTGGCCTTATGGTTAGAAATCCAGTGCTTATCTTATAGTACCACACAAGGACTCCATTTGTAAAGATATGTTGTTGCTATTAAGTGTTCAGCCAGTTCTGACTCATAGAAACCCTGTATAGGATTTCCAAGGAGCAACTGGTAGATTTGAACTGCTTATCCTACAGCACCACACAGGACTCCTGGTATGGATATAGCCATGAACTTATACCCTCAGATATCTTCTATTGAAAGAGATGTGAAAATGGAAAGAAGGAATTGGGAAGGAGGGAGAGAGCAAGGAAGAAAGAGAAGGAAGGAAAGGAACAAAAGAAGGGAAGGAGGGAAGGAAAAGAAGAGAAAGGAGGAACAAATATTCTGAAGGGGAAAAATAATCAGAAAGGGAGAGAAGTTTCAGAAGTGGTTTTAAATTTAAATAGAAGGACCCAATATATCCAGATTACACTCCCAGCTAAGGTTACTCATGGTATAAGTAGATTTGTGTTATCTTTCAGTAACCCAGAAATTGATTGGAACTTAATCCAACAGCATTTTAGGAGGTTGTGGAAAAATATACACTTGTCTGTGGATATTCATCAGCTACATGCTCAAATTTATGATATAAGTAATTCTCAAAGTGAACACTGAGTGGCTACTAATTTGCTACCCCTGCTAGAGAGTAAGATCCCCTAAGAACTTGATTGAACCTCAGCATAGTGATCCTGCTTGGTCACCTTAGAGCAGGTGGTGGGCTGGCAACGTCTTGCATATGGGGTCCCCAGCCGATCTCCTCCCTCCCTGCCTTCCTCAGATGGCGGCTGTTTATGCTGGACGTGTGGCCAGAGATGGGTAAGGATCACGTGGAACCTCGGCAACTTAAGACAGAGCCATTGCCATGCTGCAATGAGCTTCAATGACTGGTAAGACTGAGGAATTTGCACTGACCGCCTAAGACAGGCAGCGTCCCTTAAACAAACAATAAATAAGGAGGATTTGGATGCAGACCATGCAGACCCGGTCAGGAGGCCAAGCCCCTGTGGGCCCAAGCGTTGTTGACCGTCCAAACCATAGGCTCTGAGGATCAGACTTTAGCTACCTAGTAGACATAGCAAACTGTCCCTCATCTGATTATTCAGTAGTGCTTGTTAGTAATCTCATACATGAGCCCTTGATAAACACAGACAAATATAAAAACCTTCCCTAAAAGCCGAGTCTGTAAATTCCAAAAAGGCAAGTCCCCCCCACCCCCATCCAAAAAAAAAGCTAAAGAAGATAGAGAGAAACACTGTTAACTGATGATATATGGAGGGGATGATAATCAATGTAATGAAACAAGCTATATGAATGGTTGAATGTGAAGCTGATGATGTGCCCTGTAAAGTTTCACTCAATCCAAAATAAAAACATTTAATTAAAATAAAAAAAAAAAAAGAAATCCTAAAAAAAATAAATAAATAATAAAATAAATAAATAAATTTAAATAGAAGGTTTGGTAACACCTGGCTGAGAGCATTGAATGTAAATCATACATTTGAGAGAAATAAGGGAGTAAGCCATACAAATATCTAGGGGGACAACACTGCTGTCAAAAGAAAGAGCAAGTGCAAAAGTCCTGAGGAGGAAGTACAGCATAGATGTTCTACAAATGGAAACAATGGTACTGATATAGAAAGCAAAGAGAAGATTCAGATAATGAAATCAGATAAGTTAGGGAAGAATCAGATCACATAGGGACTTGCAAACCCTTATGATTTTGTTGATTGTTGTTAGGTGCCATCGAGTCGGTACCAACCCATAACGACTTTATGCACAGCAGAACGAAACACTGCCCAATCTGGGCGAACCTCACTACAGTTGCCATGCTCGAGTCCATCAATGCAGACACTTGTCCAATCCATCTCGTTGGGGGTCTTCCTCTTTTTCTCTGACCCTCTACCTTACCAAACATGATATTCTTCTCCAGCGACTGGTCCCTCCTGACAATATGTCCAAAGTAAGAGAGACATTGTCTCTTAGAGGCCAAGATGGACAAACTTTGTCCATCTTGGCATCTAAGGAGCACTCTGGCTGCATTTCTTCCAAAACGGATCTGTTGGTTCTTTTGGCAGCCCATGGCACTTTCAATATTCTCCTCCAACATCATAACTCAAAAACATCGATTCTTCTACAGTCTTCCTTATTCACTGTCCAGGTTTCACATGCATATGAGGTTATTAAAAAGACCATGAGCTTTTCATAAGCACTAAGATGGTTTGTTTTTGCAAAACTAAAGAGCAAAATAAGGAATGATTATTCAGCTCTTAAAGTGTATAAACATGTTCTTAAAACTCAGCAAAGAATTAATAGGCTTCAAGCTAAGAGATTGAATTATAAGCAGTGTATTTTTTCATAGAAAACATCTGAGATGAAAATTGCTTGAAGCATGAGGGATATAGAACATAAATGTACCATAAATCTCAGCATTAGGAAAATTACATGTTGATATAGTTCCCCCTCCTTGGGGGTAGAAAGGAGATGCTTTTTGTTAAGGAAGAAATGCGAGTAGCTTAAGTTTGTTGCAACACTAGCATTCTTAGGATGACAACCAGACTGAATAACCTCAGAGTCCTCAGAAAAATTCAGGATGATCTAAAAGTTCTGCAAAGCTGCATACTTTATAGCAAGGTCTCAGCCTGGTGTATTATCAGCTGTGTTAGTTTTCTATGGCTACTATAACATGTTACCATAAGCTTTGTAGTTAAAAATGAGACAAAGTTATTATCTTACAATTCTGTAGATTGTAAATCCAACATGGGTTTCCCTGGGTTTATATCAAGGAGTCTGTATGGTGAACCCCAGTTCCTTTCTAGGGATGTTAGGGGAAAATTAATAATGTTTTTTCTAGTTTTTACAGGCTGTCCACATTCCTTAATTCATGGTTCCTTTCTTCCATCTTCAAAGACAACACTGTTTTCATCTCTGAAAGTTCGTCATAGGAAAACCAAGTAGGATTTCCACTAAAAGGACTTCATGTGATTACGGAGAGTGAATTCAGACAACCCAAGATAACTTCCCCACATCAAGACCCTTAACTTAATCATATTTTCAATGTCCCTTGTGCCATGTAGCATAAGTTCTGAGGATCAGGGTATAAACTTCTTGGTGGGGGAGGAAGCATTATTCTGATTGCCATGCCAGGCCAACAGAGTGGCATTGCCCAAAAATATGGTCTTGATGCATTCAAAGTACCTCACATATCCGTATGGTTTGGGAAAAAGCATGGGAAATTTGCTTATCATTCTGAGAAAGAAATGAAAGTGTTTGAGAAATAGCTGGTTGACAATTATGAATGTGAGGAGGAGCTATGGTAAGTGAGTACAGTGCACTTTGTCAATGACCATGGAAAAAACAGCCAGAGCAATAGAAATATCAAAGAAAGAGCCCATTGCCCTCTGACCAGGCTAAACTATTTACATCTCATTGGATAGCAGTATGGACAGAGAATGGCCACAGATAAGACACACTATTCAGATAAGATAGCACTGATTATACAAAGGGGCTTAAAAAACTTCATGGAAAAATGAAACATTTCCACTAGCTTTTTGAAGCTCCCTTATATGTGTCTGAGTATAAATTCTCAATTTACCAAATTCAAAATTATGGTATGAGTGAGCTAACATAGATGTGATTAGATTTAACTACTTTCCATTAAGCAGATTATAGGCAGCAAATAAATTCACTTAGCAAACAAAAGTTCCATGTTACTTCAATTAAGTGAAATAACTATGAAACGATGAAATTAAAATCTCAACCACATTCTAGCTGTATGGCCTTGACCATATCATTAAATACCTTGCAGTCTGAGTGTCTTCATGTACAAGAAAATAATTTTGTAAATTATTTAGTAGGAAAGTGAGACTCTGAGGAACTTGCTGGTAGAACCTGAGAAAAGAGAGACTAAGCTAAATTTTCTGTTTATGTAAAAAAAATTCAGAAATTTCAACAAAAAATTAGTACAACAATATAGAAGTCAAGAAATAACACGGCAGAAGACTAGGGTGTAGCTATTATACTTTTAGGATCAGAAACCACTGGCTTATTGTTGTTACTAAGTGCCAGCAAGTCAGTTCTGACTCACAGCAACCCTGCATAGTGAATCTGAAGCAATGAGTCTTTGCAGGAGCAGAAAGCCCCAACTTTCTCTGGAGGAGCAGCTTGTGGGCTTGAATAGCTGACTTTGTGATTTTCAGTCTAGTGCTTATCCTACAGAACCACCACACTCCTCTAATACTGAATTTTAAATTGTGTTACCACAATGAAAATATTTCCATAAACTCAGCACATTCAGTAAAGCATTATACACACACACACAAAAAAAAAATGCCTTTATGCAAATAGTTTGTGCAATACAAATTTAATTAACTCAGTTAATAAAAAGGAAGAACAATGACAAGAAGAACAGAATGACAAAATGATTTTTAAACCCAAATAATTCAGTTGAAGAAGTTTAACGCCAAAAAGAAGTAAAAGAATTTAAGTCCATCATTGTTAGATGCTATCAAGTCAGTTCCAACTCATAACAACTTTAAGTACAAGAGAACAAAACAATGCAGAGTCCTATGTCATCCTCACAATCATTGTTATCCTTGAGACCAATGCTGCTACTGCACCAATCCATCTCATTGGGGGTCTTCCATTTTCTAGCTGATCCTCCATTTTACCAAGCATGATATCCTTTCTCCAGGACTAATCCCTCCTGTTAATATGTATGAAGCATGAAAGACGGAGTTTTGTGATTCTGGCTTCTAAGAATCATTCTGCTTTACTTCTACTTACACAGATTTATTTATTCTCTGGCAGTCCATGGTACTTTAAATATTATTCTCCAACAATGTAATTTAAATGCATCAATTCTTCTGTGGTCTACTTTATACATTGTCTGACTTTCACATGCATGAGATTATTGAAAATACCAAGGCTTGGGTCAGGCACATCTCAGTCCTCATACTGACATCTTTGCTCTTGAACACTTTAAGGAGGACTTTTGCAACATAGTTCCTAATGTTCAGAAAAACTGAACAGGCTTGTGAGGTATACACTTTGGTTGTTTGATGATGCATGGAGGGGATTGTAATCATGGCAATGAAATAATACACGATAGGATGAATGTAAAGCTGATGTTCTCCCATGTAAACTATCACATAATTCACAATAAAAACTTTTTAAAAATCATATAGAAAAAAGCAAAAGGTAATTAAGAAGAAGAAGACCAAAATGGATGTCAGAAAAGACTCGATGGCTTGATGATCAGAATTTGACAAGTAGAAGATAAAAAAAAACAATTTTTGATAAAGGAAACTAGTGAAAATCACTACAATTTGATGATCTTTACCTATATTTATGGATTAAGTAGCTCAAAATACCGAGAGAGAAGGAGAATTCACATTAAGTATCAATCCTATCCCCTTGATATTGAGATTGATAAGGATGGGCAATTTAGACACTGGCTATCTACAATGAGGGAGTGTGAAGGTCTCAAGTGACTGGCTTACAAGTTTTTAAGAGGGAGTTTAGTTTCAGAGTGTAAGGGGGGAAGATAGAAACCCCACTGAATAGTATTCATCTTGTCTATTCATTCATCTGGTGAAAAGAGATGGGGATAAGATTCTTATGGTTTAATAGAA
>NW_006408566.1:3568381-3583494 GCF_000296735.1 Chrysochloris asiatica
TACAGAAAAAGATTTGTGAAATAATTTCTATAGCAATACACCCATTCAAACCCTTTTACCTCTTCATTTTTATAGCTAGCTATACTGCATTCTGATATGGTTTTTATTTGTATAACCCCCCAAAATTACAAGTACTATGAAAACAATTTTTTCTTGTTCACTATTGTATCCTCAGAGACTAGAACAGTGCCAGGAACATATTATGAATTCAAATTGTTGAATGAATGAGTAGGTGATTGTATAACCAGATTTTAAGTTTAAGAAGTTCTTGGCTAATCTCTGAGTTATACATGCAAATAGTTATATGACAAAATCAGACCAGCTGTGGCTACTTACAAAAGGATATGAGTTGGAGACTGTGAAAAGGAAAAATTATGAAAGAAAATATGCAAAAATGGAAGTACCATAGGGAGGGAAGACTGTGGATGGCTGATGGAGTGATGGTTCTTGCATAGAGAATGAAACTATATTAGGGTAGTCGTATCAGTCAGTTTGGAGTCCTGGTGTGGTGCTATGGGCTAATGCTCCAGACTGCAAAGTTGTTTGAACTGCAAGGTCAGTGGTTCAAGCTCACCAGCTGCTCCTTGGAAACCCTATACAGGGTAGCTATGGGTCAGAACCAACTGAATGGCACTTAACAACAACAACAATCAGTGATTTAATGCCATAATAACACTTCATAGTAACCTACTAAAAAATGCAGGTATACAACAATGAGCAATTACAAATTGCTCACATGCCTGAAAGTTGATTAAGGTTCAGTTGAACTAGATTGGAATCATCAGTTTAACTCCAGGCCACAGATTTAGTTCTGGACTCCTTATCCAGAATGCTTCTCATTCTTCTGGGACCAGTTAGTCCCCTGGTATGCATACACATACATTAATAATGTATGTGTCAGGTCAACTCTGACTCATAGCGACCCATATAGGTTTTCCTAGGCTGTAAATCTTTACAGAGGCAGAAACCTCATCTTTCTTCCACAGAGCAACTCGTAGATTCGAATTGCTGACCTTGTGGTTAGCTGCCCAGTTCATAATCCACTATGCTACCCGGGCTCCTATTGGATTCATATAATACTCTTAAAAATTAGTCTTAGAACCAATATATTATCTTTCTGTGAACATTCAAAAATAAATCACATGGCCACATCCAATATTATTAAGACATGAATCTATACTCCAATCATAGTGATTAAGGGACAACAGGAGAAAAAAAGTACTATTTATTGCAAAATATTCTGATATTTCATAAGGTAGTAGAGTAGTATAATAGGTGCTGAAGCTAACCTAAAAATATCAGTGGCTTAACAAATGTTTATACTTCACTCATGTTATAGTTCACTATGTATCAGTGGTTCACTATGTAAAGTGCTTGAGGCACTTTTCAGCTTTTAGTAAAAAACAAACAAACATGACCCCAATTCATTTTCCAATAAAAGTCACCAAAGTTTAATTTGGTCAGGACCTTTCCACCTGGGGAATAGGAGCAGGGCCCCCTCAGACCACCTAACATTTCATCCTCCCCAGCTGAACACCTAACATCTGTATGAGTTGCTCACTGGGCCTCCTTGAAGCAGGTCACCATTGTCTTGTGCAGTGTTTCTTTGTAAGACTCAGTTGAGGTGACCCCATGGGAGCTACTCCGGGCACCTAGGCTGGAGCCCCGCACCGGTGTCTGGACCTCTATGGGTGTTATAATGCCCTGCTTCTTGCAACCAAGGACACTGCCCTCTTTCCAGCCCATAGCCTGGAGAATGCGGCTGCCAATGTTGTCATTGCCCAGCCTGTCCCTTGTAGGCTGCTTGAAGTCCACAGAGGCTGCAGACATGCTACCATACTTCTTCCTCTTAGGTTCTGGTGGCTCAGGGATGCCATACTTCTCCATGCCATGCTTTGCTCCATGTCATGCTTCTCTAGTGCTTCCAGGTCGTTTTATGACAGGTGGGCTCGTCGGTGAATCTCAAGGTTTTGCTTGTGGAGCCCCGAGATCTACTGGTGCCGGATGAGGGCTTCCTTACTGAGAAACTGACGTCGACAGAGTAAGCAGGCTAGTTTTGCCAGTCGGTGAGCTTTTCCTCCTGCTCAGTGGCCTCTCGCTCCTGTTCCTCGTCGCTATAGGCTGCCACTAATCCACGTGGTGGGCTTGGGCAGTCATCACTAGCCAATCTGGGGAGGTCCATGCTGTTGTGCTGCTTCTCGGCTAGTGCTCCCTTCTTCTCAAGAATGTCATAGCCTGCATCTGCAGTGGCGGACTCTCGCCTTTCATCATCTCTCAGGAAGCTGATGGGGTGGAAGCTGTTTTTAAAGTTTTCCTTTTACTTGTTGAGGCTGCGGGCCCAGCGTTCCATGTCCTTGGCAATCTGTTGGGCTGTCTTGGTCTTGTGCTTCTCTTTCTGTTCTTTGCCCTCCTTTGAGGGTACCCCTGTCTCTTTATGTCCATCAGCTAACTGCTCCAAGGCAGGTACGTAGGTCTGCCTTTCCCCATCCCAGTATAGGCACTGCTAGCTTTGAGCATTGGGAGTCTGGGTCATAGTAGAGGCCAGTCTGTGGATCATAATAGTATCCAGATGTCTCATCATAATGGTAGGTGGAGACATCAGGGACAGGGTACTGGCTGTAGGTTAGCTATAGTTAGTGCTACAGCTGCCTCTGAGCCAGTCTCAGGCGCCACCGGCCACATGGAGCGTCCACAGCCCAGCAACATGCCCCAGGGTTTGTTAGAGGCCCTGAGGGTGCACCAAGGAGGTGCACACCCAAGCAGAGAATGTAGAGTTCATGAAGAACTTTCAGAAGGGACAGGTGACCCGAAATGGCTTTAAGCTGGTCATGGCATCCCTGTACCACATCTATGTGGCCCTGGAGGAGAAAATCGAGCAGAACAAGGAGAACCCTGTCTACACACCCCTCTACTTCCTGGAGGAGCTGCACTGCAGGGCAATCCTGGGGCAGGACATAGTCTTCTGGCATGGGTCCCACTGATGGGCGATCATCTCCTACACAGCAGCCACTTGGAGCTACGTGTGGTGGCTCCACACCGTGGGGCGCACAGAGCCTGAGCTCCTGGTGGCCCACCCGCAACCTTGGTGACCTGTCTGAGGGCCAGGTCCTCAAGAAGATTACCCAGAAGGCCCTGTATCTGCTCAACTCTGATGAGGGTCTGGACTTCTTCACCTTCCCCAACATCACCAGTGCCACCAGGTTCAATCAGCTCTACCATGCCCTCATGAACTTGCTGGAGATGACCCCAAGGTCAAGCAGAGGGTCATCAAAGAGGCCAAGACTGCCTTCCTGCTCAATATTCAGCTGTTTGAGGAGTTGCAATGGCTGCTGACCCAGGACACTGAGGGCTGGGAGCAGAGTCCCTCTTCTGCCACACCAGGGCTCCCCAGGTGAGAAGACAGCAAGGTGCAAGGGTCCACTTCCACACAGATGCCCAGAGAGGAGCCCAAGCAAAACATTCTTTCCCAGCGTCCACTTGTCTGATGGCTCCTGACACTCAGCTTTCAGGTCACCACCGTGGCTATAGGGCTGTACACCATGTGAATATAGATACACTGTCTCCTGAGCCCTTGAACTCTGTCCTGATGAGGACCACTGATTGCCTGGCTAGCTTCTCTACCCTGGGTATAGGGGCCACTCTGGGGCCCCTGGCCTCCCCCTGTGGCCCTCTCTATCTACAAATGAGGAAGGAGTTCTGAGGTATCTTCTTCACCCACAAGCACATCCAACTAGTTGACTGGAAGCTCCAGAGTGGGTGGGCCCACATCCCTGTTCTTGCAGCAGACTGGGACATGCCACGTCCTGACCCTCCAAATGTTGACATGGCCGTGACCACTTTCCCTTTAGGCCATGCTGATTTTCATATAAACATGTGAAGATGTTGTGTCTTGTCTTTCTGTCTTGTTTTGGTTGGAGCCACTTTTTGTTCCCAGCTCTCCACCTAAACTGGGGTATTTCTTTGTGTTTTCATAGCACAGGTCGTGGGTACTTGATGGGGTGAGTGGGAAGGGAGGGAGGCGTTTAACTTGTATGATTCACATACAAGTTGGTCTCTAATTTGTATGTGAATCAATAAACCACACTGTCTCCTAAAAAAAAAGTCACAAACTTTATTTTAGTGTGGCACGGACTTGCCACATTTCAACAATTCCACTTTGGGGAGGGGAAGAATGTGGGGAGGATCTGGGAGTGGGACAAGGACCGTGGTTGGGCTGGTACCTGGGCAGCCACACAGGACAGATGCTCACAGGAAGCAGTGCCTATGACCCCCATCAACCTGTGAACTCGCCCCAGGTGGCTCCTGCCCTGGTGGTGCCATGTGCGTTGGTCTCACTGTTAAACTAATTGCTGCCTCCTACCTGTCTGTGTGGGAAACAACAGCATTTGGCTCTGGATTAGGCTGCTAAAGCTTCGCTTGTCTATTGTTGTTAGAAAACCACATGCAAATGCTACCCAAAGCCAGTGGGGCAGGTGGCCCAGGAGACTAACCTGCTGGCCCAGGATGGGCTGTGTTTGGGCAAGTGCATGGGCATCACCCACTCTACCTGGAGTGATCATTGAGGCACCTGAGCTGGTCCTAGGGTGGGTTTGCACACCTGGCCTGGTGCGTTATGGAAGGCAGTGGACCCTGACCTGAGGACCCTGGCCTGAGGGAGGACGAAGCTGAGGTACAAGGCTGTTGCCTGCCTGCAGGCTGGGCAGTCCCCCAGGTGGGGCTGCTGTGTGACCCTGGCTTTTCCCATTACAAAGAGACTTGAGGGGAAGAAGGGAGAGAGCAGATAGATTTCTCTTGTCTCCCCTTGGGGCTTTTTCTAGAAACAGGAGACATAGTGGAGGTGAAGAGGCGGTGTGTGTAACGAATGTGTCCCTGCATGCTCATACACGTGTGCCTGGGGCTGCAGCATCCATACCACAGCTCCGTTTGACCTCCGCTCAGAGCTGGAACCCAAGCGTGTGCATCTGTGTGGCCTTAGCATGCAAAGGTGTGAATGTCCAGAGCATCTGGTCAACTTGGGAGACCCCATACTCTTGACCAGTCAATAAATGCTCTGGAGTCCCTGTGGCTACTCTCACCTAGCTCCAAGCCAGGGCTGGCTAAGGTCAGGAATGGGGAGGGGAGAGGTCCGATCACAGTAATTCAATGACCCAGAGTCCTTCCATTTAATGAGAATGCCATTCCTTTCATTTCATTCTTTGGAAATACACCATCCAATAGAGGAGTCCCTATGCCATTAAGCATTTGAAATGTGGATTGAAATTTGCATTTGAAGTCTGGATTTAAAGTCCTGGTATGTGTTCTTGGTTAATGAGCTGGACTGCAAAGTCAGTTTAAACTGCAAAGTTGGCAGTTCAAACTCACCAGTCGCTGCTCAGAAACCCGATCCATTATCACTATGGGTTAGAATTGACTTGATGGCATTTAGCAACAACAATAACAATATGTATAAAGGAGAACTGATGGTGCAGTGGGTTAGAAATTGGTCTGTTAACCTCAAGTTCATGGTTCAAACCCACCAGTCACTTTGTGAGAGAAAGATAAGGCTGTCTCCTCTCATAAAAATTTACCATCTCAGAAATCTTAAGGAGAAGTTCTATTCAGTTCTATAAGATCTTTATAAGATAGAATCAACACAATGACAGAGGGCATAAGTCTAAAATAGAAGCACCAGATTTGGAAAGATGATATGAAAAAATAATGTAAATATTCTTATTAATTTTATATTGAAATAATACTATATTGAGTATTTTGGGTTTATAATATATGATTAAAATAATTTCACCTCTGTCTTTTTACTGTTTTTTAATGTGATTACTGGAAAATACAAAATTTCATATGTGCTCACATGGCATTTCTATTAGACAGTGCTACTCCACAACCAGTATATGTTAAGGAGCAGTCTGGAAGTGACCTTCATCAACTTTGCTTGCATTCCACTAGCCAAAAGCATCACCAACATAAGAAGGACTGAGAATATAGTCGAGAGGGGTTGTTGTTGTTAGATGCCATCAAGTTGGTACCGATTCATACACACCCTATGCACAACAGAACAAAACACTGCCTGGTCCTGGGCCAACCTCACAATTGTTGCCACACTTGAGTCCACTGATGCTGCCACTTTGCCAACCCATCTCTCTGGGGCTCTTCCTCTTCACCTCTGACCTTCCACATTACCAAACACAACATCCTTCTCCAGCGACAAGTCCCTCCTGACAATATGTCCAGCATATGATACACAAAGTTTGGCCATCCTGGTCTCCAAGGAGCACTCTGGCTGCACTTCTTCCAACAAAGATCTGTTTGTTCTTTTGGCAGTCCATGACACTTTCAATATTCTACTCCAATGCATCAATTCTTCTACAGTCTTCCTCATTCACTATATGGCTTTTTGCATGCATGTGAGGTTATTGAAAATACTATGGCTTGGGTCAGGCGCATCTTAGTCCTCAAGCTGACTTCTTTGCTCTTTAACGCTTTAAAAAGGTCTTGTGCAGCACATTAACCTATGGCAGTACATTGTTTCATTTCTTGACTGCTGCTTCCATGAGTGTTGATAGTTGATCCAAGAAGAATGAAGTCCTTGACAACTTCAATCACTTCTCCATTGATAAGAATGTTGTTTATTGGTCCAGTGGTGAGAATTTTTGTTTTCTTCACATTGAGAGTTATTCCATACCGAAGGCTGTGCTCTTTGATCTTCATCAGTAAATGTTTTAAGTCCTCTTCACTTTCAGCAAGCAAAGTTGTATCATACGCATATCACAGATTGTCTTCCTTGAATCCTGATGCTACATTTTTCTTCATATAACCCAGCTTCTCAGATTATTTGAATGATGCAGAAAGCATCAAAAGAAGATGGAAAGAATACACAGAGTCACTGTGCCTAAAGGAAATAGTTGATGTTGAACCATTTCAAGAGGTAGCATATGATCAAGAGCCAATAATACTGAAGGAAGAAGTCCAAAGTGCATTGAAGGAATTGGCAAAGAACAAGATACTAGGAATTGATGACATAAAAATTGAAATCTTTCAAGAGAGTGACGCGGCACTGGAGGCACTCACTCATCTATACCAAGAAATTTGGAAGACAACTATCTTGCCAACTGATTGGAAGAGATCTGTATTTGTGCCCATTCCAGAGAGAGGTGACCCAATGGAATGTGAAATCATTGGACAATATCTCTGATATCCCATGCAAGTAAAGTTTTGCTAAAAGTAATACAGAAACGGCTGCAACCATACATTGACCGAGAACTTCCAGAGTCCCAAACTGGATTACGAAGAGGCCGTGGAATGAGGGATATCATTGCTGATGTCCGATGGATCATGGCTGAAAGCAGAGAATATCAGAAAGATATTTACCTGTACTTTATTGACTATGCAAAGGCTTTTGATTGTGTGGATAATGATAAGTTATGGACAACATTGTGAAGTATGAGTATTACAGAACACTTAATTGTGTTCATGAGGAATCTGTACCTAGACCAAGAGGCAGTTGTTCAAACAAAACATGGAAACACTGAATGGTTTAAAATTAAGAAAGGTGTAGAACACAGATATTGGTGAACACTTTTATTCCTCATTAAGTCCTTTCAGCAACTAAAAGTGAGTTTATTCCTTTAAATCAAGAAAAGAAAAGAAAAACTTTGGATAGGAGCCAAAATGTTTCATGACACAGAAGAAAGAAATAAAATGGAAATCCTAATGGAAGATCCCTTGGAAATGAGGAGAAAACCAATTGTCAGAGAAAAAAAAAAGAATCAATCAATCAAGCTAGGATAATGGACCAGAGGTACAGAATAACTCAAACATTAATGGCTCAAGTCTCTAGTTTTACAATTACTTCTCTTCCTTCCCTTATATTGTCCTTCTAACTTCTATTGGTTAATTTAATAGACAGCTAATAAAAATAGAAATTTTTTTAAACTTTTGCTACTTAAATACAACATTCACAATCAAGGTTTTTTTTTAATACATAAAAACCCATTCGTTTTTGCTGTCCAGTCAGTCTGATGCATAGAAATCTGATGGAGTGGTGTAGAATTGCCTTATAAGGTTTCCAAGGATGTCAATCTTTGTAGAAGCAGGATGCCATGGAGCAGCTTGTAGTTGATATCAACCTTTGGGTTGGCAGCTGAGCACTTAGCCACTGCACCACCAGTGAACAATGGTGAGCATCCTTTCAAATGTTGAATGAAAACCTGAAAATAACCAGACACTATCATTAAGTTCCAAGGAGCTCTGGTAGCATAGTGTTTATGAATTGGGCTGTTAACCACAAGGTAGGCAGTTCAAAACTACCAGCGGTTCTGTGGGAGAAAGATGAGGCGGTCTGCTCCCGTAAAGATTTACAGCCTTGGGAACCCTGTGCAGGGTCACTATGAGTCGGAACAAATTCCATGGTCCTTAACAACAACAACATCATTAAGTTTCAGCTCTTACAGTTTCCACTGTAAGAAGGGAAGCTGGTGAGAGGACTGGGCAGTGACCTATGTCAACTGTCCACAGCATCAGCATTTTAGGACCAGATGGTAGACAAGTAAACATAATAACCTTTAGTATGTGATTTGATGAACTCAGGAGAAAAAGACTTGATATCCGTGTTTGCACAGCCATTCAGAAACAGCTTTAATACACTCAAATATCTCTTCTCAGTTAGAAAAGTTTTCTTCTTAATACAGATTCTATGAAGTTTTCTAATAACCTTCAAAGAAACATCATTTTGCAGTACTTGTTTCAGCAGAGCATTTATTACAAAGAAACTGTGTCTAGTGAGTCTGCAAGTTTGCCTCCCCCTACTCTGTGCGGCCTTGCTCAGTTTTAAAACTTATTCCCAAATCATTTTTTAATGACTGGAGATAGCCATTAGCAAACTAATGCTTATTCCTCAATTAATCTCTTCTTACCCTCTTTGTTTTTTTTTTATTTTTGAGAAAAACCTGTAAATTCTCTTCATGTTTGTAGCTATCTTAATATAAGTGAAATTAATTGTACAGCAATTTAAACTTTTTTTTTAATCCATTTGATGGTTTGATTCAATCAGGAGAAATGTTTCTTCACATAGACTATTACTTCAAAGTAACTCTATTCGCTGTGTTTTTTTCTATAGACTATATGATCTGTTTTGGAAGAAGTGCAGCCAGAGTGCTCCTTGGAGGCCAAGATGGCTAAACTTCGTCTCTCATACTTTGGATACATTGTCCGGAGGGAACAGTCACTGGAGAAGGGTGTCATGCTGGGTAAGGTGGAGGGTCAGAGAAAAAGAGGAAGACCCCCAACGAGATGGATTGGCCAGGTGGCAGCATTGATGAACTCAAGTGTGGCAGCGGTAGTGAGGTTGGCCCAGGATCGGACATTGTTTATTTCTGCTGTGCATGGGGTCACTATGAGTCGGTTCCAACTCAATGGCACATGACAACAACATATGAAACATGTTTTGGATGTCTCCCTTGTCACTATCTACTCTTTCTTTCTTAGGTAATAGAATAATTCCATATCAAGAATCTTTGTGCTTCAAGTCCCACTACTTTGCTACTGGTAGGAAGTTATATACATCTATAATCCACTGCCATCTAGTCCTTCTGACTCAGAGAGACCCCATAGGACAGATTAGAACTGCTCCCAAGGGCTTCCAAGACTGGAAATCTTTATGGGAGCTAACAGCCTCATCTTTCTGCCACACAGTGGCTATTGCTGTTGTTAAGTGCTGTTGAGTTGGTTCCAACTCACAATAACCTTGTATAGGGTTTCTGAGGTGAGTTTGAACAGTCAACCTTGCAGTTTAAATCTACCTTGTGACCCTGTGCCTATCCTACAGTGCCACACCAGGATGGATTTCAATCTCTTGACCTTGCCGTTAGCAACCCAAAGTGCTCAATCCACTGTTGTTGTTGTTGTTGTTAAGTGTTATAGAGTCAGTTCAAAATTATAGCAACCATGTATAAGCTTTCCAAAGAGCAAGGTGAATCTGAATTGTACATCTTTCAGTTAGCAATCCAGTGTTTATCATACAGTGCCACACCAAGACTATGTGTCTATATACACATATATAATATATATGTATATGATAACCACCCATAAGGTCTATTTCATATATATCTATCTGCAGATAGGTACATAGATGAAGTCCTGGTGTGGCACCATAGGATAAGCACTGGACCTCAAGTTCTGTTTAAACTATAAGGTTGATTGTTCAAACTCATCAGCTGCTCCTAGAAAACCCTAAACAAGGTTGCTATAGGTCGGACCCAACTCAACAGCATTTAACAACAACAAATAAACAAAAGGGAAAAAGGCACATGGATTTTAAATGACAAGTCACATGACCAAGTATAACTATCTACAATGTGTGTTTACAGAAAAAGAAGTTCATTTATCCTAGCACTCTGACTGTATTTGAAAATAAAATTTAAGTAACATCAATTTTTACCAATGAAATTAAATAACGATTACTCAACCCTGAAACATTTCAGAAACAGAGCCCCGAGACCTGTTGCCTATTGTTTATCTGTTGTTTAATTTTAGTATATTATAGTCAATTGAGTATGTAGTCAAAAATTTTAGCAAATACCTATGGCGAATAGTAACTACATTAGAAGTAGTGGGAGTATAAATTAACTAAAGTCCTTGTACCTGACTGGAATCATTTATCATTTATAGAGGTAACAGTATATGTAAGTCAGATAAATTTCAATGATGGACTCATTGGAGCCAAGTAGAGTTAACTTGGAATGATATAATTAAGAAAACAAATCTTGACTTGATATATTTATTCATTAATCCCTCCTTTATAGATTAATGACAGGCTTGTGATTGTTGTTGTATGCCATTGAGTCAGTTCTGAGTCATAAAGACCCTGTATAGGATTTCTGAGAGCAGCTGATGAGTTTGAACAGTCGATCTTGAGGTAAGCAATCTAGTGCTTATTCTATAGTGCCACACAGCAGGAGCTATAGAATATAAAAGGTCTAGGGTCTCTGTCACTTACTAGATGCTAGAAGTTGTATAAGTTACTCAAGCTTTCTGTACCTCTATTACTTTATGTATAAAATAAGGACAATAACATTGTATAACTCATGATTTAAAATTAAACGAGTTAATGCAAATAAAGCACTTAGAATATTGCCTGTCATAATATAGGTCATTATTATTCATCATCAAATATTTATTGGAGACTTAATAGGCAACAAACACTCACTATATGCCAGGAATACAAAGATAAATCGAAGAACAATGGGCAACTAAATCACCTGCCAATAATCCTACCAAAGTAATATTTAAAGCAGAAATAACTTCTACACTCAGGTTTCCATGACTTGTAAGCTAATCATGAATTCTGCCAAATCCCTCAAGTGTTGAGAATAAGAATGATTTCAATGTTGAGAGGGCAAGTGAAAGAACAGCCTTAAATTAGACCTTTACAAGGAGAATTAGGCTCCTTGTTCTTATTAAAAATATGAAGCAATCTCTCTTGCCACTCATCAGGAAATTTCTCATAACTGGTAGCTCCCAGCTCCTAGAAAATTAACGGCTTAGTGTTTAGACTGTTGAAGCAAGACTAGTCTCTGTGAAGATGAGTTTGACCATAGAACAGGAAACCACCTTGAACTAAAAAACACAATTGTGTTAAGTGTTTCCATGCTATAATTCTTCCCCAGAGAAAACATATTATAATGTGTAAAACTGAAAGATCTTCTTAGTAAAAAAATCAAAAAACAAGCATGATGTATGCTAAATCTACATTTGTATTCTTTGTCTATATCAAGAATGCCCCTTGTTGTTAACTTTAATCTACATAGCTTTGTTAGAAAAGCACAGAAAAAAAACAAACAAAATTGGTAACAGATCAGGCTACAAGGTCACAGCACAGACAAGGAATTTTACAGCAGAAGGTATGTCAATACTGGAAAACTTAGCTGAGAAATTTTTTGATAAACATATTGCTTATTTACCCTCTCAGCCCTGTGACTACCAATCATAATCTTCATCAGAAGGCCAGTCTTTTTTAACAATATGCCTCCCCAAGTATATTTCTAAGCAGGTGTAGATGGCTACTAGATCACCTGTGCTTGTTGGAAAAACCAAAAATAATAAATATCTAACCTTTATTACTATACATTATGTAGCGGCACTTTGGACCGTATTTTAAATGTATTGGTGTTGTTGTTGCTATTACGTTTCCTCAAATCAGATCTGACTCATAGCAATCCTAGGCACAGCTAAACGAAACACTGCCTGGTCCTGCCTCATTCTTACAACTGTTGCTAAGTTTGAGTCCATTTTTGTTGCCACTCTGTTAGTCTATCATATTGGGGTCTTAACCTCATTTTCACCCACACTCCACTTTACCAAGCATGACATCCTTCTCTAGGAACTCACAAGTCTTGATAACACGTTCAAAGTACAAGAGATGAAGCCTCACCATCCTTGCTCCTAATGAGTATTCTGCTTATACATCTTCTAAGACAAATTTGTTTGTTCTTCTTGGAGTACTTAGTACTTTTGTTAATCTTCCCTAACACCAAAATTCAAATGCATTGATTTTTCTAGGGTCTTCATTGTTCATTATCCATCTTTCACAGGCAAAATAAATGACCGAAAATACATAATGTGAGTCAGGCACATTGTATTCTTCAAAGTGACATCTTTGCTCTTGCACAATTTAAAGGTCTTTTGCAGCAGATTTGTCTAATGCAATATGTCCTTTGATTTACAGACAGCTGCTTCCATGAGTGTTGATTATAGATCCCAGAAAAATGTAAATCTAAGGATGTTATTTATTGGTCCAGTTGTCATGACTTTTGTTTTCTTCTTCATGGAGGTGCAATCCACACTGAAGACTGTAGTCTTTGATCTGCCTCACTAAGTATTTCAAATTATCTTGGCTTAATGCAAGCAAGGTTGTGTTATCTGCATATCAAAGGTTGTTCAGGAGACTTCCTCCAAACTTCATGCCACATTCTTCTTGACACATTCAAGCTTCTAAGATTATTTGTTCATCATGTTCCCTAGAGAACCATGTTATAAATATGCAAACAGAAAGATCCTTTTAGTGCACATGTATGGGCAAAGGAGCTCTGGTAGCATAGTAGTTACGAACCGGGCTGCTAACCCCAAGGTCAGCAGTTCGAAACTACCAGCTGTTCCATGGGAGAAAGATGAGGCTTTCTGCTCCTGTAAAGATTTACAGCCTTGGAAACCCTGTGCAGGGTCACTATGAGTTGGAACCGACTCCATGGTACTTAACAACAACAACATAGGCAAAGGAAATAATCCTGACACATACTTCTTGACTTTGAATCATTCAGTAGCACCTTCTTATGTGAGTTAGACTGCTTCATGATCTGTGTATAGGTTCCTTATGAGCACAATTAAGCGTTCTGAAATTCCTATTCTTCTCAGTGCTATTCATAGTTTGTTATGATCCACACAGTCTAATGCATTTGCATAGTCAATGAAGCACATGTAAACATCTTTCTGGTATTTTCTGCTTTTAGCCAAGATCTATCTGACATCGGCAATGAAATTCCTCATTCAACATACTCTTCTGAATCTGGCTTCAATGTCTGGCAGCTCGCTGTCAATGTACTGCTGCAACAAGTTTGAATTATTTTCAGCAAAATTTTACTTGTCTATGGTATTAATGCTATTGGGAGATGATTTCCACATTGCATTGGGTCTCCTTTCTTTGAAATTAACACAGTAAGGATCTCTTCCCATCAGCTGGAGAGGTAGCTGTTTTCCAAATTTCTTGGTGTTTAGGCAAGTGAATTCCCCCAGAGTTTCATTAGTTTTTGAAAAATGCCAATGCATCAATTCCAGGAGACTTGTGTTTTTCTAATGCCTAAAATGTGGTTAGACTCCTTATGTGGCACTGTAAGATCAGCACTGGACTGTTAACCATAGGTCGGTGGTTCATACTCACCAGTCTCTCCTTAGAAACAGGATCCCTATGAGTCAGAGCCTACTCAAAGACATTTAACAACAACACAGTGTGGCAAGACATTTTCAATATCTTGATCATATGCCACATCTTGAAATAGTTGCACATCAACTAATTCTGTTTAGCACAGTGACTCTGTGTATGACTTTCATGTTCTTTTGATGTTTCCTGGCATCATTCAATAGTGCCCATTTTTTTGTTGTTGTTAAGTGCCATTAAGTCAGTCAACTCATAGTGAGCCTGTATAAGGTTTCCAAGGAGTGGTTGGTGAACTTAAACCACCAACCTTGTAGTTCAAAGTGACCTTGTAGTCCAGCACATTAACCCACGGAATCCTTTAATAATACGAGTCTTCCATTTTTCTTCAATTCTTTCAGCTTGAGAAATGCTGAGCATGTTTTTCCCTTTTGGTTTTCAAACTACAGGTCTTTGCACATTTCATTATAATCGAGTTTAACTTCTTGATTTACCCTTTGAAATTTTCTGTTCAGCTCTTTTACTTCATCAATTCTTCCAGTCGTTTTGGCTTCACTATTTGTTGTTAAGTGTCATTGAGTCAGTCCCAACTCATAGCAACCCTGTATAGGGTTTCCGAGGAATGGCTGAGGGGTTTTAACTGCCAATATTGTGGCTCAAACTGATCTTGTCATTGAGTTCTTATGCTACAGCCTCCCATTAGCTTCACTATATTCAAGAGCAAATTTCAGTCTCCTCTTACATCCACTTTGGTCTTCTTTTTCTTTCCTGTTTTTAAAAAGCTTTTGCATTCTTAATGTAATGTTCTTGATGTCATCCCACAATTTTTCTCGTCATTAGTGTACAGTGCATCAAATCTGTTCTTCAGATGGTCTCTAAATCCAGGTGGGATATACTCAAGGTCATATTTGGCTCTTTGGGACTTCACTTTTTTTTTTTTTTTTGCTTCATCCTGAGTTTGCATATCAGCAATGTTTGGTCTGTTCCACTGTCGGCCACTGACCTTCTTTTACCTAATGACATTGAGCTTCTCCAATGTCTTCTTACAAACATAGTCAATTTAATTCTGTATGTTCCATCTGGTAAAGTTCATGTATGTTGTTGTTGTCAGGTATCATCGAGTCAGAACCGACTCATAGTGACCCATGCACAGCAGAACGAAAGAATGCCTGATCCTGGGCCAACCTCACCACTG
>NW_006408566.1:3584094-3588496 GCF_000296735.1 Chrysochloris asiatica
CTTGACTGCTGCTTCCACGAATGTTGATAGTTGATCCAAGAAGAATGAAGTCCTTGACAACTTCAATCTTTTCTCCGTTGATAAGAATGTTGTTCATGGGTCCAGTGGTGAGGATTTTTGTTTTATTGAGGTTGAGATGTAATCCATACCGAAGGCTGTGCTCTTTGATCTTCATCAGTAAATGTTTCAAGTTCATGTATAGTGACTATTTATGTTGTTGGAAAATGTATTTGTAAAGAAAAAATCATTGGTCTTGCAAAATTTTATCATGAGATCTGCAGCATCTTTCTACCACCAAGACCATATTTTCTAACTACTGATCTTTCCACTTTTTTTTCCAACTTTTATATTCCAATCACCTCTAATTACCAATGCATTTTGATTGTATGTTTGGTCAATTTCAGACTGAAGAACTTGGTAGAATTATTCATTTTCTTCACCACTGGCTTTAGTGATTGCTATGTAAATTTTAATAGTTGTATTAACTGGTTTTCCTTGTAAGTATAAGGATATTATCCTAACCAAACAACATTTAAGATAGAACTTGAAATGTTCTTTTTGACAATGAATGTTACACCAGTCCTCTTCAATTTGTCTTTCTAGGATAGTAAGCCATAGGATTCAAAATGGCCAGTGCAAATCCATCTCATCAGCTCACTAAATCCTAAGACATCGATCTTTATACATTGCCTTTCATTTTTGACAATTTCCAATTTTCCTAGATTTGTACTTCGTACATTCCACGTTCCAATTATTAATAGATATTTTCAGCTGTTTCTTCTCAATTTGAGTTGCGCACCACCAGTAAATGAACATCCTGAAAGATTTGTTCTATCCAATTCATTAAGGTCAACTCTAATTTGAGGAGGTTGCTTTCCCAAATCATATTTTGAGTGCCTTCCAAACTGAGGGATTCATCAACATTTTATCTAACAATGTTCCATAAGGTTTTCAGTGACTAACTATTCAGAAGTGGTCTGTCCCTCCTTCCTCCTAGTCTATCTTTGTCTTGAAGCTTCACTGAAACTTACCCATTATGGGGAGGGTCCCTGTTGGTATTTAAATTACAAGTGACATAGTTGCAAGTATCACAGCAACACACAAACTACCACAGTATGACAGACTGATAGATGAGTGGTATATTATCTGATATAATCCATGAAACCAGTCTTGAACTAGTTTCTATTATTAGTCACAATTACAAATGTAAAACAGACATTGAATAAGTAACTTAGAAGATTTCTAGCAAGATGACAGACTAGGCAGCCATGCTACACAGACCCTTTCTGTGTTGTTTTTTATCTCTTCCAGTTATGGAATTCAACTCACATGTAAAGTTATTCCTTTTGATCGCTTCCCATATAAGTCTTTGACTTTCCTTGAAATTTTCTCCTCTTTTTCTAATTGTTCTTCTGATAGACTGGTTTTGAGAGATTTGTCTTCAAACTCATTAATTCTGCCTGCCATTGATTCAATCAACTCTTTTGGACTTTCTGTTTCATTTCTGAAATCTTAGTACCTGTCTTCTTGATTTCTGTTAGCAGGTTTTGTATTGTTTCTAGTTTTTCCTTTAGTTCTTGTAGTGTTTTTCTGAATTCTTCTAAAATTTGTTTTGTTTTGCTCAGCAGGTTTCTTGATCATTTTCTGAATCCATTTGTTTGTATATTTATTTGGTCAATTTCAGACTGAGGAATTTGGTAGAATTATTCGTTTCTTCACAATTGGCTTTAGTGGTTGCTGTTGTTAAGTGCCATCAAGTTGGTTCCAATTCATAGCAACTCTGTATAGGGTTTCCAAGGAGCAGCTTGTGGGTGTGAACTGACCACTTTGTGATTCACAGTCCAGTGCTGATCATAAAGCACCACACCAGAAATCCTCTCAATCTAATAAAGATACCCAAATATAATTCTTTTGTATTCTTAATCTGTTAGTTCAAAAATCCTTTATTTCCTCAGATACATTTTCTGACTCTGCACTGTGATCAAGCCTCAGATTGCAATACTGAAGGATTTCATGGGGAAAATATTGAATGACTCAGAAAGCATCAATAGAAGATAGGATGAATACAGAGCGTCACTGTACCAAAAATAATTAGCTGATGTTCTACCACTTCAAGAGGTAGCATATGATCAAGAAATGAGGGTGCTGAAGGAAGATGTCCAAGCTTCACTGAAGGCATTAGCAGAAAACAAGATTCCAGAAATTGAGGAAATACAAATTGAAATCTTTTAACTAATTAGCATGACAGGCACACATTTGTCTATGCCAACAAATTTGGCCAACAGTTACCTAGTCAACCAATAAGAAGTAATCCATATTTGTACTCATTTCAAAGAAAGGTGACCAAACAGAATATGGAAATCATTGAACAACATAATTAACAACAAATACAAGTAAAAGTTTGCTAACAATAATTCAAAAATGGATTCAAGAGCACCTTAACAAGTAGCTGCCAGAGGTTCCAGCAAGATAAAGACAAAGACATGGAATGACTCCGGATGGATCTAGCTGAAACCAAAATATACTTACTAGAAAGATGTTTACTTATGATTTGCTGACAAAGTAAAGACATTTGACTGTTTGAACCATAACAAACTATAGATAACATTGCAAAGAATAGCTATTGCAGAACACTTAATTTTGCTCATGAGGAACTTGAGCATAGACCAAAAGGCAGTCAATCAAACAGAACAAGGGGGCAATGTAAAATCATGAAAGGTGTCCATCGGGGTTGTATGCTTTTATCATATTTATTCACTCTGCATATTAAGCTGCCAGAATTTCAAGCCATATTCACAAGAAGATTTTAAATGAGGGATATATTTGTTAATATTAGATGGATCCTGGCTGAAAAAGATACTTGACTATGCAGATGCATCAAACTGTGTGGAAAATAATAAACTATGGATAGCACTGAGAAGAATGGGAATTCCAGAACACTTAATTGTGCTTACACGTTTTTCTTCATATAACCCAGCTTCTCAGATTATTTCTCAGCATACAGGTTGAATAAGTATGGTTAAAGAATACAACCCTGTCATACACCTTTCTCATCTTTAAACCATCCAATGTTCCCATGTTCTGTTCAAACAACTGCCTCTTGGTCCATGTACAGATTCCTCATGAGCAGAATTAAGTGTTCTAGAATACTCATACTTTGCAATATTGTCCATAGCTTGTCATGATCCACACAATCAAAAGCCTTTTGCATAGTCAATAAAGCACAGGTAAACATCTTTCTGGTATTCTCTGCTTTCAGCCAAGATCCATCGGACATCAGCAATGATATCTCTTGTTCCACGGCCTCTTCTGAATCCGACTTGAACCTCAGGAAGTTCTCTGTCAATGTATGCTTGCAGCCATTTCTGTATTACCTTTAGCAAAACTTTACTCGCATGGGATATCAAAGAGATTTTCTGATAATTTCCATATTCCATTGGGTCAGCTCTCTTTGGAATGGGCACAAATACAGATCTCTTCCAATTAGTTGTCCAGATAGTCATCTTCCAAATTTCTTGGCATAGATGAGTGAGTGCCTCCTGTGTTGTATAACTTTCTTGAAAGATTTTCATTTTTATTCCATCAATTCCTGGTGTGCCTTGTTCTTTGCCAATTCCTTTAATGCACCTTGGATTTCTTCCTTCAATATCATTGGCTCTTGATCATATGTTACCTCTTGAAAGGTTGTTAATGAGTCTTCTCCAATCCTGATGCCATGGTCTTCTTCATATAGTCCAGCTTCTCAAATTATTTGCTCAGCATACAGATTGAATAAGTACGGTGAAAGAATGCAACTCTGATGCACACCTTTCCTTATTTTAAACCATTAAATGCCCCCCTTGTTCTCTTTGAACAGCTGCCTCTTCATCTATGTACAAGTTCCTGTTGAGCACAATTAAGTGTTCCAGCATACTCAATCTCTCCAATGTTGTCCATAGCTTGTCATGATCCACAAAATTGAAAGCCTTTTTGCAGCCAATTAAGTGCAGGAAAACATCTTTCTAGTATTATCTGATTTGAGCCAAGATCCATCTGACGTCAGCAATGATATCCCTCATTCCACATCCTTGTTAGAGTCCAGCCTTACTCTCAGAAGCCCCCTGTTAATATACTGCTATTATCGTTTTTAAATTATCTTTTACCATAGATGAATGAATGCTTCCAGTGCCACATCATTTTGTTAAAAGATTTCAATTAGTATTTCACCAATTCCTGGACCTTTATTCTTTGCCAGTGCCTTCAGTGTAATTTTGACTTCTTCCTTTCAATGTCATTGGCTTTTGACCATATGCTACCTCTTGAGACATCTGAACAACTACCATTTCTCTTTGTTACAGTGACTCTGTGAATTAATTCCCATCTTCTTTTGGTGCTTTCTGCATCATTCAATATTTTGCCCAGA
>NW_006408566.1:3592516-3603354 GCF_000296735.1 Chrysochloris asiatica
CATCTTTCTCCCGCGGAGCAGCTGGTAGTTTCGAACCGCTGACCTTAAGGTTCGCAGCCCGATTAGTAACCACTACACTACCAGTGCTGCCGTTAGACAGCACTTAATTCTACAACAGGTGATTTTCTTGTATGTTACATACATACTAACTCAACTGATTCTCACAATTTCATAGGTAGATATTTATTGATGACAAAACTGAGAAAAGAGTAATTTATTACAACTAGCAAATGATAATGCTAGAATTCGAATCAAGTAGCCTGAGATTGTACTTTTACATAGCATTGTTTGGCCTCAAAGAAAAAAGTTAATCCTAAATGGAACTTCTTTTAAGAAGAGATAAAAGTTTAATGTTTAAAATAGCCTTTTTGACTTAAAACAACATTTAGAAACCAAGGTGACTCCATCAATTGTTAAAAATGTATTGAGCATTTTAGTTGAGCAAGCATTATACTAAGCTATTGAAAATTTAAACAGCTCCAGACTACATATTTGTTCTCAAAAGGAGTTTACAGTTTAGTTGAGGAAAATAGACCTATGAAGGGACATTAAAAAGTTCATGCAAAAAATCTATTATCTTTCAATTCTACTTTCCACAAACTTTCTGGAGACTTCTCACCATATATAAGGAACTAATTACTTTAATAAGAATTGAACAGTGTTTATTCACTTAGATACATTGTAGGCATCCAGTGTATAATACAGATAGTAAATGCTATTTTTAAAATTTTCAAGATATGAGCTATGAAGTCCAATAAAAATTAAGCCTGAATGGCTTATTACAGCTTAAATAAAAATTAAAATAAAGGTGGACTCTTAAGAAAAGAACATAAATTTTATAAATTTTAAAAGTGTGATTTAGCATAAGATTTACCCTAAACTTTATAAATCCTTTTCAAAAAATTCCATAACTTTTTGGATTCAGATCAATATTTGAGCAACTGAAAAAGAATAGGAGCTAAAAAGTGCCTAACAGTCTTTTTTTTTTTACATAGGCCTAAATTATTTTTAACATCCAATCACTGAAAAACTGCCTACACAATTTAATGTAATGCTTAATTTCTGGATAACACAATATGTTGTATTATGTATTTCTAGAAGAGAACAGACTTTTACGTCTGTAATATTGATGAGAATATAATGTATTATGCAATGAAAAAAGGAAACATGCTTAATCCTTCCCTTCTACATAAAGAATATAGGAATGTGTGACTTCTCTTCCAATACCTTCCCTATGAGGAAGTTTACAGTAGAATATTATGATAAATACAAGGGTCATTACAAACCAACATAAAGGCAGGGTGGTTATTGGACCACAGAACATCATGAACAAACATCATCTTAATTACTGATTTCAATATTAGTGTTAATTGTGCTGTCATTTAATTATATTTGGATAAGAAAACAATACACACAGAAAAAATTCTAATTATACTGAAAAATTTGAAGTGAATCACAATTAGACATAAAAATTAACTGTAAAGGGGTTGTTGTTGTTTTTGTTAAGTACCGTGGAGTCACTTCTGACTCCTAGTAACCCTGTACAGGGTTTCCAAGGCTGTAAATCTTTACGGGAGCAGAACACCTCATCTTCCTTCTGCGGAACCACTGGTAGTTTTGAACTGCTGACCTTGAGGTTGGCAGCCTGACTAGTAACCACTATGTTAACAGAGCGGTAGAAGCTTATAATAGAGAAACCTCTGGGTCAAGAGGCAAATAATCTGACAGTCTTCGTCACCAAAGAATGTTTTTGGTTTCCATGTGGCATAAATGGCAACAAACAGTTGTAAAGTATTTATCAGGTGACAATCAAAAGGCACATATTACTTCCCTAGGTGCTAGCTATAGCAATAAGAGAAGATATCATCCTTGATATTTAGGTTCAAATTATTTTTTTTTTTAAATCAAACACATTAAAAGATTGCTATAATGCATTATTTTAAACACTATGACAGAGATTGGTTTATCCTAGGGATACATATAGGAATTTAGGAGGAAACCATTAACCCTCTAGAAGAAATTAGTTTAAGCTTTAGGGAAGAGAAGACTTAAGTGGCAAGACGGTGTCTTAAAGGTTGAATTAAAAAAAAAAAAAAATGACCACATAAAAGGAGAAAGACAGGAAAATTAAAAATAATAAAAGTTGTAATCAAGTCAATTCCAGTTCATGGAAGCCTTATGTGTTATAGAGTAAAACTGAATTTAATAGAGTTTCATGGATATGCTCTTTCAGAAACAGATGCGCAAGACTTTCTTCCAAGGGCTTCTGGGTATACTCCAACCTCCAACCTTTATGTTGAAAGCCACATATGATTAATTGTTCCTGTTACCAGGGATATTGTTGTTGTTGTTGTTAGGTGCAATTGAGTAGGTTATGACTCATAACATCCTTATGTACAACAGAATGAAACACCACAAGGTCCTGAGACAGCTTCACAATTGCACCTATGCTTGAGGCCATTGTTGCTGCGACTGTGCCAATCCATCTCATTGGGGGGGAGAGGTCTCCCTGGTTTTCACGGACTCTCCACTTTACCAAACATGATGTCCTTCTCCAGAAACTGGCCCCTCCTGATAGTATATCTGAATTATGGAAAATGAAATCTGGCCATCTGTAAAATACAATGGCTTTGGTCAGGTGAACTTTAGTCCTCAAACTGACATCTGTTCTTGAACTCCTTAAAGAGCTCTTGTGAAGCAGATTTGCCTAATACAATACATCGTTTAATTCTTGACTGCTGCTTCAATGAATGTTCATGGTGGATCCATGCAAAATGAAGTTTTTGACAACTTTAATCTTTTCTCCATTTATCATAATTGATTTATTACACCAGTAGTGAAGAATCTTGTTTTCTTTGCATTGAGGAGCAACCCATACCAAAGGCTATGGTCTTTTATTTTCCTCATTAAATATTTTAAGTCCTCATCACTTTAAGCAAGTTCAAGGTTGTATCATCTGCATATTGCAGTCTGTTAATGTGTCTTTCTCCAATCCTAATGCCAAATTTTTCTTCACATAATCCTGTTTCTCAGCCTATTTGCTCAGCATACATATTGAATATGTATGGTGAAAGAACACAACCTTGGCACACACCTTTCCTGATTTAAAACCATCCAGTGGTTCCTTGTTCTGTTCAAACAACTGCCCCTTTTTCTATGTCCAAGTTCCTCATGAGCACAATTAAGTGTTCCAGAATACTCATCCTCCAAAATATTGCCCATAGTTGTCATGATCTACACAATCAAAAGCCTCGGTGTAATCCATAAAGCACAGGTAAACATCTTTCTGGTATTCTTTGCTTTCAGCCAACAGCCATCTGATGTCAGCAGTGCTATCCCTCCTTCCATGTCCTTGTCTGAATCCAGATTCAACCTCTGGCAGTTCCCTGTCATTGTAATGTTGTAGCCATTTTTAAATTATCTTGAGTAAAATTTTACTTGCATGTGGTATTAATGATACTACATGATGATTTCTGTATCCCACTGTGTCACTTATCTTTGGAATGAGCACAAATATGGATCTCTTTTAATCAGCTGGCCAGGTAGCTGTCTTCCAAATTTCATGACATAGATAAGGAGCTCTGGTAGCATAATGGTTACGAATCGGGCTGTGAACCGGAAGGTCAGCAGTTCGAAACTACCAGCTGCTCCGCGGGAGAAAGATGAGGCGATCTGCTCCCGTAAAGATTTACAGCCTCGGAAACCCTATTCAGGGTCGCTATGGGTCGAAACCGACTCTACGGCACTTAATAACAACAACAGATAAGTGAGTGCCTCCAGTGCCACATCAGTTTGTTGAGCGATTTCTATTTGTATTCCATCAATTCACAGAATCTTGTTCTTTGCCCGTGCCTTCAGTGCACCTTGGATTTCTTTCTTTAATACCATTGGCTCTTGATCATATGCTACCTCTTGAAATAGTTGAACCTCGACCATTTCTTTCTGTTTCCTTTCTACATCATTCAATATTTTGCCCCAAAGATCATTCAGCATTGCAAGTCAGAGCTTGAATTTTTTCTGCTCTTTCAGCTTGAGAAATGCTGAGCATGTTATTTCCAACCAGGAACATAGGGAATATAAAATCATGAAATTGCACTAGACTTTTTTCTTGAAAAAGTTTGTTTCCATGATAAGAGACCAAAATGAATGAGATACTCAGCAAAAATTCCAATGCAGGATGATTAATCCTAGTTAATATGTTAGAATATTTTCTGTTCTAGCAAAAATCAAGAACTTATTTATCAAATATCTTCAGACTAGTCAAAACTCTGGAAATGGAATAGATGCTATCCTCAAATAGCCACCATTGGCACCATCACCCCCCTCAACCTATAAATGTGTTCCGCTGTCAAAACTCATTAACAAGTTGATAAAATATAAATTTCAGTACTAATTGTTTGCCAAAGATTATTTGTAACAAGTATACACAATGTTATCCTTCATTGTGATGTGAGCTACAATCCTACCCTTTTTGTAAGTGGTAGTGCATTTGGATCAGTCAGAAGCTTTTTTTTTTTTTTTTTTTAAATAAGTGACAGGACAGTCCTCAAGACAATTGTACTTTTCCAAACAAAATAATTCAGAGTTCTCTCTGAAGTAGTTGCGTGCTTAGTAAAAATGGTTCACACTTTTCAAATGCAAAGAAGATGGCAAGCATGGGAAGGTTCTTGTGAATAGTGACCCAAAGTGAAGCCAATTTTGAAAAACAAGATAAAATCATAATTCCTTGAAGAAAGTCCTTCAGTTCCATGTTACAAAATTCACTATAGGCACCATGAATTTAATAAAATTTCCTCCATAAATGGATATTAACAATTCCTACAAATATTTGCAAGCTCTGAGTACTGACCCTTAGAGCAAATCTGTCTGGGCAGCTGGTGTAACATAGGATATTTTTTAAACCTATTTCCAACTAGTCTAATGGTGGCACTATTGTTGCCAAATGAGATGACCCAGTGACTCAATAAAATTTAAGATTTTCTCATTTTTTTCTTTTATTTCCTCTTAATGGCCCCTGATATACTATCTTTGAGAATAAAAATAAAGACAAAAGTGATGCTTTAAATAATACTTTCTGTGGTTTTACAAACATCTCAAGAAGAATGATCTGAGAGACAGATGTTGAGGTGAACTTTTTTTTTTTTTTTTTTTAACATAGATGGCTATAATAGGAAAAATGAAGAAAAACTTCAAGAAAACTACAAAACTACAGTTTTAAGTTTAAAGGTTTGTCAATGGTAAATGCCCTTCAGGAGTAATTTAGCTGAAGGATATTGATTTTTTCCTGAACTTCATCATTTTTATGTTATTATAATGCAAATCACAACTTTTCCTTAATTTAGGGTAGTGCTGTTTTAGGAACTGTCAGAAATTTATTTTCTTTAATATAGAACTAAGCAAACCTCTTCTGAATACATTACATCTTTTCTTGTCCACAAATTCTCAATTTGGCAGTAGGGAAGAAAAGGTAACTTGTATTAAAGTGAGACAGTTCTTGGCCTCTGCCAAAATCATCCTCTTGAATATGATAGAGATGATCAGATCTTCTGGTTGAGCTTGACCTCAATATTTTTGAGAAGTGAAAAAAGAAAAAAAAAAAAAAGTCAATTTTAAAACTTTAAGTAGCTTTTCTCTTCCTCTATAGGCTAAGGATTAGATTCATGTGTAATGAAATACTACATCTTTGTCTTAAGATAAAACAATTTAAGACACAATTTGGCAAGGCAAAAATAAGCAAAGAACCATAATTACATGGAGAGGTGTGATATACTCAGGTGATTGTGTATGTGTGTATGTATGTGTGAGTGTAGCAGTATGTACGTTTGAGTGTAGCGGTATGTATGTATGTATGTATGAGTGTAGCGCTGCAGGATAATGCACTGGACTGCAAGGTCAGTTTGAGCCACAAGATTCCCTACTGGTGAGAAATTTCTGGATGGCACTTAACAACAATAAAAACAACAACAAATGTATTTCATTGCTTGTGATATTACAAATTTCCAGAAGTACCTCTTCTTTGTTATTTTTGTGAAGTTCTCCAGCATGTACAACTCATAGCAGCACTGTATAGGGTTTCCAAGGAGTGACTGGTAGATTTGAATGGATAACCTTGTGGCTAGCAGTCCTTAAAGATTTTTTTTTTTTTCTGATGGACTGACCCTTCTTAAGGCCTGAACTTTAAGTAGAAATGGGAAAGACTTCTTCAAGGAATGACCCAGAGGCAGCTGGGGCAAAATAGAAGAAAATAATAAATTTACAAATACCTTCAAGGCATTGCAGTTGAGAGGAGTCAGACCAGTCCTTAAAAGTTGGTGGAAAGCCAGAGCCAAAGGAGACAGATTACCAGTAGGAGACCTCTTATGAAGAGGCTTAGTTTATGAATCTGAGAATTTTTGTATATAGTAGAGTGGTGGTGATGGTGTGTGCTGATTCAGTTCAGACTCATAGTGACCCTGTATAGGGTTTCTGAGGAGTGGCTAGTGATTTTGAACTGCAGACCTTATAGCTCAAACCAACCTTGAGGTCTAGTGCTTATCCTACAGTACCACACCAGGACTCCATAAAATTACTCAAAACTTAGTGGCATAAAACAATAACTTATTTTGCTCCAAGGTTACATGAGTCAGGAACTTAGACAGGATATAATATAGATGGCTTGTCTATACTCTATAGTATCTAGGGCCAAAGATAGAAGATAAACATCATTTGAAGGTTGACACTTTTGTACAATAGGCAGTCAATGTTTGCTATTGCCTAGTGGCCTCTATTCCAGATGGATCACTCCATAAAGTCTTTCTATAACATGGTGGCTTCATGGTCATCAGATTTTTTCTTTTTCCAAAAGCACATGTTCATCAAACACAGTAAATTGTACATGTGTGTATTTTTCACAGTTCCCAATATTTTAGCTAGATAAATGTTTTTATTATCTTTAAAGCATGCATACAGTGTACATTACTTTTATTATATTTTCTTTCTTGGGAATACATAATGATAAAAATATTTAATTTTTTGATCATATTTCATGTGAGAGACACTGTGCTAAGTTTATATGCATCGTCTCTTTTAATCCTCACAACTTTTTGACATAAACACTACTACTATTTCTATTTTATTGATGAATAAATTGAGAATTAGAAAAACCAAGAAAGTTATATAAAGTAACACAGTAAGTGATCAAAATAGGATTGGCCCTCAAGTCTGTTAGGTTTCAAAAATTGTTTTCTAAAACATGTTTGTTTCATAAAACTTATAAGACGTATGAAAGATATTTAGTCTTACTATGTGGTGCCATAAGGTAAGCACTCAACCTTAAGGTTGATTTGAACTGCAAGGCTGGCAGTTCAACCTCACCAGCCACTCCTTGGACACCCTATACAGAGTGGCTATGAGTCAAAACTGACTCGATAGCACTTAACAACAACAACAACAACCCATCTAATTTTGTGGTGACTGTTAACTGGAAATACCTTTTTTTTTAACCAATTCAAATGGAACTCTACAGATGGATCTCATCAGATGAAATACATATTAAACAAATCTAGTACATCTGTGGAAAGATATATGGAGATGGTCAATATCATCGATAAGAAAGAACAAGGACAGCAGTAAACTATAGACCATTAAGTTTTTCATATGCAAATTCAAGTTGAAGCTGAAGACAAATGAAAACCAAAGCATGACCTTGAGTATGCTGTTGTTAGGTCGCATTCAGAAGGAAACACTTCCAGTCCTGTACCATCCTTACTGTCGGTGTTAAGCTTGAGTCCATTGCTGCTGCCATTGTGCCAATTCATCTTATGGGGTCTTCCTCTTTTTCACTAACTTTCCATTTTACCTAGCATATCTTTCTCCAAGGACTGGCCCCTCCTGACAATATGTCTGAACATGAGGGATGAAGTCTCACCATCCTGGCTTCCAAGGAGTTTTCTGGTTGTACTTCTTCCAAAACAGATTTGTTGAGAATAGGGCTGTGAACCTTAAGGTCAGCAGTTCGAAACTACCAGCCACTCTGCGGGAGAAAGATGAGGCGTTCTGCTCCTGTAAAGATTTACAGCCTCAGAAACCCTGTACAGGGTCACTATGGGTCGGAACTGACTCGACGGCACTTAACAACAACAACAACCTGAATTTAGAGACCATTTCAAGTAGAGAGTTGACACATTGAACACTAGTTACTGGAGACCAGGCAAGTTGTGGAATGACATCAAGGATATACAAGAAGAAAGCAAAAAGTCATTAAATGGACATGAAGAAAACAAAAGGCCAAAATGAATGTCAGACAAAACTCTAAAACTTGCTCATCAGCAAAAACTAGATAAAGTTAAAGGAAGAAATGATGAAGGAAATGAGCTAAATAGAAGAAATCAAAGGGAAACTTGAGAGTACAAAGTAAAGTATTATAATGAAATATACAAAAATCTGGAATTAAAAAACAAAAAGTGTAGAACACACTTGACATTTATCAAGCTGAAAGAAAAAAACTCAAGCTTCAAATTGAACAACTGAAGAATTCTAGTACTGATGTGGCAGTAGAATAAGCACTCTACTGCTAACTACAAGGTTGGGGGTTCAAATCCACCAGCAACTCCATGAAAACTCTATACACAGTTGCTATAAGAGAGATTCACCTTGCCAGCACTTAACAAAAACAACAATGTTGTGCAAAATACTGAACAAAGCAGGAGTAATGAAGATGCAAGGAATGCACAAAGTCACTGTACCAAAAAGAAATGGTGGATGTTCAAACATTTAAGGAACAAATGTGATTGAAGGAAGAAGCCCAATCTACACTGAAGGCATTGGCAAAAATGTAAGACTTCAGAAATTGACAAAATACCAAATGAGATGTTCAACATATGAATGCAATGTTGAAAGTATTCATTTGGCAAGCAATTTGGTTAATTTACTAAAAGAGTTCCATATTTTTGCCCATTCCAAAGAAGTGTGATCCTGCAGACTGTAAAAATTATTGAACAATGCTATATACTATCAGACACAAGTAAATTTTGATGAATATAACTAAAAAATGATTGCAATAACACATGACTGGGAATTGCCATAAATTTGTCAGATACAAAAGAGATTGAGAAATGAAGACTCTCATTGTTGTGGTCAAATGGAATTTGATTGAAAACAGAGAAAACAAGAAAGATGCTGACCTCTGTTTTATTAACTATGTAAAGGCATTTGACTGGATAGATCAGAAAAAAATTATGGAAAATAATTTGAAGAATGGAAATTCAAGAAGAATTAATTATGGTTTTGTGGAACTTGTACATAGACCAAAACACCATTGTTTAAATAGGACAAGAGGATCTCGTGTAGTTTAAAATCAGAAAATGTTTGTAGTTAAGATATCAGATAATATACTGCATGGACAAATCTAATGCAAAAGACTTTACAGTGTTAAAAATCAAAAATGCTATTTTGAAGAATAAGGTTTTCCTGATCAAAGCCATGGTATTTTCAACCACCTCATTTCCATGGGATGTTGTTGTTGTTGTTAAGTGCCGTCGAGTCGGTTCCGACCCATAGCGACCCTGTACAGCTGAACAATAAAGCCGGAAAACAGGGGAAGAATTGACGCATCAGAATTATTGTATTGGTAAAGAATGTAGACTATAGCATGGACCACTGGACAAACAAACAAATCTGAGTTGGAAGACGTACAGCCAGAATGTTCCTTAGAAGCAAGCATGGAGAGACTTCATCTCAATTATTTTGAACATGTTATCAAGAGGGACCAATTCATAGGGAAGAACAGCATGCTAGGTAAAGTGGAGGGTGGGCTAAAAAATGGAAGCTACTTGATGAGATGGATTCACTCAGTGGCTATAAAAATGAGTTCAAAAGTAACAAAAACTGTGAAACTGGCAGTGTTTTATTATGCACAAAACGTAGTTATGAGTTCAAAAAGATTTTATGACATCAAAAAATAATTGCTAACTATGTAAAACAATTGTTCCACTATGTTGACAGTGATACAGACCAACTATTGCTCATAGGCAAATTCAGAATGATACTGAGGAATACTAAAACAAGTATATGAGAGCCAAAATATGAACTTGAACATATCCCACTTGAATTAAAGGATGATCTAAATAACAGATTAGATGCATTAGACACTACTGACCGAAGACAGAAGAGTTGTATGATGGCATAAAGAGCATCATACAGGAAGGAAGAAAAGTTTATTCGCAAGACAAGAAAGAAGGAAAAGACCAAAATGGATGTCAGAAGAGACTGAAACTTGCTATCCAGTGAGAAAAGCTAAAGCAATGGAATAAATATGGAGGTAAAGAGCTGAACAGAACATTTCAAAAGGCAGTTCAAGAAGAAAAAGTCAAATATTATAATGAAATGTGCAAATATCTGGAGTTAAAAAATCAAAAGGGAAGAACATACTCTACATTTCTCAAGCTGAAAGAATTGAGGTAAAAATTCAAGCCTTGACTTGAAATACTGAAGGATTCTTTGGGCAAAGTATTGAATGATGCAGAGAGCATCAAAAGAGATGGAAGGAATATACATAGTACATAAAAAAGAAATGGTTGACATTCAACCATTTCAAGAAGTAGCATATGACCAAAATCTAAGGTGGAATACAAACAGAAATCTTTCAACAAAATGAGGCTGCACTGGAGACACTCATTCAACTATGTCAAGAATTTTTAAAGACAGTTACATGGCCAACTTATGGAAAGAGATCCAAATATGTGCCCATTTCAAAGAAAGGTGGCATAACAGAATGTAGAAATTATCAGTCAATATCATTAATATCACATGCAAGTAAAATTTTACTGAAGATAATTCAAAAAAGGCTGCAACATTACTTC
>NW_006408566.1:3603939-3606615 GCF_000296735.1 Chrysochloris asiatica
AAAACAAAGATGATTTAAAATTCTTACTGATAAAGATCAACAACCACAACATTCAGTATGGATTGACCGTCAATATAAAAAAAAAAGCAAAAAATCCCCACACTGGAGCAATAAATAATATCATGACAAATAGAGAAACAAGAAATCTGTCGGTTTGTTGTACTGTGGTGGCATGTGTGTTGATATGATTCTGGAAGCTATGCCACTGATATTTCAAATACTAGCATGGTCACCAATAGTGGATGGATTGCTCCTAAGCTTCCAGACTAAGACCTACTAGGAAGAAGGAAAGAAAAACTACTTCTGAATCTTTAGTCACTGAAAACCTTATGAAAAGCAGTGGAACATTGTCATACAGCACCAGAATATTAAATATTGAAATATGATGAAGAGCATCACAATATTTTCAGGTATAGTGCCAGTAGATGAGCCTTTCAGGATGAGAAGCACTCAACATGTGGTTGGGAAGAGCTGCCTCCTAAAAATAGAATTAACCGTGATGACACAAATGGAATAAATCTTCTAGATCCTCATTGGAATTCAAAAGAGGAGACACAGCTGTAAATATCCATTAATAATCAGAATATGGAAGGTACAGAGTATGAATCTATGAAAATTCAAGTTTGTAAAAAATGAAATGGAAGTCATAAACATCACTTTCCTAGATATTAGTAAGCTGAAATGGACCGGTATTGGCTATTTTGTATGTGGCAATCACATGGTTTACTATGTCAGGAATGATAAACTGAAGAGGAATCACATGCATTGATAATCAAAAATAATACTTCAAGGTCTATCATGCAGTACAACATGGTGTGTGATAGGATAATATTCATATGTCCTACAAGTGAGACCAGTCAATGAAACTATTATTCAAATTTATTAATTAACTACTAAAGGCAGTGATGATTAAATTCAATTTCTACCAAGGTCTTGGATCTGAAATTGATCAAGCATGCCATCAAGATGTATTGATAATTACTGGTGATTGGAACTCAAAGGTTGGAAACTAAGAAGGATCATTATTTGGAAAATATGGTAATAGAAATGATGCAGAAAATCACATGATAGAATTTTGCAAGACCAATGACTTCTTCATTGAAAATACCTTTTTTAAACAACATGAAAGATAAATATACACATGGACCTCAACATATGGAATATACAGAAATCAAAATGACTTCATATGAGGAAAGAGACAGTGGAAAAGCTCCATATCATCAGCCAAAACAAGGTTAGGGGAACAGACCATCAATTGCTCATATGCAAGTTCAGGCTAACAAGTCCATAAGAGCAAAAATATGACCTTGGTCATATCCCATTTCAATGTAAAGATCATTTCAAAAGCAGATTTGATGCATTAAACATTAAAAACTGAAGACCAGAGGAGTTGTGGATGACACCAAGAACATCATACAGGAATAAAACAAAAGATCATAAAATAGACAAGAAAGAAAGAAAAGACAAAAATGGATGTCAGACGAGATTCTGAAAATTGCTCTCCAACATAAGAATGCTAAAACAAATGGAAGAAATATGGATGTAAAAGAGATGAATAGAAAAATATCAAAGGACAGCTCAAAAAGACAAAATATTAGAAATTAGAAAATCAAAATGGAAGTGCACACTCAGCATTACTCAAGCTAACAGAACTGAAGAAAAAAATTCAAGCCTCAACTTGCAGTATTAAAGAATTCTATGGATAAAATATTGAATGATGCAGAAGCCATCCAAAGAAGATGGAAGTAATGCACAGTCAGTGTACCAAAAATAAATGGTCTATGTTCAACCATTTCAAGAAGTAGTGTAGGATCATAAGCCAATTATATTGAAGGAAGTGCACTTAAGTCACTTAAGGCAGAGACTCTGACCCCTGAAAATAATGGAATATGAACTGAAATATTTAAACAAACTGAGACTGCATCAGAAACATTCACTAAACTATGACACAAAATTTGGAAGATAGCTACCTGGCCAACTTATTGGAAGGCATCCATGTTTGTACCCATTCCAAAGGGAGGTGACCCAATAGAATGTGGAAATCATCGGACATTACCAATAATATCACATGCAAGTAAAATTTTGCTAAAGACAATTTTTTAAATGCTGCAACAGTACATTGACAGAGAACTTTGAGAGAGTCAAGCTGGATTCAGACAAGGATGTAGAATGAGGGAAATCATTGCTGATGTCAGATGGATCTTGGCAGAAAGAAGACAATACAAGAAAGATGTTTACCTGTGCTTTGTTAACTATTCAAGGCTTCTGATTGTGTGGATTATGAGAAGCTAAATAAAACACTGCAGAGAATGAGTATTCCTGAACATGTGATTATGAGCAACCTGTGCATAGACCAAGAGGTAGTTGTTTAAACACAAGGAAACACTATCAGGTTTAAAATTAGGAAACTTGTGTGCTAGGGTTGTATTATTTCACCATACTTATTCAATCTGTGGAGTCCTGATGTGGTGCTGTAGGTAAATGCACCAGACTCTAAAGTCATTTGAACTGCAAGGTCAGCAGTTCAAGCTCACCAGCTGCTCCTCGGAAACCCTACAAAGGGTCGCTATGGGTCAGAATCAACTTGATGGCACTTAACAACAAGGAGCTCTGGTAGTGTAGTGGTTACAAATCAGGCTGCAAACCGCAAGGTCAGCAGTTCGAAACTACCAGCTG
>NW_006408566.1:3607220-3608839 GCF_000296735.1 Chrysochloris asiatica
AACAACAACAACAACCAAAACAACAATACACCTAAATATGATTTTTTGAGTGCCTGATTGAGGAAGTGCTTTCAGAAGAAACTTGTAAGGATATGAGAGAAGCAGGATAAGGCAAAGAAAGAAAGTAACCATGACTGTACTTGCAGGACAATTCTAGTATCAACTGATTCCATAGGAACTCCGGTGCTGGAATTACAGGACAGAATTTGTTCCACTCAAAAGCAACGGGCTGCTACATTTCATATCAGGCAATCATTAATTTTGATTTGTTTCAGGGGATCAGGAGAGGATGAAAACTTTCTGGCATTTCCAGACAAGTTGGCTCTCATCAGTCTGAGGAAATGCTCAGGAAAAAAAGAGTTCAGGAGATGACATTAACAGCCAACACCCGTTGTTGCTGTTGTTGTTAAGTGCCATTGAGTTGTTTCCAACTCTTAGTGTCTCTGCATAAGTTGTCCAAGGAGCAACTGGTACGTTTAAACCACTGATCTTGTGGCTATCATTCCAGTTCTTATCCTTCAGCACCACACCAACACCTATAGCAACCAGAAAATACAACAAACTAGGCCTGGATGAGGAAATTTGGCTTGGTATCCAATAGCACTTAATACATCTGTCAGGTATTCAGCTAATCTCTGCTTAGATATATCCAGTGAGAATAAATCCTCCATCATGAGCCTCATCTACCTAACAGCGCAGTCTGTTACAATCTCTAGACAAGTTGTAACTATTCTTCCTTCAGCTGGATGTGGCTGAATAAAGAAAGACCATTCCAGGGCAGCATATGCAAAGGCACAGAATGTAAAAGAGCATGATGGTGTGTGTTGTTGCATTGGGATTTTTTGTAATTAGAACTAAAGGTATGGTAGTGGAAAGTGAGAAAGATTATGCTAGGAACCTATGTAAATGCCATAGAATGAAAACCCTAGATGAGTCACTAAAAAGTTGTGATGATATCATAGGGCAAAACTAAATGCATTTTCACAGAAGTGTGATCATCTCTTGTAGAAGGTCAATTCTGGTAACAATACAGAGAGCAACTCTGACTCATTGCAATAAGGTTATGAGCTTTCACATCAATATTTTCTCTGGACCTTCAGCCCCTCAAGGATAGAAACTGTCTTATTTATCTTTGTTTTGTGAGTTCCTAAAACAATTAATGCTTATGGAACTGACCCTAAGTGAACTGAACATAAGGAATCAAAACCATTACAACAGCTCAGTTGACTTATCTTAAGGGTCTAAATCAGGAGTTAGAAAACTATAGTGCATAGATCAATTCTGGTTCACCACCAATGTGTGTAAATAAAGTTGTATTAGAACACAGTCACAAACAATTATTTACATATTGTCTATTGCAACCATGGCAGAACTGAGTAGTTGCAAGACAGAACTACAAATCCAATGCATTAAGTATTTGGTCCTTGAAAGAAAAGGTTTAGCACCCCTGTACTAAGCCCAGGCTTTGAACCAGTTCATTCTGGATCATTGCCCCTGCTGAGAATTTACATTTCCACACCAGATATACTGAATCATAATTCACATTTTAACAAGATTCCCAGATGATTAATATAAGTTTGTATATAGTTATAGGTAGACGTGGAATCCTTGTGTGGCAC
>NW_006408566.1:3633959-3634911 GCF_000296735.1 Chrysochloris asiatica
TGGCTAAGGATACCACACTGGACTCAAGAGATAACACAACCTATTATTTTCTGCATGCCAGGTCCAACCACCTTTGACTCGTGAGTTCCCAACAGCAAAATCAGCCCGGCATCCCATCCCTCCAACTTCAAGTGCAGCAACTGAAACAGCCTTGCCAGGCTCCACCTCAAGAACCATGTGTTCCCCAAACAAAGGAATCCTGTTACCCCAAGGTGCCTGAGCCCTGCCACCCCAAGGTACCTAAGCCATGTCCCTCAATGATCACTCCAGCACCAGCCCAGCAAAAGACCAAGCAGAAGTAAAGGGTGCACAACTGCATATGACCTAGAGAAGCCAACTAGGAGATGGATGCTGAACTACTTCACTATCATGCTTATGCGTCCCATTTGCCTATTGACTGCAATTAACAAACTGTCACCCTGAATCCCGCCCCACCTACTTCATTTGAACCCACTAAAAAGATGCCCCTCATACTCAGTCTGGAGCTCTGTGTCTCCAAATTAGAATGTGGGTCTTTGTACCTGAGCTAGTTTTCATCAGCTCAGGATTTATCTGAAGGAGGATTCATCATTTCTATCACCAAGGCCATATTTTCCAACTACTGATCCAACCTTTGCATTCCAATCACCAATAATGATCAATACATCTTGATTGCACGTTTGATCAATTTCGGATTGAAGAAGTTGGTAGATTTCTTCTATTTCATCCTCATTGGCTTTAGTGGTTGGTGCATAAATTTGAATAATAGTGAAATTAACTGGGCTTCCCTGTAGGCGCATGGACATTATCCTATCACAGACAGCATTATACCTCATGACTGATCTGAATATGTTCTTTTTGACAATCAATGCAACACCATTCCTCTTCAATTTGTCATTCCCGGCATAGTAAGCCATGTTTTCATCGATTCAAAATGGCCAATACCAGTCCATTTCAGCTCACTAATGCCTAA
>NW_006408566.1:3636036-3639557 GCF_000296735.1 Chrysochloris asiatica
GCAGTTCTAGGTTGGTTTGCATATATTTTCAAATGCAAATGTGCAGAGTCTGAAGGCTCTGGGTGGGGCTCAGGATTCCATCTAAAGCCCCATACTCTATCTACAAAGTCTTAAAGCAAGAAGGCTATTTCTTTCTGGGCGAATTCTAACTTCCATTTAACAAATCTAATCAAATATAGACTGAAGGCAGGCTTATAAACTCTCTATATTAATAATTCCCAACATTCCTATAACACATATGCATATATTTTACAACACTCAACTTTAAACTTTTCCTCTACCTTGGACTAACCCTATTCATATGCATATGACCTTAGGCCTCTGCCAGGGTGGATTCCAGTAGGCCTTGGCTTGCCTTCAGCCTTGTTTAATCAGCATGTCATTGACTTCAGGCTACCCAAGAAGCTTCAGATTTCCCCTCTGCTTAAATGTTTTATCCCATGCCCCCTCATGCTTTCTCTTACAAAACCTCATAATTTCATAGTCATCTCAATGAATCCTGCACACAGCGCCTAATTGCTTAAACCAAGTGTGTGACTTCCTCTGACTCCACAAAAGGGAAAGAAGACCAAGCTCAGCTCAAGACCAATTCCTATGAAGTGGAGGTCAGACATGCCTCCATCCTAATAAAATTAGTCAGATTTGAGAACAAGTTAAGAAAACTCATCCTCATGATTTTGTTTCTTTATAACCCCCTCACTAGGTACCACATGTCTTAGGCTAGGATTCTAGAGAAGCAAAACCAGTGAAACTGTGAGTTAATGAGCTGGACAGCAAAATAGGTTTGAATCACAACGTCAGCGATTCAAGCTCATCAGCCACTCCTCAGGAAAACTTTACAGGGTCACTATATATATATATAAAGCTTGCAATTGCAGAGTCCCAGATCCCCAGTGTAAGAGAGAGAGAGTACCTCCTGAATATTCACATACCCCAGCAAGGAAGCATCCAGGTAGCTATGGCTGTATTAGGTTTCATCGCCATGGGAATGTGCATATGGTGCCTACTCAAAATTAGAACCTATATAGGGTTTTCCAGAAGTGCCTGGTGAATTTGAACTACAGACCTTACAGTTCAAGCTGAACTTGCAGTCCAGTGCATTAACCTAGTGGTTACAAATCAGTCTGCTAATCTCATGGTCAGCAGTTCGAAACTACCAACTGTTCCATGGGAGAAAGATGAGGTTTTCTGCTCCCGTAAAGATTTACAGCCTTGGAAACTGTGTATGGGTCACTATGAGTCAGAACCGACTCCATGGCACATAAAAATAACACTAGGACTCTGATATCACCTCTAGAAAATTCTGGCCTAGTTATGTTGACACAGAACTATAACCATTACAATGCATTTGGCAAATCGGCTGAAAAAGGTCTCTTTAAAGTGTTAAATAGCAAAGATGTCACTGTGAACTAAGGTGCAGCTGACTCCAGGCACAGTATAAAATAGCTTATATTATAAAAATAAAACTACTTAGTATCCAGGCCATCCTAACTCACAGTGACTCCACATGTTTAAGTATAACTGTGTTCCATAGGGTTCTAAGTGGTCTTTCTTCCAAGGCACTATAGAGAGACTCCAATGTCCAACCTTATGGTTAGCAGGTAAGCAGATTCACCATTTGCACCATCCAGAGATTGCAGCTTAAATAATGAAAGCTATTTAATGGACCTCATAAATAGGATCCAGAGATCATTCAGGTAATTTGATTGGTGTGATCCAGTAGTTCAACAATGCCACCAAAGGCCATTTCCTTTTACCCCATGCTTTACCTAAGATTAGAAGAGCATCATTCACTCACAAATACAAAATGGTTGCCAACAGCTCTTGGTCATTTATTTTTCCTTCATGGTAGTATACGATAACTATTGGACTGTTAACTACAATATCAGCAGTTCAAATGCACCAGCTGTTCTGAAAGAAAAAGAAGAAGCTTTCTGAGCTCATAAAGATTAGTACCCTCAGAAACCCTACACAGAGTCACCATGAGCCACCAAATTGATAGCACTTAACAGCAACACTATAAGGGCTCAGAGTGTGAATATATCATCCCTAACCCTGGCAGTGTAGTGGTTACCTATTGGGCTGCTAATCTCTCAGTCAGCAGTTTGAAACTACCAGCTGTTTCATGTGAGAAAGATGAGGCTTTCTGTTCCTGTAAAGATTTAGTGTTTCTCTGTTATTCATAAGGTTTTCAGTGGCTAAATATTCAGAAGCAGTTTGTCACTCTTTCTTCCTAGTCTGTCTTCATCTGGAAGCTCATCTGAAACCTGTCCACCATAGGTGACCCTTCTGGTATTTAAATTACTGGTGGTGGCATATCTTCCTGAATCACAGCAACTCACAAGCCACCACAGTACAACAAACTGACAGACACATGGTGGAGGTACCAGTCAGAAGGGACCAGTCGCTAGAGAAAGATATCATGTTTGGTAAGGTGGAGGGTCAGAGAAAAAGAGGAAGACCCCCAATAAGATGGATTGGCCAAGTGGCAGCATCCATGGACTCAAGTGTGGCAACAATAGTGAAGTTGACCCAGGATCAGGCAGTGTTTCGTTCTGCTGTGCATAAGGTCGCTCTGGGTCAGTACCGACTGGATGGCACCTAACAACAACAACAACAACAAAGATTTACAGCTTCGGAAACGCTGTGCAGGGTCACTATGAGTCGGAACGGACTCCACGGCACATAACAACAAACACAACCCTTAAACAAAAGTTCTAACTGTGGCTCTAAATCAATTTGACTCATATTTCTTCCCCTGAATCAATTGCTTTGACAAAGGGAATAGTTTCATTGTTCTATGTTGTTGTTGTTAAGTACCACCATTGAGTCAGTTCTGACTCATAGTGACCCTGCATAGGGTTTCCTAGGCTGTAAATCTTTACGGGAGCAGGAAGCTTCTCGCGGAACAGCTGGTAGATTTGAACTGGCCGATTCGTAACCTCTACGCTACCAGAGCTCCTTTCGTTATTCTATAGTCCCATAAATATTGTCTGTTCATTTCATCTAGTTTTCATTAACATCAAGAATAAGCTTTTAAAACTAAAATAAAATCAAGAGATGACAACTTGACAGGCAAAAAGTAAGTCATTCTTGTTTTGTTTTCATTTATTTTTACTAATCATTTTAGACATTTTAATAGCAATAGCTTTGGCTCTAAAATCAATATTTGCATTGTGCTGCCATGACTGGTGATTTATTTCATCTGCAGTTTATCTAAAATCTCTACAAATAGGGATTATAATGTATAGACTCTCTTGGTAAAATGAAATGACTTTTAAAAATCTGAACAATTGAAGGTCTTTTTAATACATATCATGATAGTTTATAGCTAAATTGTTACATATTAACTATTCATTCCCTTTGCCCATTTTTCTAATAGGATAATAATATACAATTTCCCTCTTGATAGCCCTTTTTAATAGGCAAGAAGGGGATTTATTTTGCTTGAAATATGCATTTCCTAGATGAGGCTTTCTACTCCTGTAAAGATTTACACCCTCGGAAACCCTGTACAGGGT
>NW_006408566.1:3640332-3641329 GCF_000296735.1 Chrysochloris asiatica
CATTCAAGTAATCCAATCTATACTCATTTTAGAGAGAGTAAGGTTTTCTTTATTCAATTTTGCAAAATCGGGCTCCTAGCTTGTAGACACTGGCAGAAGCACAAGGCCTGTCACAAATGGTTTTTATTCTTGTCTCAAAAAGCCCCTCCTCCAGTTCCGGTTCCCCACATACAATTCCTCCCCCCAGAGACCCAAAAAGCCTTGCCCACTGTCTTAATGGCTGTATTCTTATTTTAATTTCCTAGTCCTACAACAACCAGATTACATATCCCTTCCTGTATGTAAAGCAGCAATGTTTGTCAGGCCTAGCAATCTCCTGAATTCCTGAAGATGGACCACATGCACAAAGAGTTATTTCTCACAAATCCTCTTTTCTATTTATACTTATTGGTCTCCTCTTCATTTATTCGTCTTAAATCCTTATAAAGTGTAACATTTCTGGATGTTCCTAAGAGTACAGATAACTATGCCTATATTAGATTGCATCATACTTGCGCCTGACATAATAGAACTGAAATATGTACAACTGAAAACGCACTGGCCCCATTTTCTCCTTATATGTCATGAATGAACAAATCATAAATACTTGATGCACACATAAATGTCCAAAAGCCAATCTCCAGCCAATAGCTACACAGCCTCCTTCAGTCCATGGGCCTAGAGTCCATAGTTGCTCCATGTCACCACTTCTGCCACCATCTCAGCTGTTGCTGCTTCTTCAGGCAGGGTTCCCAAGTTCCACTCGTGCTCTTCCTTCTTGATGTCCTTGGGATTGTCCGTTCCTGAAGTGAAAAATAACTATTAACCCCTTTTAGTTACATATCTTCTACAATTACAGTTCTGACCATCACAACTAACACTATAACTGAAATAATACAATCTCATCAGCATTATTCCATACCCCTTGCACCAGATACATCTGGAAAACAGCAAAACTAGTCAATGGGGATTTTCCCCTTACCCCTCATTCTAAAACCAAGCATACCCTTGAAAATGC
>NW_006408566.1:3644994-3646483 GCF_000296735.1 Chrysochloris asiatica
CACTCCTATATTCTGTCTCTACTTCTTCTAATGTTTGTCTTAGGTCGTTTACCTCAATCACTTCTACTCTTTCAGGGTATTTTTTTAAAGATTTCCTTAGGAGGAATAACAGGAAAAAGGCTGGGTTTGGCACTGAAGTCAAGGAAGTGATGAATTTGAATACAAATTGACTCACAGTGTCCCATCTACAGATATGGGCACCCATTCTATAGACCCAGATCACTACTCTTGACTCCCTATAATTGAGACAAGCACTGGGTCCTCCAAAATCAAGGATAAAACTTGGCAAACACCTAATTTGATGGTTTGAGGGAAAGAAGCCATAGTTACATCTACTATCAACATTATTGGCTGGTCCTAGGCAAAAGCCCTTTGTATTTCCCCAATGGTAATGATACATTTTAGCCATATTAGCTTCCAAATCCACCCCACCTTATCAGGGAATGGTTAGAACCCCTGGGCCCTAGGCCCCTCTTACTCTAGTTTCATATCCACCTTTACCCTGAGTCTCCTCCTACTAAACAGGGATTAAGGAAGGGGGAAGGATAAATCTAGTCCAACAAGAATAGTAACACTGAGAAGAACAGCCTGAAGACAAAGAAGAAGACATCAAGACCTGAAACCCTAATAGAAGCAGTTGGCCACAGACACACAACCCATAAAGAAGCTACTCCATTTCCAATAAGCCTGTGCCCCTTTACTAAAAATTGATAAATATTCAACATACCACTCCTCCTTATTAATACATATTAGCCCACTCTTAAGAGGAAAAGACCCCATACCTTTATAAGCCCCAATGCACCCCAACCCCAAAGGGTCTTCTCCACTTGGGAGACAGACCTGCTTCTCTCTTTGAAGTATACTCTCACTTTGACTTAATCTATGCCCCCAATTCTACCAGGTCTACTGAGAAGCAGCGACTTGGTGGGACTAATTCTTTAGACCCCCGAGAACAAGAGGGACCAGGGAAAACTATGACAACCTGGCAGCAGTATAGCAAGGCAGCTGCTCAGACTCTTGTCAAGGTCACTTTGAGTAAGAGCTCCCTGGGCAAGGATCTGCTTCCCACCATAACTACTTTCCCCTTAGGGAGCATCCCTCTTCACCTGCACCCCGTCCCTTTACTTAAGTACAATGAATACACTCTTTTCCACTGCCTGAGCAGCTGTCTCATTGGTCAACCACACCTGGTAAGGGCCCTCCCATTCCAGCTGGAGTCTGTTCTCTTTTCAGGTCTAGATCAGCATTAAGTCTCCTAGTCAGAAGTGATGAATGGTGAATTCAAAGGAATGGGTTTGGATCAAGAGTCCTTTTAACCTGAAGGTTAGCAAAGCAGAAAGGGTCAGCATGTAGTTTCTCAGGAATCCCAGGTAAGGGAGCCTATGCCATGGCGCCCCTTTAGAAATGAATGCCATTTGACCCTTCAGTTTCAAAAATTGAGGGGATTAACAAGATATTCAGGGATGACATATTCTACTACACTCTGTCC
>NW_006408566.1:3646988-3650783 GCF_000296735.1 Chrysochloris asiatica
ATTTATACCATTTTACTTCAATAAGAATACCAAAGATATTAAAACAGAATAAAACAAATTTTCTGTGCCCGATTTCACATTTAAGTTTCACCTTGAATATGCAAACTCAGAATTTTGCATTATAAACTCAAATAGTGTGTGTAAGAATTATATTTGAAAACTACCATACCAAACAAAAAATAATCACTAGGCCTTTTATTGCTGGCTGCAGACCCTTTCTCCCTTCTACGGGGCTAGGGTATTATCTTCTATGGACCACCTTCCCCAGTTTTCCTTTTAGTTCCACTCCCAACAGTGGAATTTCCAGCTCTCCCCTATTGTCTTCTTTAAACCATATCTGCCAGTCAACCTTTCCTTTCTCCTCTTCAGTCAGAGGTCTCATATTTACCTTTATCTACCCCTACCAAAAGAAAACAGATCTGCATTGGAAGAAGTGCAGCCAGAGTGGTCCTTAGAGGTCAGGATGGCCAAACTTCGTCTCTCACATTTCGGACATATTGTCAGGCCAGTTGTTGGAGAAGGATATCATGTTTGGTACGGTGGAGGGTCAGAGAAAAAAAGGAAGACCCCTAATGAGATGGATTGGCCAGGTGGCAGCATCCATGGACTCAAGCAGGGCAACAGGAGTGAGATTGGCCCAGGATCTGGCAGTGTTTCGTTTTGCTGTGCATAGGGTCGGTACCAACTCAAAGGCACCTAACAACAACAACAACAACCCCTCGCCCTCTCTAATCCTAACCCAATCTTATAATTAGGTACCGTTACAAAAGATTCAAAAGTTAATTTCTAGTTTCATGAGGGGAATCATTTTTCCTTTGCCTCTTTATCTCTTTTGAAATGGCCTGTCTTCCCATAACTTTCATGCATTGGTGGGCTTGGGGACCTGGCCCCGTCCTCTCCTCCCTTTCCTCTGAAGAGGCCTAACACTGTAATCACTGTTCCACTTCCCTTGAGAAGGGGGTCTTGTTCTAGCAATAAAATAGGAAATAATAATAATAAAAGTGTAAATAAAATGTACTATTTTATTCACAGTAGATACCATGATTCTGGCTTTCTGCCTCTGTTTTTCCTCCTCTCTCCTTACAAAAACTTTCTGAGCTTCTCTTAACAGTATCATCTCAATCTTTTTGTCTTGGTCTCTGTCCTTTAAGGGAGAACATCTTCAGAACTGATTCCGCTCTGCCTATTGACCAACAAAGAGCATCAGTTATCTCCTGAGAAGGCCAAGTTCTGTCGTTTACATGAAGGACTAGGGCCTGGCAGACCCAGTCCTCATTGGAGCCGAATTGAGGCCAGAACACAGATGGTGAATGGATTAGTTCTTTTGGTCAAATAAAACAGTAATATTTTTATCTTTTTCCCGGGTTGGGGAATTGTGCCTCCCAAGTCCTCAACATTCCCCCCAAAGGATGGACAGGAAGAACGTCTGTGGGAGTCTCTCCTGCTCCCTTCTTCCCTAGGCCTAGAATTCTGTTCCCCATTTTCTTTTGGTCTTGGTGTAAGTTCCCTTGCATACTTAAACTCCCAAAATTTCCCAATATTTGGGTACTCATGGAGATTTATTGCATACAACCCCAAGATTTCACTTTGCCTGTCTCCAACCATATTGGAACTCCACACTTGCTTCGCATCCAAGATGAGTCGCAGTCACACAATAACCCCCGAAAATGCCTGACCACCAGGAAAATACTTACAGTCCAATTTTCCTGCCATGGCCTGTGCACAGATTGCCTGGTCGCCATGGTTACTCTCTTCTGAGTCCTCCATGTCTCTCTCCTAATTCTGATCACCTTTGAACAGTCTCGGGTCTTTTTCTGGCTCTCACTGGGAGGCAACCAACCCTGCGGAGTAGGCCACCAAAACCAAGGGCGGGACGAGCCTCCTTTTCCAACAGGGCTGCCCCTCCAAGTGGGCAGAAAATCCCAGATGGGCCCCCAAATTTGTGAGAAACATTGTCTGTACTGACAAACACTCAAGTAACCCAATCTGTACTCATTTTAGAGAGAGTAAGGTTTTCTTTATTTGATTTTGCAAAATCGGGAGCCCAGCCTGTAGACACAGGAAGATGCGCCTCAAGGCCTGCCACAAATGGTTTTTTTACTTGTCTCCAAAAGCCGCTGGTCCAGTTTCAGTTCCCCATATACAATTATATGGCATGTCCCATTTTCCCTCCCCCCAGGGAAGCCAAAATGACATGCCTACTAAAGGAACTCTGGTAGCGTAGTGGTTACAAATTGGGCTGTGAACCTCAAGGTCAGCAGTTCGAAACTACCAGCTGTTCCATGGGAGAAAGATGAGGCTTTCTGTTCCCATAAAGATTTACAGCCTTGGAAACCCTGTACAGGGTCTTTATGAGTCCGAACTGACTCCACCACGGCACATAACAACAACAACAACAACTGTCTTAATGCTGTGTTCTTACTGAAATTTCCTAGTCCTAGAACAGCCAGGTTACATATCCCTCTCTGTGTGTAAATCAACAATCTGTCAGGCCTAGCAATCCCGTGAATTCCTGAACACGGACCACACCCACAAGTGTTATTTCTCACACTATGTATTTGTTGTTACTGGGTGCTGTTGAGTGCTTGCCCTTATGACACTACATGCCATAATATTTACAGAAAGGAGCCCAGGTGGTAGTGTAGGATAAGCACTAATTGTTAACCACAAGGTCAGCATCTCAAACTTGTCAGCCACTCAGCAGGAGAAAGGTTTTCTGCTCCCATAAAGATTTATAACCTGGGAAATCCTGTACCAGGTTGCTAGGAGTCAGAATCAACATAATGGCACATAAAGATCCTAATCTTTATGGAAGCAGATTGCCAGATCTCCCTCTGAGCCAGCCTCTGAGTGGATATGAACACCACACCTTACATTTAGGAGTCAAGTGCTGATTTGTTGTTGTTAGGTGCTATCAAGTTGTTTCTGGCTCATAGCAAAACAGCACACCAGAACAAAGCACTGCCTGGTTCTGTGCCATTCACACTATTTTGCAATCCTTGAGCCCATTACAGTTGGGACTGTACCAATCCATCTTATTGAGGGGGAGGTCTTCCTCTTTTTCAGTGACCTTCAAATTTTACCAAGTATGATGTCCTTTTCTAAGGACTGATCCCTTCTGATCATATGTCTGCAATATGAGAGATGACATTTCACCATCCTGACTTCTAAGAAGCATTCTAACTGTACTTCTTTCAACACAGATTTGTTTGTTCTTCTGGCAGTCCATGGTACTTTCAATATTTTTCTCCAACGCCATAACTCAAATGCATCAATTTGTCCACAGTCTTCCTTACTCATTGACCAGCTTCCATATGCATATGAGGCAATTGAAAATACCATGGCTTGAATCAGGCCAACCTTTTAGAGTTCAAGTGGCATCTTTATTCTTGAGCACTTTGAAAAGGTCTTGTGAAGCAAACTTGCTTAATGCAATACATCATTTAATGTCTTGACTGCTGCTTCCATAAGGGTTAATAGTGGATCCAAGCAAAATGAAGTCTTAACAACTTTAATCTTTTTTCAATTTATCATGATGTTATTTATTGGTCCAGTTGTGGGGATTTTTGTTTTATTTACATTTGTTGTTGTTAAGTGCCATCAAGTCAGCACTGACTCATAGTGACCCCTATGCACAGCAGAACAAAACACTGCCTGATCCTGGGCCAACATCACTACTGTTGCCATGCTTGAGTCCATCGATGCTGCCACTTTGCCAATCCATCTCATTGGGGGTCTTCCTCTTTTTCTCTGACCCTCCACCTTATCAAACATGATATCCTTCTCCAGTGACTG
>NW_006408566.1:3650993-3658048 GCF_000296735.1 Chrysochloris asiatica
TTTAGCATCCATATGAGGTTATTGAAAATACTAAGGCTTGGGTCAGACGCCCCTTAGTCCTCAAGCTGACATCTTTGCTCTTCAACACTTTAAAAAGATCTTGTGCAGCAGATTTGCCTAATGCAATACATTGTTTGATTTCTTGACTGTTTTAGACACCCATATATTTTTTTTTTCATGGGCCCTGGTGTGGCACTATAGGATAAACACTGGACTGATAACCGTAAAATCAGCAGTTCAAATCCACCAGTTGCTTTCGGAAACCCTACAAGATCTTTATAAGTTGGAAATGACTCAGAAGCACACGAGAATATCTTGGGTTAAAATTTTTAAGCCCAAAATCCTTCACCTCCAAAATACTTCTCATATAAGGCACTAATGTTAGCATTATGGCTCTGTGAGAGCTATATAACACTTGACTTTCCTCACTATGGCATTTCAAACAAAAATGTCAGCAATGATAGTTCACAAAATGACTAATGCCAAATGAATCACCACAAAGATACAACTGGGATAATACAAATATATGATAAATGCTATTTGCTAGAATTTGTATAAATTGTACAAATAATTAATTTTAAGTATTAGACTCTTACTACTATAAGTATTTCTAACATATCAAAAGAATGTCTTTTCCAGAGACATATATAATGAAAGAAGGCACTCAATCATATGTTATGAACACTGATGTTCTACTATAAAAAATGCTTAATTTACTAAAATCTTAAACTTTAATTAGAGCCATTCCTCGAACTGAGACTAGAAATAGCATTGTTTCATTTGTTCAATGTGCTGTGTGATTCCAGTACTGAGTGGTATCTGGGGGCATCCTGGGGGGTCACTATTGTTGTTGTTTAGTGCTGTCTAGTTGGGTGTAACTCTTAGTGACCCTGTATAGGATTCCCAAGCAATGGCTTTTGCATTTGAACCACTGACTTTGTGCTTAGTAGTCCAGTGCTTATCCTACAGCACCACACTCCAACGTTATTGTTGTTGTTAAGTGCTGTTGAGTTGGTTACGATTCATAGGGTTTCTGACCAAAAAGAATCCAGGTTCCCCTCTTCCCTTCCTGATGATTCCATTGCTCTGAAAATTGTTAGGAAACCAATGGTGTTCCCTAACACTTTTTTCACCCTAAAATTCACCTGATCTTTTTTCTTTCACCCCAAATTTAGCTGGTTTCTGATTCCTGACTCAGAAATCAAGTATGTTCCAGCCATGTCCCCAGTGGTCTCTCCCTGTGCAACTTGCAGGGCACCATATCTGTATTACTAACAGGGGTAGCTCAACCTTCATCCTTTTTTATCCCTGGTTAAATATAAATGGTGATTGTGGAGCATTCTCTATCATGCAAATTGCCTTATTATCTTAAGCTTAAGAAATATGCCTTTTAAAAAAGTGGGAAGGTAGGCCCTGTTCTGCAATATTTGGCAGTGTTCATTTTAACTGAATCACTTGTTAGGGCGAAATTACTGTAACCTGTAATAAATGTTAAGATTGTCGAATGCATACTTGTACTGAATTAATATTTTATAGCTTCTCAGCCCTGTGTGGGCTGGCTGTTCCACTGGAATGCTCTAGCACCATGGAAATGCTGGGAGATATTTATTCTTAATTGTAAGAATGCTTGACAGTACCAGGGAATTAAATCCATTGCTGATGAATTCTGATCCATTTATAACCTGTTTTATTATTCTACCATTGTGATAGGTGTTTTGTGTTTTATCTTTAAGCATGACCAAATCTAACCTTGTTCACTAGCACTTCTTGAAAGACTTAATGCCAGTAAGTATTGTACTATCTATACAATTATTATTAGAGGAGGATACACAAGTTTGGTTTGGTTTTTAATGAAAATTTTTCTCTGTTTTTTTAAATCCAGCCTGTGAATGATGATTAAAATCTTTTGAGGAACTACGTCTGTAGAGAAGGAAAAATTCTGCAAATGTGTTTCTACTGCTAAACTATAATTTTATCACAGTTCTATTAATCTTAAATTCTAATGCTCAAAGATATTCATATTTAGCTACAAAACATTATTCATAATCTTAAAAATATATATAAAAAGCATGTATTGTACTTTTTTTTTTTTTTTTTTTTTTTTTTTTTTGCCTAAGAGAAGCATGCTAAGCTTCCATTCTTCCAGTCCATTGTGGCACAATAGAAAATGTATCTTCTTTTCTAAGTATAAAACCTCTGAACCAATTGACTTAGACATTACTTTAATATTGTGGGTAATTTGGGTGGATCAATCAAATTACAAGGGCCCTTATATGATGGAGGCAGGAGGGTCAGAGTCAGTAAAAGATTGTTATTGCTGTTGTTGTTAAATTCCATTGAGTCGATTCCGACCCATATTGGCCATGTATAGAGTTACCAAGGAGCAGCTAGCTGGTCAGCTTGAACTACCAGATCTTGAGGCTCAAACCGACTTTGCAGTCCAGCGCATTAACCCATAGTGCCACACCAGGCCTCCCAGACAAAGACACATGAGCACAAAAAGAGGGTGGGGAGTGACTCAACTGCTGGAAGGTGAGCTGCTTCTAGAAGCTAAAAGAGGCAAGGAAACAGATTCTGTCCTAGAGCAACTCCTGGTGCTGAGTGGTGTCTGTTCATGAGGTGCATTGTCTGGGAATTGAGCCCAGATCTCCTACATGGGAGGTGAGAATTTTACCACGGAACCACCAATGTTCCCAACCTAGAGACAGGCTGTTGGTGTCGTTAAGTGTCTGTGGAGTCAGTTCTGACTCATAGTGACCAGTTTAGGGTTTCCAAGGAGTAGCTGGTGGATTTTAACTGCTGATCCACAGAGCCACACTATGTTAGGCTAATAGAATAGAGCAGGAGACAGGAAGAGAATGCCTACAATAGGTCTAACAGTGAGAATGGAAAGAAGTAAATTAACATCAGAAATATTAGAGAGGCAGAATGAACAGACCCTATTGACTAATTTCATGTGAAAGGTGGCAATACCTTTGATGCAAATAGACATTAAGTTAATACAGGCAATATGAGGTAGAAACAAATAAGTTCAGCTTTAAACATTTTAGCGTGAGGTACCTGACCCAAACCATGGTATTTTCAATAACCTCATATGCATGTGAAAGTTGGGGACAGTAAATAAGGAAGACCGTAGAAGAATTGATGTTTTTGAATTATGGTTAGAGGAGAATATTGAAAATGCCATGGGCTGCCCATAGAACCAACATATCTGGGTTGGAAGAAGAACAGCCAGAGTGCACCTTGGATGTCAAGACGGCCAAATCATACTTCAGACATATTGTCAGGAGGGACCAGTCGCTGGAAAAAGATTTCATGTTTGGTAAGATGGAGGGTCAGAGATAAAGAGGAAGGCCCAGCAAGATGGATTGGCCAAGTGACAGCATCAATGGGCTCAAGCATGGCAACAATAGCGAGGTTAGCCCAGGATCCGGCAGTGTTTCGTTCTGCTGTGCATAAGGTTGTTATGAGTCAGCACTGACTCAATGGCACCTAACAACAACAACAATTTGACAGCACTCAACAACAATGGCTACCATTCAGAAAAGGAGACACTTGGAAATATCCAGACAAGGAACTGCCACTTAAATGGACCGCTAAGTTTGAAGACAGTGACTTGAAGACAGTTCATCAAAGTCACAAACAAAGATACATTTAACCCAAGTTTCCTAGGTCTCCAGATCCCTGGTTCCAAATGAAATAAGATAAAGCCCACTAATTTACATTTCAATACCTCTTGTCTCCACCTAGATAATGGATGTCTTCAGAAACCTTAAATATCATCCCACAGGTATTTCATATGCTATCCAGGGATTGTCCAAAGTATCTTCTTTGCAGTAGCTTTGCTAACTCACTTTTGATATCCACTTCCAAATGAAGTAGGAACTAGGAAGTGCTACTTCTTCTACATTACATGATACTAACATCTATGTCAACAATGTTATTTTCTATGCCATCATAAGGTATCATTCTGACACAGCATTCCTTGACATTCTCATTGTACCAAGCAAACTTACTCTATCAAGAAGGGAAATGTCTCATTCCCTCTTTTTGTAGAATTGTGTCATCAAGCTACTAAATCAGAGTCCTATGCCCTCATGTCACATTGACTACTTCTTATGAAAATTATTTTATTTTTTTCTTTACATGACTTAGATTCCTACTGGGCTCAGATGAGGTATCAAAGACAAAAATTCCTCATGCTCAGTTTTGTCTTGGCCATAATTATTTGCCTGCCCAGATAATAATGATGACAGTATTATTAATAAAAATCATTATTGTATCTCAGCCAAAATTTCTTATACAAATCAAACCCACATTAATACATCACATATGCTCATTCATATCCAAATTCTACTTTAAGGTCAAATGAGGATCTCTGCTAACACAGACCACCAAGAAAGAAGAGTTAGAAAGAAATAGACAGTTGTTATGTGCCTTCAAAGGAGCTCTGTTAGCATAGTGGTTACGAATCAGGCTGCGAACCACGGGGTCAGCAGTTCAAAACCACCAGCTGCTCTGCCGGAGAAAAATGAGGCTTTCTGCTCCCGTAAAGATTTACAGCCTTGGAAACCCTGTTCACGGTCGCTATGTGTCCGAACCAACTCGACAGCACTTAACAATAACAACAATGTGCCTTCAAGTATGTTCCAACTCATAGAGACCCCATGCACAACAGAATGAAACCTGCCTGGTTCTGCTTCATCCTCACAGTTGTTCACAATTGTCCATATATCTGAGCCCATGTTTTTTACAACTGTGTCAATCATCTCATTTGGGGTTCTTTTTCAGTGACACTTCATTTTACCAAGCATGATGTCCCTCTGCAGGGACTGCTCCCTCCTAATAACATGCTTGAAGTATGATATATAAAGTCTCGCAGTCCTTATTTCCAAGAGAATTCTGGATGTACACTTCAAAGACAGATTTGGTGGTTCTCTGGCAGTCCATAGTACTTTCAGTATTGTTCTCCAACACCATAACTAAAATGCATCAATTCTTCTAGGGTTTTCCTTATTCATTGTCAAACTTTCACATGCATATGAGACTATTAAAAATACCATGCCTTGATCAGGTGCACCTTAGCCCTTAATCTTTGCTCTAAAAGAGGTCTTAATCAGAAGACTTGCCTAAAGCAGTGCATCCTTTGATTTCTTGAATGCTTCCATGACTCTTGATAGTGGACAGTCATTTCTCCACTGGCTATGATGTTATTTATTGCTCCAGTTGTGAGAATTTTTGTTTTCTTTCATTTATATACTGAAGGCTTTGATCTTCATCAGTAAGTATTTTAAGTCCTATTTGCTTTCAGCAAGCGAGGTTGGATCATCTGCATATCAAAAGTTGCTAAGGAGTCTTCCTTCAATCCTGATGTCACACTCCTCTTCATATCCTCCAGAATCTTGAATTATTTGCTCAGCTTACAAATTGAGTAAGTAGGATGAAAGGATACAACCCTGGCATACACCTTTCCTTGTTTTAAACCTTTTGGTATTCCCTTATTTCATTCTAATGGCTTCCTCTTGGTCTATGTATAGGTTCCTCACAAGAATAACTGAGTATTATGCAGCCATTCTTCGTATTGTTATACATAGTTTTCCAAGATCCACACAGTAGAAAGCTTGTGCATAGTCAGTAAAGCACAACTAAACATTTTCCTTGTATGTTCTGCTTTAATCCAAATTCCATCTGATGTCAACAATGATATCTCTAATTCAACGTCCTCTTCTGTATCCAGCTTTACTTTTTGGCAGTTCCCTGTTGATGTATTGTGGAAACCATTTTTTAATTATCTTTATCATGATTTTACTTTCATGTGATATTAATGGTATTGTTCCATGATTTCCTCATTTTATTGTGTCACCTATCTTTGGAATAGACACAAATAAGAATCACTTCTTTACCTAATGCAGTGCAATGATTTCTTAACTGCTGTTTCCATGAGTGTCGATTGTGGGCCCAAGTCTTTGGCAATTTCAATCTTGTCTCCATGTGCATGATATTATTTATTAATCTAGTCATGACAATGTTTTCTTTACACTGAGGTGCAATCCAGTGTTGATCTTCATTAGTGAGCCATGTAGTTATCTTCCAAATATCTTAGCATAGATCAATGAACACCTCCAGTGCTGCATCAGTTTGTTGAAATTTTTCAGTTGATATTCCTTCAATTCCTGGAGTCTTATTTTTGTCAAAGCCTTCATTGGTGCTTGGCTGTTAACCAAAAGGTTTGAACCCAATCAGTAGCTCTACTAAGAAAAGACCTGGAGAGCTGCTTCTGTGAAGATTATAGCTTAGAAAATCCTACAGGGCAGTTCTACTCTGTCATATATGATTCCTGTGAGCCAGAATAGACTTGGCAATGTGCATCAACTTGACGGCACCTAACAAGAAGTACATTAGGGGACTTACATTTAGAAGACAGGGATTAAAAAAGAACAAGAAAAGAGAGAAATAAGAAGTCAACAATGGAAACAGCTGTGGCAGTATAGTGTCATAGAAGCCAAAGATAGAAAAAAAATAGATGTGGAGTGTTATTGTCAATAACTTTTTATTACAAATGTACACATTTCAAGCTTCAAATTACGCTTACTTACTCTAGCACTCTGAACTTCAGAGGTGCTATCATTCATTCATCCCATAGTCCTGTCTTTTAAGATTTCATGACTTAGAATGTATCACCTTCTGCTCTGTATCATTCCAGATATGTTGTTGTTGTTAAGTGCCATTGATTCATTTCCAACTCATTGCGACCTGCATAGGGTTTCCAAGAAGTGGCTGGTGAATTTGAACTACCTAACTTACAGTTAACAATCCAGTGCTTATCCTATAGTGTCACTCTATCATTCCATGCATATTTTTTTATAATTCCAGTCTATGTCATGTATAATATACCTCTTATTCCATTGGTTTAGCTTGATTGTCATACTCTGAACCTTTTGAAGCCTCATTAGTTCTTGATCAATACAATGAGGTGTTCCTGTTTTGCAAATACAAACATATAATTGTTTTATATAGGTGGGGAAAGAGAAAGGAGAAATGCCGGGGTCTGGCCT
>NW_006408566.1:3658873-3660988 GCF_000296735.1 Chrysochloris asiatica
CAGAGAAACATGTAGAAATAGGTTCAAAAGATTCATATTACTGGTTTACTACCAAAAATTATGGTTTTATAACATGCATATACCTTTGGACAATAAACGAATGCATGCCGAAAATAGATTCTGTAGATACAATTCATAGCTTCTAAAGTAAAAATTCAGTTTCTATACCCCCATCAAACTACTTGATATTCTAAATTTCCATTTCCAAGATAGAAGAAATATTTTCTTAAAAACGAAATCATTTTCAGTACAGTATTCCTTACAATAATGCCTGTATTACTTTCATCTTATTCAGGTCAGCAATTCGATCACCAGTGAAAATTAGGAATCGAAACATGTTGCTCCCATTCTCACAGGTAAGGCGATTCATTCTCGAACTCGTCACCTTTCTGACAGCTCTTCTTGACCCTATGCATGTCTTGCCCTATTACCTGTTTTCTATCTCCTTTGTATGCTGTTAGTAAGTTACCAAAAATGTTGGCGGTGGTCATCCTTATCAGGAACATTTGTGGCTGCATTGTATCATATTATTTATTGCTATTTCAACTTGTCAGTCTTCATCATGCCCATTTTTCCATCTTCTATTTGCCTTTAATGACTTTGATTCCTAGAAGCTTTCACCAAATTCTTTTCCCTTTTAGCACAAAGAGCTCAGGATTCTGACATTGTCTTAGTAGGCCTGGTATGGTGCTATAGGATAATCACTGAACTGCAAGGTCGATTTGAATCACAAAGTTGGCTGTTCAGAGTCAGCAGTGGCTCCTCAGAAACCCTATATAAACTCTCTATGTGTAGGAACCAACTTGGTGGCATTTAACAACAACAACAGTAGCCTGAATAATGGTTCCCCTAAAGATGTCCACATCCTAATCCCTGAAACCGTGTATGTTATCTTATATGATAAAGGAACTTTGAAAATGTGATTGAATTAAGGATGCTGAGATGGGAATATTATCCTGTATTATATAGGTGGTCCCAATGTAATGACAAGAGTTCTCATAAGGGAGAGAAAGTAGGAGATGGAGATCACAGATTCAAAGGTCAGAGAGGAGAGGAAATGCTACACTGCTAACTTTGCAGATGGAGTACGGACCATAAGCCAGGAAATGTAGGTACCCTCTTTAGCCCAAAAGGCAAGAAAACCTATTCTTCCTTAGAGCCTCCAGAACGAATGCAGCTCTGCAGAGCCATTTTAGACTTCTGACCCCCAGAATTGTAAGATAATATATCTGCATTGTTTTCAACCACAGTTTGTGCTAATTTGTTACATCAGCTATAGAAAACAAACACATTAGCCCTACAGAAAAAGGAATCTCAAATGTCTCATCTTTTAAATATATTCAAATTGAGATTAGAAGTTAAAGGACTTCAATTAAACTGGTCTTAAATTATTTCTCATAATTTTAATTAAATATTTCTCATTGCTGCCCATCTACTGTTACTAGAAAAAAAACTGTTCTTGCTAATTGTTTCATCTTAAAATGTCCATTTAGAAAAGCAAAGATTTTAATCTATCCATAATAACTTGATGACTAAGTAATTTGAAACCTACTCAGGGCTTTATACCTAGAGTCATCCATCAGTCTTCCGTGACTAAAATTCACTCATGTATCATGATCAATAATAAAAGCCATATAGAAAAGAGTTCTGAGCCAAACTGAGGTAAAACTAAAATTTTGCCTTTTTAACTATTATGTTAAAATTGAAAAAAATCAAAATATTTCATACTGTAAAATAATACATAACAACATTACCCAAAATGGAATATTCTATTTTTCATTGATCTAAAAGGACCAATAAACAATGTTCTTATCAACAGAGAAAAGATTGAAGTTATGAAGGACTTCATTCTTCTTGGATCAACTATCAATACTCACGGAAGCAGCAGTCAAGAAATCAAACGATGTATTGCATTAGGAAAATCTGCTGTACAAGACCTTTTTAAAGTGTTGAAAAGCAAAAATGTCAGCTTGAGGACTAAGGTGTGCCTGACCCAAGCCATGGTATTTTCAATAACCTCATATGCATGTGAAATTTGGACAGTAAATAAGGAAGACCATAGAAGAATTTATGTTTTTGAGTTATGGTGTTGGAGGAGAATATTGAAAAAGCCAT
>NW_006408566.1:3661218-3691788 GCF_000296735.1 Chrysochloris asiatica
CAAGCGTGGCAACAATAGTGAGGTTGGCCCAGGATCAGGAAGTGTTTCGTTCTGCTGTACATAAGGTCGTTATGAGTCGGCACTGACTTGATGGCACCTAACAACAACAACAAAGTTTCTTTAAGGAGCTCTGACAGAATAGTCGTTACGAGTCGGGCTGCCAATAAAGCATGTTATGTCTGAGCCCATCATTGCTGCCACTGTGGCAGTCCATCAAGTTTGGGGTCTTCCTCTTTTTCATTGACTTTTCACTTTTCCAAGCTTGATGTCCTTCTCTAGGGGTGGGTCTTTCCTAACAACATGTCCAAAGTATGTCACCATTGTCACTTTTAAGAAGTAATCCATCAAACTTTTCCAAAACAGATTTGTTCAATGTTTTGGCTGTCCATGGTACTTTCAATAGTCTTCTCTAATACCAGAATTCAAATGCATCATTTCTTCCTTATTCATTGTCCAGCTTTCACAAGCATATAAGGCAATTGAAAATAACATAGATTATGTCAGACACACCTTATAGTCTTCAAAGTGTCAAAGCTCTTCAACACCTTAAAAAGCTCTTTAACTTTAAAGCTCTTTAACACTTTAAAAAGGCCTTTGGCAGTATATCTGTTATTATTTTACAATAAGAGGAAAAGGTAATGAAGAGCAATGGAATTATTATTGTGTCCTGGTGTGGCACTGTGGGTTAAATGAACTGGACTTCGCTGCTTTGAGCTACAAAGTCAGCAGTTCAAGCTCACCAGCTACTCCTTGGAAACCCTATGGTTGCTATGGGTTGGAACTGACTCAATGGTACTTAACAACAACAACAACTACTTATTAATGTTAGTGGAAGCACCTATTAATGTAATGGAAGAAGAAAAGCCAGAATGCTACTTAGAAATGAGAATGGGGAGACTTCGTCTCACATACTTTGGACATGTTATCAGAAGGGGCCTATTAAAAATAGATAGGATCTATTTTTCATTGGTCTAAAGTTTCTTTGAAGAGCTCTGGTAGCATAATGGTTATGAGTCGGGCTGCTAACCTCAAGGTCAGCAGTTTGAAACTACTTCTTGGAGAAGGATACCATACTTGATAAAGAGTAGAGTGCCAGCAGAAAAGAGAAAAACCCTCAATAAGATGGGCTGACACAGTAGGTGCAACAGTGAGTTCAAGCATATCCATGATGGTGTGGATAGTGCAAGACTGGGCAGTGCTTTGTTGTGTTGCACATTGGGTCTCTATGAATAGGAACTGAAGGTACCCAGTAGCAATATTAATGTCAAGCAAAATGCAAGAAGTTTTTGTTATTGCAATCTATTAAAAAAAAACAGTGAATATGGCCAAGCCTTGTACCTCATACATCACATCAGTTATATTATATTCACAATACTCTCTAATGTGGATGATATTGATAACCCCATTTTACAAATTAACAAGTTGAACCCTGGAGAAGGTAAATAATTGATCACAAATCAAATAGCATGAAAGGTTGAGATTCAACCTTATGTTTGTCTGTCTACTGCCAGAGCCTGCACTCCTCACCATTACTTTATTTTTCCTCTTTTATTGTTGAAAAAATTAGATTCAAAGGGAGATCAAGAAACTTCCATCTGTCAAAATTGAAATTAGCTAATTCTAACTTCAAGATATTCATTATACACATGATAATGAGCTTTATATTTGAAAGACAGAGTTTTTCAGTAGCTTTATAAATCATCATTTCATAAAAGTTACTTCCCAAAAATGATTCGCTTAAGATCAGAATCAGGATTTGAAACAATGGAGACCAGATTTGGAATAATTAAGCCTCTCAAGCACAGTTGCACATTTAATTTTCAAACGTGCTCTTAGGGGGAAATTCATGTTACATAATACCAAGGGTTATTTCTCTTAGTTCCAATTAATGGGTAGTATTTGCTGTGAACTGAAGCTACTGATGGCATGTCACACAAATCTCTAACAGTAGTTTCAATAGGGGGATCTAAGTCTTATGGAATACCCCTCCCACCACCATAGCACCTTGTAACCCAAAGAACTAGTAAATAAAACATAATACATCAGTTTGCTATCAAAAACCAAGTACAAATAATAAAATCAAAGGGGTTTTCTGTGCTTCTTTTGGTTTATTTGCAAATACACAAAAGCCTGTTATGTTTTTGATTAACACTTCTAATTTGGGCAAGGCAAGAGTTTCACTTGGATTCTGAGAAACACATCCATTTTGTTCCTACCATTCTTTTCAAGTGTGTACTAATTTATCCAGAACTTGTCTCACAGTAAAAATAACCTCACATGTACCTGTAATACCTCACAACTCTAGGAGTATGAAAACAAAAATCCAGGATAGTCACATGCATTCTCATGAAAATACAAAAGAAGCTACTAATTAGGGAAAACAAAACCATCATAGATGGAACAGCTGCAGTAATTTTCTGTGCCTTCCTAACATTATGGGAAACTGCATACATTATCGATGTCACTTTTCACAGCATAGAAAGTTCATTAGTTTTATGTTTCTCTTCCCCGCCCCTCCATAATTTCATCCACATTAGGCTAGAAGAAGGCTGAAATGCTGAATTTCATAAAATAACATTTCAAAACTGGGAATTTAAATGATTTGGAAACAATGTCTTTTAGTTACAACAAAACATATAGTTACAACCTTCCCTTTTCCTTGAAGATAATTCAGAAAAACAGTATTTTACTTGCTTAAAGGTGGTAAGAAGGTGTGTAGTCTTGGTTGACAACAAATAGGAAAAGAAAATGGGTTATGGCTGGGGGAAAAAAAATTTGTTTCCAGTTGAACAGAAGTAATGTGTCTATAATACAGTTTGTTCTGAGAGAAATAAATAAGCCTCAAATAATTCAAAATAAATTAGTCAAAATTCTTTGAAGTCGTCAAATTACACAGGTTCTCCATGTCCTTGCATGAAGGTTATCATGACTTGAGCTCACACTGGATATTTATGTGTTTAGAGGACAAATGGGAATAAGAACATCACCCCCAAGTCTGTTTGGAACCACCAAACTGACTAATTATAAGAATTGAGGTTATTTGTTTCTAAACACCCTCCCAAGTGATGGATTGACGCAGTGACTGTAACAATGAGCCCAAACATACCAATTGTGTGGATGGCGCAAGACTGTGCAGTATTTCATTCTGTTGTGCATAGGCTGCATAGGGCCACGGTGAGATGCAACTAGCCTCCTGGCTATATAAGTCATGACTATATCCAGAGACATAAGAGATCACCCCATCCACCATACAGGAAACTGTACTTGCTGTGTGCATGCTATTTTCCCACTTAAAATCTGATCTTTGTTAAATTATAGGGTGCCACCTACTTAATTTTAAATAGAATTATATTATTTAAAAATAAAATAAAGCTCTGGCTTGAGTTTCCCATCTTTCCTAAGTGAAGGTCATGTGGGAAGCAAAACCAGTCAGTCAATCTTGCAGAGTTGGCATGGAGGAAAAGAAGCCTGCCCTTCAACAAGAGCTTTCAAAAAATAGTAACTGAACCAGGAAGTGTCACTGTGACCCCACCCAAAGTTAATGAGGCTGGAGACTGAATATGGAGTATGATGTGGGAGGCTGAGTTCCAAAGGATGAACCAGACAAGCTTACCCAAAATAGGTAGTCAAACAACAGCAGAATATTCTGAGAATATTGGGAACTGAGATACAAGGCATGCAGTAGATAGGTGCCCATGAGCAGAAGCCCATTTAAATGAATTGGTAGGCAATTATTACTGCCCATTAACCAGTTTTATTACCTATGGGCACATTCACATGGGTATGTCTGCGCCATCTGAAGGAGGTGGAATCTGATTTTAGAAATCACACTATTTTTATATAAGCAATGGATTGAAATAAACAGTTTATGGTATAAAGTAACAATTTGAGTCCTAGTTAATCTAGTTAACGCTCTGCCTTCACGAGACAATCAAGTTAATACCCACCTTCATTAAGTTCTGTTTGAAAGGATCAAATAAACATAAAAATTAGGTAAGCAACATCTGTACCTAGGATAGGAAACAGAATAATGCCAAGAAATAAGCCTTTTTGTTGTCAGCAGCCAACATTCTTTGGAGTGTGTTTGATTTAGCAACATATTGGCATGTTATTTTTCTCATTATAAAATTAATACAATAAAAAAATTATGCAAGGAGTCCTGGTATGGCACCGTGGGTTAATTCGTGGACAGCAAAGTTGCTTTGAACTGCTGCTTTTTGGAAATCCGATACAGGGTTGCTATGGGTTGGAACTAAGTCAATGACATTCAACAACAACAACAACAACAAAGAGATTGGAGATTTTTACATTGAATTAATCATAGTAGAGAAAAATAGTGCTAAGGATGGCATGTAAAAGGGAACATTTCTTTTATATATATAAAAAAAATTGAAGCAAATATAATAACATGACAATGTTAATTTGGGTTGTGGATATATGAGTATATTTTACATTATTCTTTGTTGTGTTCTATATTTTCAATATCTCAAAATTAAAATTAAAATAAGCACAATTATATACATTTAGTGAAGATAATTGGGATATGTATTAAAACATAAAGAAACTTAGCCATCCATAATCCATTTACCATTGAAGGACAAACATTGGAAATATAGGTATTGTTGTTAAGTGCCATAGAGTCAATTCCCACTCATAGCGACCCTGCATAGGGTCTCCAAGGCTGTAAATCTTTTTGGAGCAGAAAGCCTCAACTTTCTCCCAAGGAGCAGCTGGTGGGCTCAAATCAATGACCTTGTAGTTCACAGCTCAATGCTTACACTACAAAGTCATGCAACATAAAAGACAAATATATACATGGACCTCATCAGATGGAAAACACAGAAATCAAATTGACTACATATGTGGGAAGAGACAATGGAAAACCTCCAAATCATCAGCCAAAACAAGGCCAGGGACAGACTGTGGAACACATCATCAATTGCTCATATGCAAGTTCTGGCTGTAGTTAAAGAAAAAAATAAAACAAATCCACAAAAACCAAGATATTCAACATATCCAATATTAATTTAGATATTATCTGAGGAACAGATTTGATGCATTAGGCATTAAAGACCAAAGACCAAAAGAGTTGAAGAATGACATCAAGAACAATATATAGGAAGAAAGCAAAAGGTAAAAAAAAAAAAAAGACAAGATAAAAGGAAAAAAAGGAAAAGACCAAAATGGATGTCAGAAGAGAATCTGAAATTTGTTCTCCATCATAGAGATACTAAAGCAAATGGAAGAAATGAGGAGGTAAAAGAGTTGATTAGAAAATTTCAAAGGGCTGCTTAATAAGACAAAGTCAAATAATATAATGAAATGTGTAAAGACTTGGAATTAGAAAATCAAAAGGGAAGAACATGATCATCATATCTCAAGCTGAGGAAACTAAAGAAAAAAGTCATGCATCGACTTGTAATACTGAAGAATTTATTGGATAATATATTCAATGATGCAAAAAGCATCAAAAGAAGATGGAAGGAATACACAGTCACTGTATCAAAAGGAAATGGTCGATGTTCAAACATTTCAAGAGGTAGCACCTGATGAAGAGAAAATGATAATAAAGGAACATGTCCAAGGTGCATTGAAGGCACTGACAAAGAAGAAGGCTCTGAGAATTAATGGCATACAAATTTAAATCATTCAACAAACTGATGCAGCACTGGAGGCACACACATCTACACCAAGAAATTTGGAAGACTGATTGGAAGAGATCCATATTTGTGTCCATTCCAAAGAGAGGTGTCAAACGGCAGAAACCATCACTCAATATCATTAATATTGCATGCAAGTAAAATTTTGCTAAGGATAATACAAAAATGGCTGTAACCCATACATTGACAGAAAACATTCAGAAATTCAAACTGGGTTCAGAAGAGAATATGGAACAAGGGATATAATTGCTGACATCATATGAAGCTAAAAGCAGAGAATACCAGAAAGATGTTTACCTGTGTTTTACTGACTACACAAAGATGATGTGGATGATGACAAACTATGGATGTCATTGTCGAAAATGACTATTCTGTAACACTTAATTGTACTCATGAGGAACCTGTACATAGACCAAGAGGCAGCTGTTCGAACAGAGCAAGGGAACACTGAATAGCTTAAAATTAGGAAAGGTGTGCACCAGGGTTGTATTCTTTCACCACATTTATTCAATCTTTATGATTAGCAAATAATCCAAAAACCTGGATTATATTAAGAAAAGCGTGGCATCAGAATCAATAACAACCTGTAATATATGTATGATACAACCTTGTTTACTGAAAGTGAGGAAGACTTAAAATAGTTATTCATAAAGAATAAAGACCACAACATTCATTCTGTATAGGTTGTATCTCAATGTAAATAAAACAGAAATCCTCACCTGGAACAACAAACAATATCCACAAAAATGGAGAAATTATTAAAGCTGTGCAAGGCATCATTTTGTTCAGATAAACCATCAACACTCATTGAAGCAACAGTCAAGAAATCAAAAAATATATTTCATTAGGCAAATCTGATGCTCAAGACCTCTTTAAAGTGTTTAAGAGAAAAGATGTCATTTTGAGGACTAAGATTTGCCTAATCCAAACTATGATATTTTCAATAACCTCATATGCATGTGAAAGTGAATATAGAAGACCATAGAAGAATTAATGCATTTGAGTTATGGTGTTGGAGGAGAATATTAAAAGTACCATGGACTGTCAAAAGAATAAACCAATCTGTGTTGAAAGAAGTACAACCAGAGTGCTCCTTAGAAGCCAGGATGTCATCTCTCATACTTCAGACATATTATCAGGAGGGACCAGTCCCTAGAGAAGGACATCATGCTTGGTAAAGTGGAGGTTGGAGAGAAAGAGGAAGACCCCCAATGAGATGAATTGGCACAGTGGCAGCAGCTATGGGCTTAAATGTAGCAAAGACTGTGAGGTTGGCACAGGACTAGACAGTGTTTTGTTCTGTTGTCATAGGGTCACTATGAGTTGGTACCATCTCAATGGCATCTAACTACAACAACAAAATCAAACACACTGCCCCACTTACTCAAAAAGATTGTTATTAGGAACTATTTTTTTGTCTAGATACATTGATTAACCAATCTTTAAAGTCTCTGTGTCATGAAATGAGGTGTAGTTCTCAAAGGTTGATAAATTATAAAATGTCTCTGAATTTTCCTTTCTTCTTTAACTCCTATCTCATCTCATTTTCACTGAAACTTATCAACTCCCGAAAAAACACTCTTAGCATCTACACCAAAAGAGGTTTATGTTAAGGACCAGAGATGAAAATTTTATTCATGTCCTTACAGAATTCACAGTTTAATGGGAGGTTGTAGGAGTGGGTGGGAAAGACAGACAAAGAGAAGACAAATAAGCAATAACAAAATAGTGTGGAAGATACTACCAGTCTGGAGAAAAGAGAAATAAAAAAAATATTTTCTTAAAGATAATGGAGGATTCAGAATGGATGTGCTGTATACTCTGAAACTTGAAAAGTGGATACAAATTTAGTGTGGGTGGAATAAGGTAGGGTGGTATGTGAGGACTGAGGCAAAAGATCATAGACACTGTGCACCATCACTGAAAGAAACACTATCGAGATAACTAAGGCTACATTATATCACTACATTTTTGTAGCTCTTTGCAGGTTTACAAAGTACTTTCTTGTTAGACACAGCCAGTGATGAAAATAGTGCAGCAAACTTACCTAAAGCAACATGTCATTTGATGTCTTGACTACTGCTTCTATGGGTGTTGATGGTGGATCCAAGCAAAATGAAGTCTTTGACAACTTCAATCTTTTCTCCATCTATCATGATGTTATTTAGTGGTCCAATGATATTTTTGTTTTCTTTACATTGAAGTACAACCCATACCAAAGGATGTGGTCTTTGATTTTCATCAGTAAGTATTTTAAGGTCTTACTTCCAGCAAGCAAGGTTGTATCATGGTACAAGGTGTGGTACCTTGAATTTATTTTACATGGTGTTTATATCCAAAGTCTTCTTAATTCCCACCAGTGATTTGGTGGGACAATGAAAATAAGGCATAAAGGACTCTAAGTCTGGGATTGATTTGTTTTGCCATCCAACTAGGTTTAAAAGAAGCCATCCCAAAAGCAGCAATAGAAAATCACAGGACCATCGAAAAGGAAAAGCATGCGTGGAACATAAATTCCCTACCTAGAAAAATGGCAACAGCAAAGGTGATGGCAGAGGCAGTGCCATGGCAAGACAGAGCAGCTGTGAACTCTAGGCTCATGGATTGAGGCAGAGACCAAGAGGCCACATGACTGAGAAGCCAAAGACGAGAGTGAGGCCTCCCTGCACTGTGGCAGACAAGAGGCACTCTTGATTGGAGAACTGCTGTGTCCTGATTTGGTTTTGATTCTGACTTGTACCCTGTTCACTTCCCCAATAAACCCCTTACTCATGAGTATTGTTATGAGTTCAGTGTGACCACTACAATGGATTATCAAACCCAGATGTGAAGCAAAAAGAGTGCTGCAGGAGTGATGGTTGGTGTGAGAATAGTGTAAAGAAAGTTGTAGTGTGGAATCATATCTGATTTCCTCTTCACAGAAATCAGCAACGGGCTGGTTTTGAACCAACTTGACAGCACTTAACATCAACAACAAAAGTAGAAGAATTGGCAAGCAGTACTTTTCCTTCCTGACCTAGACAAAATCATAAGAATCAGAATGATCCTTTGGCAACCACTTTAGAGTCCACTCCAGAAACAAAATGTCAAGGTTAACCAGACAGGAGTTTATCCTGGCCACCTCAACTGTAAAAAATTTATATGGTAATATTTCACAGTTGGCCTTTAACATATTGACTCCAGACCTATCAGTCAACAACTCTTCAATTTCCCTTTCCCCAATTTTAAGTATTTCAATAAAATGCACTGTATTTTACCTGTATGTGCCAGCCTTGTCTCTAGATTGCAAAATGATAGTGATAAACAGATAGTGTTTCAGTTCTGGTGTGGTGCTGTGGGTTAATGTACCAGACTGCAAAGCCATTTGAACTGCAAGTTTGGCGGTTCAAGCTCACTAGCCACTCCTCGGAAACTTTATGCAGGGCCACTATGGGTCGGAACTGACTCAATGGCACTTAACAACAACAACATATCTTAGTATATTGCTACTGGAACCTTTTAAAGCATTATTGACCTATAATTTTTTTTTCAAGAAAGACAATTAGAGCATCCAAATCCTAAGAAATAATCAATGTTCTTGTAAAGCAAATTCCCATTTTAAAACGCTCTATTTTCCTCCTTTCAAGTTAAGAAAGTACAAAAATAAAAGGAAATAATAAGTCTTTGAAACATAGTTCTTGTTAAAGATACTGAAAACATGTTCCATACTGTGACAGACAAAAGTTGAGAGTCAAAAGATCTGCGATTAAATCCTAGCTTCATTACTCATCAGCTTCAATCACTGAAATGCTCTAAACTTCAATTTTCCAGCCTATATAATGAAAATAATATCATGTGCCACATAGGCTAATGTGAAGATTAAATGCAAACTGTCTGGTCCAAGACTTTCATGTGATAATCCTAAAAGAAAATTGGAACATGCCTAAATATCTCCTGGAGCTTTGGAAAAGAACAACAATTTGGTTTAATTAGGGCACCTGCTGATAGAGCACTAGTTTTCTAATACTTTTAGCATTAAATTCCTTTTATCAAGCACAATTTTATTTAGGAGCATAAACTGTTACATGATGAATAGTTAAAAGCAGAACTACTTCCTTGAACTGCTTAGCCATTCACTTACTGAAGAACATCAAGTTTTTATATGTGTCAGGCATTGATGTTTTTGTTAGTGCCATCAAGTCAGTTCTGACTCATAAAAACTCTGTATAGGATTTCTGAGGAGCATCTGGTGACTTTGAACAGCTGACATTTTGGTTAGCGTACAATGCTTATCCTGCAGCACCAGATGCATTGTTGGGTGTGTGTAAAAGAGTGAGATGTGGTCCTTGTTCTCACAACAAATGTGACCTATTTGTTGTTGTTGTTGTTGTAAAGTGCTGTCAATTTGGTTCCAACTCTACTTGGAGGAAAGTTCTTCCTCTTTTGGATTTTGAGCGTCTTCCATTCTGCGGGGCTCATCTTCTGGTACTATATCTGACAGTGCTCTTCATTATGTTTCAATATTCAGTATTCTGGAGCTATTGGACAGTGCTCCACTGCTATTTTCTGTGAATAAATATTCAGAAGTAGTCTATCTCTTCTTCATAATGTTAGTCTGGAAGCTCAGCTAAAATTTGTCCACCATGAATTATCTTGCTGTTATTTAAAATACCAGTAACATAGCTTCTCGAATCACAGCAACAAACTGACAAGGAACCATGATACCTGACTTCAAATGTCTAAATAACTGTGGAAGAAAAAGGAGATCTATTCTGAGTCACTTTCGAAATGTCATTCCAGAGCTTTCACTTCAATCTCTAGTTTCTTCTGCTCTCCAAATCAACATATCTAACCTGAGCCTTCAACACAATTGACTCATAATAGTCTCCTCCAAAACCCCTCTTCCTATCGTTCATATTCTTTTTGTATAATTAATCATCCAAGGTATTTTCTCTTTCTAGTACTTCCACTTCAATTTAATTACTAAGCCTCTCTCTTCCACACCCAAAGTATGTCTTCTATCTTCCCCTATATCTTCCTTTGTAATGTTTAAATTCAGCCCTCAGTAACTTTTCCCAATTTAAAAGCAATATCCAGAGTGTGTCACCAATTTCATTTCTGCCATCATGAAATTAGTATGTGCAAAACAATAATTTTTTAAAAAGACAATTATGACCATAGTTTAATTCCCTATTCTGTCTTTAACAACCCTTCAATAGATTTCTATTGCCTAGACAGAATTTTTCAGTGTGTAGCCTGGTAGCATAGTGGGTTATGAGTTGTGCCACTAACCACAAGGTCAGTAGTTCAAATCTACCAGCTGCTCCACTGGAGAAATATGAGACTTTCTGCTCCCATAAAGATTTACAGCCTTAAAAATCCTATGCAAGGTCACTATGTGTTGGAACGAAATCAGTGACACACAACCGCCACTACCACCAAACCTTATACAGTATCACTATGAGTCGGGATAACTCCAAGGCACACAACCACCACCACCACCATCACCACAGCACCAAGTATGAGCGGTGCTGGAAGCAGGGATAGAGGGAGAGAGGGTAGGGAAAGGGTGGGCTCATGGGGAGTTTTAGTCATAAAAGTTTGAAAAAACTTTTCATATAGTTTCATATAAACTTCTTATAGGTATCACAGTCAATATTAGATATGAAAATCTAAGAAGCCTTTCAGGAAAGAAAATCTGTACACCCAGTGTTTCTTAGATTTTTCTTGCTCAATTAACATCTTTTTATTTTTAAAATTCACCAGCCACTTCTTAAAAACCCTCTACAGTGTCACTATGAGTTGGAACCAACTGGACAGCACTTAACAACAACAACCACATTTTTCATAGATTTAGTGTGCTATAGGAAATACGTCAGGGCATGATGTACTGTTAGATCAAGTCTCAACCCACTATTGTGACCCATAAAATTATTCATATGAAGTTTTCAATTTTATCTGCTAATATTCTCAAAGCATTCATCAATCCATCCATCCATCCATCCATCCATCCATCCATCCATCCATCCGTCCATCCATCCATCCAGGAAATATTTGTCAAACTCCTACTATGATTATGCTAAGGATACAACTTGACATGATTCCTGTCCTCAAGGATTTACTCTAGTTTTCTATAAGTACCACATAGTTTGTTTCTCTAAGCCTTCTCATGTATTACACTTGCTATCTGGGATACCCTTGCACTCTCTTCATCTCACAAACTACTTCTCATTCTTCAGTTGCTTACATCTGAAACTGAGAGCTCCTTGACCATAGAAGTATCTTTTTTACTTCAGTTTTCCTCAGCTAGCACTATACCTGACACATAATTCTACTTAATGATGCATAATAAATAAAAATTTACAAATGTTTTTGAGATACATGAAAATATACTTCAGTTTAATGTTTTGGTAAATCAGTTTTAAATTTTTAAATTAAAACATTTTATAATGGTGAGCACTTTTAAATTTAAATATCATCTGTTACTTTAGGGAATGCTTATTAGTGTATCTTTTTAAATTTTATGTTCTGACTTGCCATAGTTGTTTGGCATAAATTATAGGTACACCTGTCATATTCCTAATTGTACATGAAGTACTCATTTGCAAGAATTTAAAATTTTATGTTACATGTAAATGAAAGTAAAATAGCAATTAAAAACTGAAGCTAAATTTTAAATGATTTGATCTTAGTAAAACAAAAATTTTCAGTTAACTGGCTTTGTTTTATCATTAACATAAACTCTAGAAGTCCCAGTCATTTATCTCCTGGTATTTGATAAGCATGTTGATGTTGTTGTTGTTAAGTGCCGTAGAATCAGTACTGAATCATAGGGACCCTGTACAGGGTTTTGGAGAAGTGCCTGAATCAATGGCCTGCTAGGGATTCCCTTTTGTGTTTATTCTCAATCCACATCATTAGCAATTTCTCATATCTAATAAAGGTTCTGCTTCCATTTTCTTTCGTTTTTTAGTTTTCAGTGGGACCAGTCTTTCAACACCTTGGAGAATTTTTTCTTTGTGTTTTTAAGATTGGTATGATTATCAAATGTGACACTCCTAAATCACGAGCAATAACCAACTGCTGTCTAGTAGATTCTAACTCATAACGACCCTATGTATTGTTTCTGAAGTCATACATCTTTAAAGGAGAAGAAAGTCTCATCCTTTTCCCACAGAGCAGCTGGTGGATTTGAACTGCCAACCATGCAGTTTGCAGGAAATTGCTTATCCTACAGCACAGGGAGGGCTCCTTAAATTATAATCAGTAGCATTAACTAATTTTCCACCACTATCTTGTTTAATAACCTTTTGTTTCATTTCCAAATTGATACTTCTCCTTTGTCTCTTGCTGTTACTATCTCTAGCATTGTTTTGCTGTAGCTGGGAGTCACAGTAATATTTTAGAAAGAAAAGTAAACAGAAAGACAATGCCACAACACACATGGGACACAGATATAAATTTGAATTTTGTTGTCTACAGTTCCTACGAACCTCATAAGATCCTACTATTGGTATCCACACTGACAGATGAGAAACTCATGGTTCAAGAGAAGTGACTTTCCCAAGGGCTCACAATTCTTAAGAGCCAGTGTTGAGTTTCAAGCCAATAATATCTGCTAAAATTATTATATATGTTCTGTATCCATAGCCCATCCTCACATCTTGCTTTTGCTTTTAGCTTCATTCAGGTTGATCCAAGGCTCTCATGGTAAAATACTGTGAATTGACTTGAGTGTCTAAAGCAAAACTGTCAACCAAAATATACTTTATAGAAGAGGTCATTTTATCTCCAGATTAAAACCCATTTATACATTTCTACATCCCGAGAATATTTTCAAATGGCCTTGCATTTAAATGGTTATTGATATCTGTTGCAGATAGCCTATTTTAAAAGACAAAGTTTTTGTGATTTTTCTTTTGTTTAATTTAACGTGTTAAGTGCCATCAAGTTGGTCCAACTCATAGCAATCCTGTGTAAGGTTTCTGAGGAGCATCTGGTGGATTCAAACCACTTACTTGTGGTCAGAAATCCAGTGCTTATCCTACAATGCCATATCCATTTTAATGTATGTTTTTATGACTCATAGTTGTTAAGACTCATAGTCAGTCAAGACTCATAGCGACCCTGTATAAGGTTTCCAAGGAGCAGCTGGTGAGGCTGAACCTCCGAACTTGCAGTTCAAATCAATCTTACAGTTCAAAGCATTATACAACAACACCACAGCACAGTAACTATGTATTTCAATTTGAAAATTGAGGCATACCAGCAATATTGCCTTACTTGTTTGAAAGTGGCCCCCAATTATACTTTGAGTCTCCATCCCACCAGGTGGTAGGCACCATTTTCTCATATTCCCCTGGACCCTGTCTCCACTGTTGCAGCTGCAGTTCAGGACATTTCTGTAATATAGTAGCACTGGGAAAAAAAAAAAAAACTACTAAAGGGGCATGGCACATCTGATCCTTGAATGTCATACAAAAATGCACACAGGCATCAAGTGATATGTCTTTGCTCCTGCCTTGTCTTCAGTCATCAGTTCACATGAATCACTGAACCCTTCGTCCATGTCCAAGGCACAGAGTTTCTCCAGCTTCTGATTAATCTTTCTCAGTGGCTTTCCTTCTCTTCTCAAAGTGTCTTCATTCTTCAAGAGCAGAAGGAAACTCACAGGAGCTATCTAAAGCACTATGGTTAAACAGTTTCAGCTCTACTCTGGCCTTGCTGGCTAAATAATGGGCATTATAAGATTATGTTAGTTCCTTATGTTGTACCCAGAGATAGGTGCTCTCTTGGATGACTCTTATTCCAGCCCTATCTCCAGATTTAGTCCAGGTTGATGTTACTAGGACTCAAGACCAATTCTTAAGAGATCTATCAGCGTCCAAGCTCTTCTTATGCAACTCAACCCAAGAAAACTTTTCTAGTCTTGTTGTTGTTATGTGCCATCGACTTGGCACTGACCGACACAACACGAAGAAACACAGGTATGTCCTGTGACAACCTCACAATCATTGCTATGCTTGAATCCATTGCTGGTTCCTCCTGGTAATATGTCTGAATTATGACAGAGGAAGTCTGGACATCCTGGCTTCTAAGGAGCATTTGGGCCCATAGCGACCCTGTATAGAGTTTCCAAGGAGCAGCTGGTGATCTTGAATGGATGACCTTGCAGTTCAAAGGACTTTGCAGTCTGATGCATTAGCCCACAATATCACACCAGAGAAATTCTGATTCTCAATGAGATATATTCTTCCAAATGATCTTTCTCCAAGATCTTAGGTCTTAGATAAGTGTTTTGCTGTATTTTTCTTTTCCAAAAATAACACAAAAAGGAAAAGAAGAAATTCTTAGAATTTTGGGATTGGTAAAAGTTTGTGAGATTCAAAATGTTCCAAAGCAGGGAAAAATCTTAGCTAATATTTCCAAATATTGCACACTACATAAGGAAAAACTGCTTTGCTTTGTATACAAAACAGGTGACTCTTTGTTTCAAAACTTTAAAGTAAATAATATACTAAAATTTAACTCAACTTTTTTCTGTTGATAGATGTTAAACAAAAAAAGTGTAACCGTTAACTAGAATTCAGTAAGTCATCTTAATGACAGAGGTGACAAGTTATATAGTATTTTCATCTACTAGCCCATTCTGATGCTCCGTGATATGTATCCCTGTTGGCCCAGTCCTTTATGAAGAAAGTTGTTCATATACACATGTATATTTCATGCATTCAAAGCATTAATTATTGAGAATCTAATATGTGCCAAATATTTTGCAAGGCACTAGCAATATAAAAATAATTTGAAGATATTTCTGGATTTCTCTCTGGGATATAGAAAACTGGAAGGAGCATTGCTCCTACCTTATAACACAAAAAAATTGAAGTAACCTCAAGTTTATGACCTTTTCCCCAATGCAATAGAGATTAGATTTCATAACAACCAACTGACCCAAAATCTAATAGGATAGAGGCATTTTCTCTGAGAGAGGAAATGTGAGCATTCACTTAGCTGCAGTCAATGGAGCCAGATGCTTGTAAGACTAGAATCATTGGTAATTGTTGAAGGTCAAGTATGGTCTGATAGACAGTGGAAAGGCTCTAAAGACTATGTGTGGAACCCCTGTAAATTCTAGAAATTTAAAGAATCTGAACCCTCTTTAAGATTCTTTTTCCATTAATTCAAAGGGATACTCAGAGACAAGATGAGAAAGACTCCTAAAAGGATGCATAGTGTGGTTCAGACTTGTGGATAGGAAACAATAGCATGTTTGAAGGGCAAGAAACTATATCTAGATGCTATCTCCCTTATTAAACAAAGCATTTTCTGTGAAAGTTAGTTGTTAATTTGCTGTTAAAGTGCTGTTGATTCGGTCCCTACTCATAATGACCATGTATAGGGTTTCCAAAGACCAACTGCTGGGTTTGAACCTCCAAATTTGTGGTTAGCAGTCCAGTGCTTGTCTTAGAGTGCCACACCAGGACATTTCCACCCTCAGGACAGTGGTGAAAATTCATTGCATCTGGAAAAATGTACAGAGGAGGAAGGAAAAAAAAATCATCTACACCTGAAGCAGGGGCAGGAGAACTGAAAAGTTCGCATGCATGCTGAAGAATTAGGTAAAATATTTGAGCTAAGCATTATTAAATGCTATTTATGAAAAATGCATCTGGAATTTCCAGAAAGAATAAAAAGCATAAATGAAAGATTACGGGATATCCCAGGAACAAAGGTTAAGTTGTAAACCTACAAATGCAAGTAGATACTATAAGTTGAAGAATGTATGATGTCTTTTTTCATTTGTACATCATTAAGAACAACTTTAATCAAGGAGCACTGGTGATGCAGTGAGCTAAGCATTGAGCCCCTAACAACAAGGTCAATGGTTCAAACCCACCAGTTGCTCAGCAGGAGCAAGATGAGGCTGCCTGCTCCCATAAAAATTACAGCCTCAGAAACCATATGGGTTAGTATGAGTGACTATCGATTTGATGACAGTGGGTGGGTGTTGGGTGTGAAAGGCTTTAATCAGGGATATTATAAAGGCAGTTTTCTGTTTTAGAAACATTTTAATGGTAGTGTGAAGAACAAAGTGAAAATGCACAGTGTCTACTTATTAGCTCAATGTAAGATTAAACTTTTATCTATAACAACCTTATGATACCAACTTTCATGCATTCTTAGTGATGGTGCAGAAAACACTTGATCCATTTTATTTATGGAAACATTTAAAGCCTTCAAATGCCAATACATTAATCCTCTCCCCCTAAGGAAATATCACTAACAGTCTATTTCTCACTATAGAAAATGCTTATGAAAGTTCAAATGCTAAGCTTCATTAACACATCAAAATCCATTTTTGATACCTTTTGCATGAAGTTAAAAATAAACACTCTTTTCATGGGTACAACAAATATTTTTTGAGCCCATACTTAGTACTGAGCCCTATTCTAGGTATTGAAGATTTAATATTGAAAAACAGACAAAAGATAAAAGCAAAACTATTCAAGGTAAGTGGTAAAATAAAAAATAATAAGCAAATTATATTTTACAGTATATTACAAGAAAATAAGATTTATGAAGAAAACTGAAGCAGAATGAGAAGAGTGGATTGTTAGACTAACATTTCCAATACTAATTTATTTGTGCAAGTTCAAATTGAAGCTGAAGAAAAATAAAAGTAAGTCCATGAGAGCCAAGTATGATCTTGCATACATCCCACTTGTCAGTTTGTCCTACTCTGGTGACTTACATGTTGTTACGATACTGGAAGCTATGACATTAAAATTTCAAATACCAGCAGACTAACCAACAATGGACAGTTTTCAGCCTAGCACCAAGACTAAGACAGACTAGGAAGAAGGAAGAGGCTTCTGAGTGATTAACCACTGAAAAGCTTATGAATAGCACTGAAACAGTGTCTGATATTGTACAGGAAGATGAATCTTTCAAGTTGGAAGGCACTCAAAATGTGACTAGGGAAGAGCTGCCTCCTCAAAGTAGAATTGACTTTAATAACTGGTCTGTGAGAAAGAGGAATCCCTTTAATGAGATAGACTGATACAGTGGCTGCAACCATGGGCTCAAGTTAACAACTGAGAAGATGGCACAAAAACAAATGGTGTTTTGTTATCTGTACATAGGATTGCTATGTGTCGGGCTTGATGGCACCTAACAACAACAAGAATTTAGAGATTGGACTCATTAAACACTAAACCAGAAGAATTGTAGGATGGCATCAAGGACATTTAGCATAAAGAAAGTTAAGAAGCCAATAAAAAAGTAGAAAAGGAGAATGCTGAAAATACCCAACAGCTAAAATAAACAGAAGAAATGAAATAAAGAACTGAATAGAATTCAAAAGTTGGTGCAAGAACACAAGTTAAAGTGTTATGATTAAATGTGCAAAGACTTGGAGTTAGAAAACAAAAACGGAAGAGTACAAATGATACTTCTCAATCTGAAAGAACTGAAAAGAAAATTCAGTCCTTGAGTTGAAATATTGAAAGATTCAATCAGCAAAAAACTGAATGAGTTAGGAAGCATCATAAGAAGATGGAAGGAAGACACAGTCACTGTAGCTAAAAGAACTGGTCAATATGAAACACTTTTATCAGGTAGCATTTGATCCCAAATGAAGGAAGAAGTTCAAGTATCACAGAAGCTTAAAAAAAAAACACAGATAATATTGGATAATAATCTTGTTTGGTTTCTGGCAATTGAAAGAAGTTTGACTTTTGTTTTAAAAAAGAAGTAAACTATTGAGAGGTTATGAGCAGAGGAATGACAATATTTTATCTTCTATTTTAAAGAATAATTAGCTTCTGTATCACATAATCAGGTTGGAAAAGGCATCAAGGATAGAACCAGGAAACTGGATTAGAAGGCCATTACATTGTTGTTGTTGTTAAGTGCCGTTGAGTCGATTCCGACCCATAGCGACCCTGTATAGGTTTCCAAGGAGCAGCTGGTGAGCTTGCACAGTCAACCTTGCAGTTCAAATGGCTTTGCAGTCTGGCACATTAAATATGATGATGACATAATCAAGAGAGGAAGAGATGGTCAGATTCTGGATACATTTTAAAAGTAGAGCCATAAGGATTTCCAGAACGTTAAAATTGGATATTCCTCTCAAACGGAAAAGATGACTCAAGTTTTTCAACCTGAGCAATTGGAAAATGAAGTTGCTGTTAAATGACATAGAGATGAATATAGAACAAGTTTGGAAAAGAAATGTAGAGGTTCTATTTTGAACATGTAAAGTTTATATCTAAGTAACATGTATGTGGAATTATATGCCTAAGGTTCTGAAGAAAGATCTGGGCTGGGTAATTAACTGAAGGTATATCAGCATGTAGAATGTCCTTAAAAGCATGAGTCTGAATAGCAGTTCACTGAGGGTATAAATGTGAATTCGAGTTGGCAAATTTTTCCTGCAAAATGTCCATGAGGTTGTTGTTGGAACCTTGACAAGACCAGTTTTGGTAAAATGATGGGAACCTTAACCTGACTGGAGTGGGTTCAAAAGAAATTGGAAGGAGAGAAAGTATTGTTTTCCCTCACAAGAAGTATATGAAATTCTTACTAAGAATTTTTACTGCCAAAGAAGGAAAAGATGAGGTCAAAAATTTTTGTTGTTTTTTAATTAGGAGATTTTACTGTTGATAGTAATAATCCAATAAGGACAAATATTGTTAGTGCAAGAAAAGGAGAAGATTGCTGAATTGCTGCTGCTATGTCTTTGAGTGGAGTCCCTACAAGGCACAGTTAACACATTCCTGCTAATTGAATATTTGGAGATTCAAATCCATCTAGAGGCATGTAGGAAAAAGGCCTGGGATCTACTTTCGGAAAATTAGTTGTTGAAGACACTATGCAATACAATTCTACCCTAACACAAAAGGGGGTGTCATGAGTCAAAATCAATCTGACAGCCGCTAATGCTGTGGGTTGGAGCCCTGGTGTGGCGCTGTGGGCTAATGTGTCAGACTGCAAAGTCGTTTAAACTGCAAGGTTGGTGGTTCAAGCTCACCAGCTGCTCCTTGGAAACCCTATACATGGTCGCTATGGGTCAGAATCCACTGGACAGCACGTAACAACAACAATGCTGTGGGTTAATGTGCCAGAATGCAAAGCTGTTTGAACTGCAAGGTCAGTGATTCAAGCTCACCAGCTGCTCCTCGGAAACCCTATACAGGGTCGCTATGGGTTGGAATCGACTCAATGCAGCAAACCACAAGGTCAGCAGTTCGAAACTACCAGCTGTTCCGTGGGAGAAAGTTGAGGCTTTCTGATCCCGTAAAGATTTACAGCCTCAGAAACCCTGTACAGGTCACTATGAGTTGGAATCAACTCAATGGCACTTAACAACAATAACATCCTGGTGTGGTGCTGTAGGTTAATGTGCCAGACTGCAAAGCCATTTGAAGTGCAAGGTTGGCGGTTCAAGCTCACCAGCTGCTCCTTGCAAGCCTTATACAGGCTGTCTATGGGTCAGAACCACCTCAATGGCACTTAACAACAACAAATGGTAGTAGTTGTTGTTTTTGTTGTTAAGTACCATTGAGTCAGTACTGACTCTTAGCAACCTTTTGTAGGGTTTCTGAGAAGCAGCTGCTAGAATTGAACACTCAACCTTAGGGTTAGCATTCCAGTGCTTATCTTACAGTGCCTACAACATAAATACAGATACCATCCTTAGATAAAAGTGAGATAATTCATCTATAATAACAGGTAGAAGGCAAAGTATATGAATAAAGTAATTGAATAAGTTAGACCTTATAATGGGAGTTTGTAGAAATCCACTTCAGGAAATCATTTGCTGAGAATGGAGATAAGAGAAGAAGATTTGGGAAAAAAGACAATGCATAAGGCAACTTAAGTATTGCTACCAGGGTTTCAGTTCATACATACACAGGTTTATATTTTTAAAATGTGTTTAAACATGTCTTTGTGATCAGTGGGTGGATGAAGACAAGTTCTCTCACTAATATACTGTCTTGTCTCCATAGGATCCCGTCAATAAAACATCCAATCAAAACTGTGGTTTCTTTTGGGCCAATTCAATTCAAGGCAGAAAGGTCAATGAGAAGGCAACTGTTTTGGTAATTCCAAGAGGAAAATCTTGATGGATTTTCTTGAGGGACACAGGATGATCACAGGAATTTATTTAAAGAAATTTTAAGAAAATGTAACAGCATAGTTGGAAAAAGCACAGGAAATTTGTTCTGTGGTATTGTTTCCTATCACAGAAATGTACCTGCTCATTCTTCAAGGATGGCAAGGGCTTTCCTAGAAAAATTTTGTTGGGAAACCTCACCCCATCCAAGTTGTTGTTGTTAGGTGCCATCAAGTCAATACCGAGTCATAGCAACTCTATGCACTACAGAATGATACACTGCCCGGTCCTGGGCCAACCACACAATCGTTGCCACGCTTCAGCCCATTGATGCAGTCACTTTGTAAATCCATCTCACTGGGGGGTATTCCTTTTTTACTCTGACCCTCCTCCTTACCAAACATGGTATCCTTCTCCAGCTACTGGTCCCTTCTGACACTTTGTGCAAAGTATGAGAGGTGAAGTCTGGCCATCCTGGCCTTCAAAGAACACTCTGGCTGCACTTCTTCCAACACAGATCTCTTTGTTCTTTTGGCAGTCCATGGTACTTTTGATATTCTCCTCCAACACCATAACTAAAATGCATCAATTATTCTATGATCTTCCTTATTCACTGTCAAACTTTCACATGCATGTGAGGTTATTGAAAATATCATGGCTTGGGTTAGGCATACTTTAGTCTTCAAGCCGACGTCTTTGCTCTTCAACACTTTAAAAGGTCTTGTGCAAAAGATTTGCTTAATGCAATACGTTGTTTGTTTTCTTGGCTGCTTCTTCCATGAGTGTTGATGGAGGATCCAAGAAGAATGATGTCCTTGACAACTTCAATCTTTTCTCCATAGATAAGAATGTTGCTTATTGGTCCAATGGTGACAATTTTGTTTTCTTTACATTGAGATGCAATCCATACCGAAGACTGTGCTCTTTGATCCTCATCAGTATTTTAAGTCATCTTCACTTTCAGCAAGCAAGGTTGTACCATCTACATATCGCAGGTTGTTAACGAGTCTTCCTCCAATCCTGATGCCAATTTTTCTTCATATAACTCAGCTTCTTGGATGATTTGCTCAGCATACAGTTTGAATAAGTATGGTGAAGAACACAACCCTGTCACATACCTTTCCTAATTTTAAACCATTCAATCTTCCCATGTTCTGTTTGAACAACTGTCTCTTGTTACATACACAGATTTCTCATGAACAAAATGAAGTGGTCTGGAATACTCATACTTCGCAATATTGTCCATAGCTTGTCATGATCCACGTAATCGAAAGACTGTGTAGTCAATAAAGCACAGGTAAACATCTTTCTGGTATTCTCTGCTTTCAGCCAAAATCCATCGGGCATCAGCAATGATGTCCCTCCTTCCACATCCTCTTCTGAATCCAAATTGAACCTCAGGAAGTTCTCTGTCAATATGTGGTTGTAACCATTTCTGTATTACCTTGAGTAAAACTTTACTCGCATAGGATATCAAAGATATTGTCCAATGATTTCCTCATTCCATTGGGTTACCTCTCTTTGGAATGGGCACAAATATGGATTTCTTCCAATCAGTTGGGCAGATAGTTGTCTTCCAAATTTCTTAGCATAGATGAGTGAGTGCCTCCTGTGCTACCTCACTTTGTTGAAAGATTTCAATTTTGTTCCATCAATTCCTGGTGCCTTGTTCTTTGCCAATTCCTTCAATGCACCTTGGACTTCTTTCTTCATTATCATTGACTCTTAATCATATGCTACCTCTTGAAATGGGTGTCCCAGAAGAAGCTTCTGGGTTTGAACTGCCAACCTTGCAGTTAGCAGTCCAGTGCTTATCCTACAGCACCATACCAGGGTTAGAATATCACAAAAATAGATTATAAAGTGAGAAAAGGGCACACACATCAACTGTATGTGCAAGGGGGTGAATATCAATGAAAACAGGAATTAAGCAGGGAAAAAAAGCCATAAATCATGAGTGATAGTGAAAAGATGGTGGGCTTTAAGATTTGAAGGTCCCAGAGGGGCTAAAACATTAAGTTTGGAGTATTAGAGTAACTTGGAAAGAAAATGGGTACTCATTAGAGAAATTTTGAAGGAATTTCAAGATTGGTCTACCATCTCATGTCAAATTTGTCACACTGTGACATCTTATAGGTTGCTATGGTGCTTGGAAGCTATGCTACTGGCATTTCAATACCATCAAGATTATGTATGATATCGACACATTTCAGCAGAGCTTCCAGACTACCGCATACTAAGATTAAAGGCATGGTGACTTACTTCTAAAACCTTACCAGTTAAAACCCTACAGATCACAACATAATATGACCCAATATAGTGCTGAAAGATGAGCTTCCCAGTTCAGTAACAATGGTCTCAAGTACACCAGCAATTCTGAGGATGACACAAGAAAGGGTTATGTTTCATTCTCTCCTGTATGTGGTCTCCATGAGTTGGAGCCAACTCAATTCAACTAACAACAAGAGCAATTATTGGTAATGAGAAGGTCATTGACTGCTCACCAGATTCCAGACATTATTCTAGGCACTTGATATGCATTGTCTCATTTAAATTATATAGAATACTGATGATAAACTTAATCTCAACACACACGATAAACCATTGCAACCCTAGACTAAATCATTATTGATTTTCTTCTCTGTGTCAATCAATAGAGTTTTCTTCAGAGGCAGATTAACCCTGTTCCCTCCTCAATTGACCTTGGATAGGCAAGAACACTTTCTGGGGGACTTTTTTCCTTCTCCAAAGGTACTAATTACTTAGCACTTGTAGACAATTCTCTGCTCTTTAGGACTTCTGTTGTCATCAAGGATGATATTTATAAAGCAATTATAAACAATGAAGGCAAATTTTGGAGCAACTCTACACTGACCATATGGTGATTTAATGAGTCCCTAAGGAAGCAAGGAATACATTTTAAAACTCAGAAAAAAATACAAAATTATGAAATGGGTTTAACCATAATCATATAATATGTATAACTAATGAGTTAACCCTTTTGCACTAAAGTTTTTCTCTAAATTTACCAAACTTCAGACTAATATATACTACTCAGGACAGTATCTGGTATTTTGTTGGAGTTCAATAATGCACTAAATGAATGAACAGAAAGTGAGACTGCCTTCTCTTGGTAGCTGATGACCTCCATCCAACATTTAGCTTTTTCATTTTCCTTTGATATAAAATCTCTGAGTCAAGACTTGTTTTATTTATTTTTTTCTTTTCCCAGGACTCTACTTGCACAAATTATTCTCGATCTCATAGTAGATAACAGCCTTGCTTCATAAATACAATGCTGACAAAACTGTACTATTTATAGTCCCTCAGCTTCAAAATACATTTCCCCCCTCATTAATTCGTTTCTTTTCATTCCCAATCCTCAATCTTTATAAGATGATGTGTAACAGGGACAAATCTTCCCCTGCTTTCCTCATGCTCATGAGGAAGCTGAGAGCCTGGAAAGCTATACTTAATATACCAAAAATGATGCCAGCCAAGTCCTAGCAAGAGAATGATTGAACATTCTCAAATTAATTTCATGGCTATTTGTTCCATCCCAGAATCACATCAAGCACAGGACTCCAAGTTGAAATTGCATCACTCTGTCCTTGCTGCCCAGGTAAGGGCAGTGAAAAATGAGCACATTTCTTACCCTCTAATGATAAAGAATGACTTTTCCCTTCATAACTGATATGTATTTTACAGCATCATCAGAGAAGTCTAATTACCAAACAAAATGGTAAGATATATCAGGAGATGGAGCTTAGATTAAACTCACAAGAAATAGGTATTTGTGTTTCTGCTATCATTCAATGTCATTGCAGTAATAGAAAAGTGGCAATGTGAAGGTAGATAATGAATATTCCATTAAGTATTCATTTGGATTGTAAATAACTTAAAAATTTAAACTACTCAGTGAAAGAATCTAAATGAAGGTTGCAAATGTGTATGGTAGCCAAAGGAGAACTGACAAGCAGATCTCATGAAAAAGTACTAGAGGGAAGATTTAGTATTAACTCTGTAAATAAGTGCTGGGAGCTTTACAGGGCTAGGAGGGGAGCATTTAGCTTTATAGATTTGGCAGGGCAGACTTTGCTTTCACAGATTTTGGTCTGTATTTGTCCAGAAGGATTAGCGCTATGCCCTATGCCTTCTGTAACAGGGTCATTCCTGTAAACACTTTTTTTTTTTTTTTTAACTTTCTTTACACAAATAGTCCCTTATGGGTTTTAACTTTTGGAGGCTTGCCTGGCTATGAAGTTGTTCCTCATTTTAGACTTGCATGACTCATTGAACTAGGTACTGAATTGAGCCTTTGAATACTCCAGATTGTTGTTCCTTGAGCTAGTACTACTCAGTCCTGTATCAGTAAAATGCTAACCACTGTTGGAATTAACATTCACTCTGTACCTACCTACCATCAAATACCATCTAAGCACTTATCAAGTCATATACATAATCTTATTTTATTCTCATAACAACCCTGCTAGTTTAGTAGTGTTGTTGTTAAGTAGTAGCACAATCCATTTTGTAAATGAAGGAAATGGAAGTTGAAAGGAGTTAACTAACTTGTCATAAAGCCACACAGCAGGAAAGAGTTTAGAACCTGAATTTACAGCCTACCTACACCTGCAGGTAGTATTTTGATCACTCCATCATAGTGGTTACGAGTTGGGCTGCTAACCTCAAGTTCAGCAGTTCAAAACTGCCAGCCATTCCATAGGAGAATGATGAGGCTTTCTGTTCCCATAAAGACTGACACCCTTGGAAACCCTATGCAGGGTCACTATTAGTTGGAACCGACTCCGCGGCACACCACCACCACCACCATAGTCTCATTTGTATCAACTGTTGTGTTGTTAAGTGCTGTTGATGGTTTCTGAGATGTAGATGGAACCTCTGACTTTACAGTTAGGAATCCAGTGCTTACCATACAGTGCCACAACAGTACTCCTGTCTCAACAGAAGCGCTTATTAGTCAAAAATATAACAAGTTACAGATAGGCTCAGGTTAGATTTTGTATACCCAGTGCCTCTTAAAATGTCTGGCATATAGTATGCATTCAATACATATATGTTGAAGGAAAGAAGACGTGTAGTAGAGTGAGAAAGAAAAAGTAAAGATGGAAACTACCCAGTCACCCAATATTTCTTCATTGGTTGTTGTTAGGTGTTATTTAATCCATATCAACTCTTAGCAACCCTTTGCACAACACAACAAAACAATGCCCGGTCCTGCACAAACCTCACAATTGTTGCTATGCTTGAGCCCATTTCCGATGCCACTTGCCAATACATCTTATTGAGGGTCTTCTGTTTCTCTGACCCTCCAAGCATGAGATCCTTCTCCAGGGATTGGACACTCCTTATAATATGCCTGAAGTGTGAGAGACAATGTCTGACCATTGCAACCCTAATAAAGTCATTATTGCCTTTTCTTCTCTGTGTCAATCAACAGAGTTTTCTTCCAAGGAGCATTCTGGATGTACTTCTTCCAACACAGATTTGTTTGTTCTTTTGGCAGTCCATGGTATTTTCAATATTCTCCTCCAACACCATAACTCAAATGAATCAGTTCTTCTACAGAATTCTTTATTCGCTGTCCATTTGAGGTTATTGAAAATACCATGACTTGTGTCAGACACACCTTAGTCCTCAATCTGTTATCTCTGCTCTTGTACGCTTTAAAGAGGTCTTGTGCAGCAGATTCACCTAACGCAATACATCACATAATTTCCTAACTTGCTTCCATGAGTATTAACGGTTGAACCAAGTAAAAGTCTTTGACAATCTTTTTTCCAATTATCTTGATGTTATTTATTGGTCCAGTGGTGAGGAATTTTGTTTTCTTTATATTGAGATGCAACCCATACCGAAGGCTATGGTCTTTGATCTTCATCAGTAGTAAGTACTTTAAGTTCTCTTTTCTTTCAGCAAGCAAGGTTGCATCAACTGTAAATTTTAGGTTGTTAATGAGTCTTCCTCCAATCCTAATGGCACAGTCTTCTTTCCTAATTTTAAACCATTCAGTGACCACTTGTTTTGTTCAAAGAAATGCTTCATGGTCTATGTACAGTTTCCTCATGAGGACAATTACGTGTTCTGGGATAATCATTCTTCGTGATATTGTCCATAGCTTGTAATAATCCATACAATTGAAAGTCTTTGTGTAGTCAATAAAGCACAGGTAAACATCTTTCTGGAATTCTCTGCTTTCAGCCAAGATCCATCTGACATCAACAATGATATCCTTCATTCCATATCCTCTTCTGAATCTGACTTGGCAGCTCTCTGTCAATGTACTGTTGGAGCTGTATTTTAATTATCTTTAGGGAAATTTTACTTGCATGTGACATTACTGATATTGTTCAATGATTGCTGCATTCCACTGGGTCACCTCTCTTTGGAATGGGCATAGATATGGATCTCTTCAAATCACTTGATTATGTAGCTGTCTTCAAAATTTCTTGGCATAGATGAGTAAGTGCTTCCAAGGCCACATCAATTTGTTGAAATATTTGTATTCCAACAATTCCCATCACCTAGTTCTTTGCTAATGCCTTCAATGCACCTTGGGCTTCTTCCTTCAGTATGGTTGCACTTGACTGCATGCTACCTCTTGAAATGGGTGAATACTGACCATTTCTTTTTGGTACAGTATCATCTGTATATTTCTTCAAAATTCAGTTGAGGTTTTCTGCATCATTCAATATTTTGCCCAAATATTGTAATTCAATGCTTGAATGTTTCTTCATTTCTCTCAGCTTGAGTAATGTTGAGCATGTTCTCCCCTTTTGGTTTTCTAACTCCATGTCTTTGTACATTTCATTGTAATATTAGACTGTCTTCTAGGGCTGCCTTTTGAAATTTTCTATTCAGCTCTTTTACCTCCTCACTTCTTCCACTGAGCTTCTCTATGCTGGAGAGCAAGTTTCAGATTCTCTCCTGACATCCATTTTGGTCTTTTTCTTCTTTCTTATCTTCTTAATAACCTTCCTTCCTGTAGGATGTCCTTGATGTCATCCCACAACTCTTCCATTCTTCAGTCTTTAGTGTGTAATGCATCAAACCTGTTTTTCAGATGACCTGTAAATTCAGAGGAAATATGTTCAAGGTCATTTTTTGGCTCTTATGCACTTGTTTTAATTTTCTTCAGCTTCAGTCTGAACTTGCATACAAGCAATTGATGGTCTGTTCCACTGCCTACCACAGTCCTGGTTTTGTCTGATGATAGGAAGCTTCTCCACCATCTTTTTCCACAGATGTGGTCAATTTGATTTCTGTGTAGTCCATCTGGTGAAATCTTGGCATATATTAGAATTTTAAATTGTTTTAAAAAGGTGTTTAATATGAACAAGTGATTGCCTTACAAAATTCTGTCATGTGATTTCCAGCACCATTTCGGTCACCAAGACCATCTTTTGCAACTACTGATCCTTCCTCTTTGTTTCCAATCTTTGCATTCCAATCACCAATAATTATCAATACATCTTAATTGCATACTTGATCAATTTCAGACTGAAGAAGTTGGTAGAATTCTTCAATTTCATCATCCTTGACGTTAGTGATTGGTGTGTAAATTTGAATAATAGTGATATTAACTGTTCTTCCTTGTAGGCATGTGGATATTATCCTATTACAGACAGCATTGTAGTTTAACACAGATATTGAAATGTTCTTTTTGGTGATGAATGCAATTCCTTTCCCCTTCAATTTGACATTCCTGGTAAAGTAAATCATATTCATTTGATTGTCATATTCAAAATGTCCAATACCAGTCCATTTCAATTCACTAATGGCTAGGATATCAATATCTATGCATTTGATTGCATTTTTTTTACAACTTCTAATTTTCCTAAATTCATACTTTGTACATTCCATGTTCCAATTTTTAATGGATGTTTACAGCTGTTTCTCTTCATTTTGAGTTGTGCGCCATCAGCAAATGAAGGTCAGGAGGGCTTTACTCCATTGGTGACATCATAGCCAACTTGACTTTGAGGAGGCTGCCCTTCCTCAGTCATATTTTAAGTGCCTTCCAACCTGAGGGGCTCATTTTCCATCACTATATCTAACAATATTCTAGTGCTCTTCAAGGGAACACTGAATGGTTAAAAATTAGGAAAGGTGTGTTAAAGTGTTGGATTATTTCACCATACTTATTCAATATGTATGCTGAGCAAATAATCTGCTAAGTTTGATTGTATAAAGAAAAATGTGGCATCAAGATTGGAGGAAAAGTCATTAATGACCTGTGATATGCAGATGATGCAACCTTGCTTGCTGAAAGCAAAAATTACTTAAAATACTGATGAAGATCAAAGACCACAGCCTTCAGTATGGGCTGTACCTCAATGTAAAGAAGACAAAAATCCTCACCACTGAACCAATAACAACATCCTTATAAATGAAGAAAAGATTGAAGTTGTCAAAGACTTCATTTTGCTCTGTTAACCATCAACAGTCATGGAAGCAGCATCAAGAAATCAAACTATGCATTGCATTGGGCAGATCTGCTGCACAAGACCTCTTTGAAGTGTTCAAGAGAAAAAATATCAGTTTGAGGACTAAGGTGCACCTGACCCAAGCCATGGTATTTTCAAGAACTTCATAGGCATTGAAAATCAGACAGTCAATAAGGAAGATTAAAGAAGAGTTGATACATTTGAGTTATGGTGTTGTAGGAGAATATTGAAAGTACCATGGACTGCCAGAAGAACAAATAGATCTGTGTTGGAAGATGTATAGCCAGAGTGCTCCTTGGAAGTCAGGATGGCCAGGCTTCATCTCTCATATTTTGGACATATTATCAGGATGGACCTGCCCCTGGAGAAGTATAGCATGTTTGGTAAAGTAGAAGGTTGGGGGAAAAGAAGAGAGACCACCAAAGAGATGGATTGGCAAAGTGGCTGCAGCAATGGGCTCAGGCATAGCAATGATTGTGAGGTTGGCCCACTATCAGGTAGTGTTTTGTTCTGTTGTGCATAGGGTTGCTACAAATCAGTAATGACTCAATGGTACCTAAGAGCAACAACATTTTTGTTCCCACAAATGTAGTTCATTTGATTCCTGTTCATTCCATCTGGCAAGTTCCATGTGTATAGTTGCCTGTAGTTGTTTAATAAAGGTATTTGCAGTTTTGCAGAATATGTGCTGGTTTTGCAAAATTCTATCATGTGATCTAAAACATCATTTCTATCACTTAGGCCATATTTTCCAACTATTGATCCTTCCTCTTTATCTCCAACTTTCACATTCCAATCAAAGGTCATTATCAATGCATTTTGATTACATGTTTGATCGATTTCAGACTGTAGAAGTTTGCAGATTTCTTCAAATTCATCATCACTGGCTTTAGTGGTTAGTGCTTAAATTTCGATAATAGTGGAATTAATATTATCCTATCACAAACAACATTATACTTCAAGATAGACCTTGAAACATTCTTTCTGACAATGAATGTGAATTCAATTTTCATTCCCAGTATATTAAACCATATGATTGTCAGATTCAAAATGGCCCATACCAGTCCATTTCAGCTCACCAATGTCTAAGAGCAGGGGTTATTAAACCAAAAGGGAAGAATATGTTCAGCATTTCTCACGTGGAGGAAGCTGAACAATAAAGTTAAGCCTCGACTTATAATATTTTAAGATTCTATGGGCAAAATATTGAATGATGCATAAAGCATTAAAAGCAAATGTAACAAATACTCAGAATCACTGTACCAAAAATAAATGTTCAATGGGCAACCATTTCAAGAGGTAGCATAAGATCAAGAGGCAATGGTACTGAATAAAGGAATCCAAC
>NW_006408566.1:3692303-3693833 GCF_000296735.1 Chrysochloris asiatica
ACCAAGAGGCAGTTGTTGGACAGAACAAAGAGACACTGAATGGTTGAAAATAAGGAAAGGTGTGCACTAGGGTTGCATTTTTTCATCACATTTATTCAATCTGTATGCTGAGCAAATACTTCAAGGAATTGGATTATATAAAGAAGAACGTTTCATCAAGATTGGAGGAAGACTCATTAACAACCTATGATATGCAGATGACATAACTTTGTTTGCAAAAAGGACTTAAAGCACTTACTGATGAAGATCAAAGACCATAGCCTTTGGTATAGGTTTTACCTCAGTGTAAAGAAAAACAAAAATATTCACCAATGGACAAATAAATTACATCAAGATAAATAGAAAATAGATTGAAGTTGTCAAAGACTTATTTGTTTGGATCAACCATCAGCACTCATGGAAACAGCAGTCAAGAAAGCAAACAATATATGCAACTATGCAGCAAAAGTACTCTTTAAAGTGTACAAGAGAAAAGAAGTCATTCGGAGGACTAAGCATAGTGGTTACAAGTCAGGCTGCTAACCTCAAGACCATTAATTAGAAACTACCAGCCATTCCACAGGAGAAAGATGAGGTTCTCTACTCCCATAAAGATTTACAGCCTCATAAACCCTATGCAAGAGCATTATGAATTGGAACTGACTCCGTGGCATATAATTACCACCACCACCAAGCTTGACCTGACCCAAGCCATTACATTTTCAGTAACCTCATATGCATGTGAAAACTGGAAAACGAATAAAGAAGACTGTAGAGACAACGATGCTTTTGAGTTATGGTGTTGGAGGAGAATATTAAAAGTACCATGGACTGTTAAAAGAATGAACAAATCTGCATTGGAAGAAGTGCAATCAGAATGTTTCTTAGGAGCCAGGAGGGTGAGACTTTGTCTCTCATACTTCAGACATATTGTCCATTAAATCCAGTTACACCATTAAATCCAGTACTAGTCTTGGAGAAGGACATTATACTTGGTAAAGTAAAAGGTTTAAAAAAGAAGAGGAAGACCTCCAATGAGATGAATTCGCACAGTGACTACAGCAATAGGTACAAGAGTAGCAATGATTGTCAGCTTAGCACAGGACTGACAGTGTTTCGTTCTGTTGTCAGACGGTCACTGCTAGTTAGTACTGACTCTATGGCACCTAAGAACAATGTCTAAGATATTGACCTTTATGTGTTCCATTTCATTTTTAATAACATCCAATTTTCTTAGATTCATGCTTTGTTCATTCCATATTCAAATTATTAATGGATGTTTGCAGCTTTGTCTTCTTACTTTGAGTTGTGCCCCATCAGCAAATAAAGGCCCAAAACTTTACTCCATTCACATCTTTAAGATCAACTCTATGTTGAGGAGACAACTCTTCCCCAGTTGTATTTTGAGTGCCTTCCAACCTGAGGTTCTCATCTTCTGCACTATATCAGTCAATGGTCCATTGCTATTCAAAAAATTTTCAGTAGCTAATTATTAAAGAGCTCTGGTAGCGTAGTGGTTACGAATTGGACTGTGAACCACAAGGTCAGCAG
>NW_006408566.1:3695053-3696770 GCF_000296735.1 Chrysochloris asiatica
AGTCTTCCTCAAATCCTGATGCTGCCTTCTTCTTCATATAGTTCAGCTTCTCAGATTACTTACTACTATATTAATACCCTAGTGTGGTTCTGTGGGTGAATGTGCTAGACTGCAAAGCTGGTTTGAACCACAAGGTCTGCAGTTCAAGCTCACCAGATGCTCTTTGAAATCTCTATACAAGGTTAGAACCAACTTGATGATTAACATCAACAACAACTTAACAACAACAACGTTAATATCAGCTTCTCCTTAGAAATCCTATACAGGGTAACTATGAGTTGGAATCAACTCCACAGCAATTTACAACAACAATATTGATAAACAGGTCTGTATTTCTAAAACTGGAAATGAGAACAAATGTATGAATTACATAGGGATGTGCTTTGTAGGTGACTTTCTGGAATATGACTCATCCATAAATTCAGTTATACCTGTACCATTACCTTATAGGCTGAAATTAATGTCTAAGCTGTAGAACTACTTAATTGTTAAAGGTCACTTCTACTGGCTTATAGGTTGTTTTTATGTGACAAATTTTATGGATGATGCATTAATATCTCTGTCCATAAGCTCTTTCCTATCCAAAGGTGAACATTCTGTATTCTGAGTTGTATATTACATCTTTCAAAACTATTTTGCTATTTATTGTCTGAGTCAATTAGCAAGCATCAGAACAAATCTACTCTGGATAGAGGAATTACCTGTAGATAGAGAACCTGATAAAGCCTGACATGGCATTCACCTACTTCACATGAGTGTATGAAGTATGGTTACTCTATTCTTGCTTCTTTTTGAAATGTGAAAATAATGTATGTGGTGGAGAATCCCATAGTGATGAAAAGACTTTGTCTTTATCTGTGGCATTCTACAGAATCTAGAAAGGACAAACCATGGCCAGCACAACAATGGTAGTAAAACACGAGCAGCAATTTAGGGGCTTTTGTAGCAGCTGCAAGAGGGTTTTCCATCCAGGATTTTACTATGCTGGTTTTGAAAACTTTTATGCTTGCAGTTACATTAGGCTATTGGCAGTCTACAGCTGACTTTGTTCTCAAAAATAATAGAAGCACAATCAAAAGATGCTCTTCTCTCCATTTCAAAACAATTCCTTCCTTGGTGTAACAGACTCCATATTTACTTGTTGAAGAATATACGCTTAAAAAAAAGGACATTTTAAGAGTATTTAAGTATGCATGATAAACAGAAACAATGGAACTTTGAATAATTGAAAATCTGAACAATAAAATAATCCATTGGAACATTACTTTTATCACTATATAGTTTATATACCAGATACATCTACAAAGATTTAAGATGGTTCAAAAAAAGTTTGGCCATCCTGGCCTCCAAGGAGCACTCTGGCTGCACTTCTTCCAACATGGATCTGTTGATTCTTTTGGCAGCCCATGGCACTTTCAGTAATCTCCTCCAACACCATAACTCAAATGCATCAATTCTTCTATGGTCTTTCTTATTTACTGTCCAGCTTTCACATGCATATGAGGTTACTGAAAAATACCATGGCTTGGATCAGGTGCACCTTAGTCTTCAAGCTGACATCAACACTTTAAAAAGGTCTTGTAAAGCAGATTTGCCCAATGCAATACATCATATGATTTCTTGACTGCTGCTTCCATGAGTGTTGATAGCTGATTCAAGAAGAATGAAATCCTTGACAACTTCAATCTTTTCTCCATAGATAAGAATGTTGTTTATT
>NW_006408566.1:3706280-3711546 GCF_000296735.1 Chrysochloris asiatica
ATTGCAAAATCAGTAACATCTATTAACTCCCCATTCCCCGCACCCGACAAGCAAAGCAGCAGAATGTCTCTGGGGTTTATCCAGTTCCCTAAGGGTTAAACAGTTCTTAAAGTCTTCTCTGCTGTGGCTGGCTCGTTGTCTCCATTGTCTTTTAATTCCATTTTTTCCACACACTTTTCAAAGCCTCCTTATGTATTGCTACCACCTTGTGAGTCATTATATCCTATTTAATTGTAATTTCCTGTTTACTTGTTAGCCTCCCTGTTTTAGTTATCTAATGATTGTTTTAAGAAATATAAATTTGTTCTTCACAGTTTGGGAAGCTAGAAATCTTAATTCAGGGTGTCAGCTCTAGGAAAATGTTTTCTCTTTCTGTTGGTTCTGGTGAAATGTCCTTATCTCCTGTTAGCATTTGCAGGTCCTGAATTCCTTTCAGATATCCATGTATGTGTCTTGGAATCAATCTTCCCTTAGGTCCAGGAGGTTCTCTATGCAGGAACCCTGACTTCAGAGGACATGGTTTTCTCACTCTTTCTTCTTTGTGATATTGAAATCTCTCTTTGCTCACTTCTCTCTCCTTTTATTTCTTATAAAATATATTTAAAACTAAACAAAAAACACATGGTCAACATCTTACCTCACTAGGGAGAAGGAAGAGAATCAAACACAGATTAGACCAGACCAATTCCTATGAGGCAGGGGTCAGACATGCATCCCCTTTCCAACATTTTTCACCAATTTCAACACCAACCATCTCTTCCAAGTCACTCTGTATTGAGTTCAGTATTCATTGCAATGGCCGTACAGAATGCACAGACACTACTCACAATTATGGGTCATTAAGAAACTCAACAGGTTACAAATCCCACCTTACCTTTCTTGGGACAGAGGAAATACACCCAAGCTTTATGGTCTCACCCAGTCATTTGGTGGGATTTAAAAAGACTATAGCTAGAACAACCACATTAAGTAATTCACTGTATTGCGGGGCCACACTCCCCTTACCTGGACCAGGCAATGACCTGCATAAGGGTATTGCATCCCACCTTAATCCCCCTACAAATGAATGGTTAATTACACCAGTTCACAACATGGGAGTGATTACATCATTATATATCTGCCAAATTATATCATTACATAACTGCTACATCATGATCCAGCCTAGTTGACACATATTTTTTTGGGAACACAATTCAATCTATGATACTCTTCAGCCAGATGATGTCTTACTGCTGCACCCTTCATGCCTAACACAGTTCTGTGTAATTTGTAATGTAAACAGAAAAGGTTCAAACTGGAGGTGCTCATATCAGACGTAAGAATGAAAGGACCATGCTTTCCCAGGTAGCAAAAAGTCACATAAGAATATAGACAATATGTTCATGGGAGGAATATGTCAAGATGGAAACAGTTTGTTTGAGGGAAGAGAGAAACATGTTTATGACTGCAATCATATATAGCCAAACAGGATGGCAACACTCACCTAGGTGGTCACTCCCTCCCTCAGAGCAAAGTGGTTGACCTTTACATTTCAAAGAACTTCAAATTGAAGCTGACCTTATCAACAATCTATCATCAACCCCCCTACCTTTCCTTTGTGCTCCATGTATACAGTGCCTTACAGTCCTTTTGGACTCATAGGAACCCTGTGCAAGTTTTACAAGGAGTGGCTGGTAGGTTTAAAACACTTATCTGGAAATTAGTGGTCCAGTGCTTATTCAGGACTCCTCTGCGTGTATATGCTGTTGTTGTTGTTAAGTGCCATCCAGCCAGCTCTAACTCATAGCGATCCTGTATAGGGCTTCTGAGGAGCAGCTGGTGGGTTTGAAATGCCGACCTTGTAGTTGGCAATCCAGTGCTAATCCTACAGTGCCTGGAGTCCTCTCCATGTATATAGGTTCCTTTATTGCTTAAATGGAGCCCTGGTGGCCTAGTGGGTTATAAGTAGGCTGCTAACCACAAGATGGGCAGTTTACATCTACCAGTCACTCCTTAAGAGAAAGATTTACAGCCTCAGATACCCTATACAGGGTTACTATGATAAAACAATTCAATCGCACACACCAACAACATCTGATTAAATGGGAATAGCTTTGTATTTTCACTTAGTGCTGCCTAGCTTAAGCTGTTTTATTTTTCAATGAAACTTTTTCTTTCACTCCTAACAGAATGAGATTTTCTTCTTTGATAATAATGATAAATAAGTGCTTTTGGTGAACAAAGGTACAAGAGGAATTTAAAAAATTTGTGGGGAAATTTCATTATTTTTTCATTCCATTTGTCCACAAAGTTTTGAAGCTCCCTCATATACTAAGTTGTCCTTTATCAAGCAGACAGATATCAACAGTAATTTTTTTAAAGTTATGTGAATCATTATTTGACATTCCATTTGAAGCCAAAATCAACTGTTATATAACTCTCTGTTCACACATTACTATTCCTTTTTTTCTCAACCTTTAGATCTTAGTTAATCAGTGTCTGCCATTCTAATCAAAATATGAAGAAATTTTTATTTTTCCCTTCCTTGATTAGTCAAAATGATATATAGTAACGTGAAGAAAAAGCACTGCAAATAAAATATATTTTTAAATAAATTAATTCATGATTTTTTTCTATTTAAACAACTCCAATTTTACAGTCATAAAATTCTACGTAGATGCCTTAAACAGGTAGTTTTGGGACACAAACTAGACTTACAGTCAAAAGCATCATTATTTGAAATTATAAGAAGCAAGAATGAATACAAAATGGAAGGGATTAGCCATCTGCATATCAGCATATTTCATGGGGTTCTGAATCATTTCTGTACCTAGCATAGTGCACCATCAGGGAGCTGATATTATAATTCCCACTAAAATGGCATGACATGGGACAATGGCTATCCATGTTGTCAGTGCAGGCTATCTGCCAGGCACTGACACAATAAGCACTCAGGTTTATATCTTGTCCTCTTCCGAGATCAGTTAGTGTGGTAGTTTCCCCTGAGTGTAATCAGCTCCCTGCTGAACTGATAAGAAGATATTTTTTAACCTACAAAGCTGAGAAATGCATCCTGGTCCGTGGTGACCCCACTTACACGCAGACTCCTGTAAACTCAATCTAAAACTTTGCACAAACCTCCCTCTTACCATATTGCCCTCAACGGCTACAGAGTCACTGGATTACAGGGTGAGGAAAGAAGTGACCCCTGAGAAAACAGCTGCAGGTAGCATGGATCCAAATCCCTGCTGAGACGAGTCTGCCTTCTCAACACAACACACCACCCCATTTGACAGCATGACAAAGTAATTTATTTCCTCCACTAAACCTGTTTATTGTAACATTGCTCATGGAAACTCTACTTCTTCTGGGAATTGGACAACCAGAAATCCTAATAGTCTGAATATTTTAGTTAAGTCCATGATGGCCAAGAGAAAAATAAATAATTTTTGACATGTTCAACCTAGATTTCAGATTTCCACTCTGAGTGCAAAATGTAGTTTGTTATATTTCTTCCTTTTTTTATATATCTGAGGGACAGATTGTGGCTGACTACAGTGTGCAGTAGACAAACCACATTTCATAATTTTATCTCATGACTCATTGTCTTAACAAGATGGTTGCCTCCAGATGAATAAAATGGTTTTGAATTTAATCAAACAGAGCTGCAAAGCTTTCAAGTAACACTGCATTATGTTGCGCATAATAGCAAACAAGTTTCTCATCTAAGGTTCCTACAATGAAAGGTCTGCCTTGAAGGGCGGCCTTAAAAGTGTTTGAGAGACTGCATGACCATCTGTTCTGGACGATGCAGAGGAAATCGCTGCATGTAAACAGAGGGTCACACTAGCCAGCCTTCAAATTTGTGTTCTAATCCTAAATCTTCTGGGAAAGATTGTGCAGAATATAGTCAATATAAATGCCACTTTAAAATGTTCTTCTCTAAAATAAATATCCACATCAACTTACAAGGAAACAAATGATATTGACCAGCCCAGTAAAAAAAAAAAAAAAAAAAAGAGGGCCAGCAATTTGAAAAGCAGTGTTTAAAACAAGATTCTCTGGAAAAGAAAGATGATTTCTGACATGCAGGAGATTTGTTTCCCAAATGAGAAATGACAATTCTCCTCAGAAAACACTGGCATTGATGTTTCCTGCTCTTTAAAAATAACATAAATGTGGAGGAGTCTTTTTTCTTTGTGAAACTAATGTTTTATTGTTAGGTTTTTCTGAGGAAATATAATTTTTGTGCCACTTTAGCTGGCATGTGTAATCTGTTTTTACGGTTTAACAAGAGAAGCAATACTACCATCGTGTGGCAAGAGACTAAGTCTTGTATTTTTACAAGTCTCACTCAGATGTAATCTAAATATACAAATAAAAGTTCAGATCAAATGTACATTCATTTTGTATCATTTGGATAATGTTCATGTCTCTTATTAAATACTTTGCAACTTAACAAACTTCTTTATTGGAGGCAAAATTTATATGGAAGGAAAAATTGTGGCTAATTCTTCCTATCTAAATTGAATATGAATAATACATTCTTGTGCAGTACCAATAAAAGAAAAGAAAAATACTTAAAGTCAAAAAAATTATCACTAATATATTTTTAAAATTTTTATTGTGTATTGAGCAAGGCTTTACAGACAAGATCATCAGTTTTACATTCAACAAATAATTTGCTTCTTCTCAATAATTGTAATCCCTGCCATGAAACAACAGTTATCCTGCTTCCTCCCTGTGGTTCCTAACTCCATGCCACTCACCTTCCCATTCATTCTCAACTTTGTCCTTAGGTACATATTCCCCTTTACTTCTGAATGATTGACCATTCCATCATTCACCGTAAGCTTACCTTACCAATGTTGTTGTTCCCCTATATAACTATCTACTGCTTGGCTGAAAGTTGGGCCAAGAGTGTGAGTGCCTTTTCAGACCTGAAGGATAGTTGAAGACCATAGTCTCAGGTCCCTACAGTCTCTTTCTGACCAGTAAGCCTGGTTGTTTTTTAAAAATAATTTTGAATTTTGTTCCACATATTCTGCTTCTCTATCTGGGACTCTCCAATGTGATCTCTTTCAGAGCAGTTGGTAGTGGTAGCTGGGCACCATCTAGTCCTTCTGGTCTCAGTCATGGAGACTGATGTTCACATGGTCCATTAGTCCTTTAGACTAATTGATTCCAAGCTTCTTCAATTCTCATTTGTTGACTGCATATGGAGAGAACAATAGGTGTACATTAGATAACTACTCATGAGCTTTCAAGATCCCAGATGTTACTCACC
>NW_006408566.1:3711646-3717190 GCF_000296735.1 Chrysochloris asiatica
CTTCACTCTCCACTCTAGTCCTCTGTGGCTATGTCACTGACTCTGGGCCCAAGAGTCCCCAGGTCTTGACACACTTCTGGCCAACCAGGTCTCCTCCACCCGGGTTCACAGAAGTCTATTGAACATTGTAAGGCTTAGCTTGCAGCTTCATTACTGTTTTTCCCTCAGTTCCTCTTATTGGTGATGAGTCCTTCCATCTTCTTTTGATGCTTTCTGCATCATTGAATAATTTGCCAAGAGAATCTTTCAATAACGAATGTCAAGGCTTGAATTTTTTCTTCACTTCCCCCAGCTTGAGAATATGCTGAGCATGTTCTTCCTTTTTGGTTTTCTGAATCCAGATCTTTGCACATTTGCATTCATTGTCAAAAAGAGCATATCCAGATCAGTCATGAGGTACAAGGCAGTCTGTGATAGGATAATATCCATGAGCCTACAGGGAAGCCCAGTTAATACCACTATTATTCAAATTTATGCACCAACCACTAAAGCCAGTAAGTAAGAAATAGAAGAATTCTACCAATTTCTACAATCTGCAATTTATCAAACATGCAATCAAGATGTATTGATCATTACTGGTGAATGGAATGCAAAGGTTGGAAGCAAAGAGGAAGGATTAATGGTTGGAAAATATGGCCTTGGTGATAGAAATGATGCTAGAGAATGAAATGCATGATACAATTCTGCAAAACTAATGATTTGTTCATTTCAAATACCTTCTTTAGACAGCATAACATACGACTATACACATGGACATCACCAGATGGAATATATAGAAACCAAATTGACTACATCAATTTGGAAAGAGAAGATGGAAAAGCTCCATATCATCAGTGAAAACAAGGCCAGAGGCAGGCTATGGAACAGAACATCAATTACTCATATGCAAATTCAAACTGAGGCTGAAGAAAATGAAAACAGGTCCACAAGAGCCAAAGTATGACCTTGAATACATCCCACCTGAATTTAGAGATCATCTAAAGAACAGATTTGATACATTAAACATTAAAGACCAAAGACCAGAAGAGTTGTGGGATGACATCAAGAGAATAGGTAGCAGCAGGCAAATAAATCCAATTCTTAACATGCTAGTACAAAGATAAATGCAAACAGCCAGTTTGGTGTGTCCAATACACAACAGAAATTTTCACATAGGTTTCTCAGAGGAGCTAGGTCTTGAGAAAGAGTTGAAGAAGCATCATAATGTAATTGTGAAAATGAATGATATTATTCATGAAAAGTAAGATGATAGCAGAAATTCTGTGAGATCTGATGTCCGAAAAATATGAAGAAAAGGGAGAAAGTAGGATAGAAAAACAAGTAGTGAACACGAGAGGTGTATAGATGCCAGATAGAAATAAAGATTTCAAGAAGTGACTGATTAATCATACCAAAGGCCACAGAGTGACTATGGGGAAACTTTTGTATTTTGTGTCTCAAAATCTAAGCCACTTTTTTGCTTGTGGCGAAAAAATCGACTTTATATGAAGTACAAAGGACTCTGTCTCCACCAGTGAAGCTGAAGGGTTCATTGAGACAAGTGATCTGGGTCAATTGGATATTCCACCCAGACCTCTGCATCACAAGTGAGTGGACAAATATATCCTAGACAGATCAGAGTTTATTCTCAATGACTAAGGACCTATCTATCTGTACAGTGTTCTCCATCATTTCACTGAAGTGTGAGTTGGCTGTGGACCCTGTTATTCAGTTTCTTTGCTTTTTGTCTATTATCCAGTCTTGGTTCTGCAGCATTCTTGTTGAATATGTTTTACCCAAATTCCTCTCATAAATTTCTATTTTTACTTGTTTCATTGAAAGTCGGTTTCTGTTGCTTACATTTGTTAAGTGACGTCAAGTCGGTTCCAAGCTACCTTGATAGCGTATCTGAGTCTGTAAATCTTTGCAATCAGGAAAGCTTCATCTTTCTCCTTCAGAGCAGCTGGTGTGCTCTACCTTCCAAGCTTGTGGTTCACAGTCGTGTTTATCCTATAGAGCCACCACACTCCCCCACCTGAAACTCACCTTCGATGTTTATATCTAAGCACTCTGGAAAATGCCAAGGACTGAAAATCTACTTTAATTTTGCTAACTGTAAGAACACACCTGGACTAAGAATTTTGAATAAAGTCAGGAACATAGATGCATAAATATAGAATTTTCTTTTTCAAGTTGTTTGGCAATGAATGAAAACAGAGTTGAAGAAAGTTCAGAGTTGAAGAAAGTCCTTTTTTTTGTTTTATTTAAACACAAAAACAACTTATGTTTCTTCATAGACTGAACAATACTCTGGTTAGAGAAATTACTGGTTTTAGAAGAAAGGCACTAGTTGACCACACGAAGTCCCAGAAAAATAGGTGAAAGATGTAGGGTTAAAGGCCCTTATTGAAAGAGAATCTTTGAAGAGTGGGAGGACAAATGAAGGTAAAGAAAACCTAGACTTTTAAAGAAAGGAATTTTGAGAGGATCTGTTTTATCACATTTGATAGGATCTATTTTATCCATGAAGAAATGGGATAAAAAGAGCATCTATCTCAAGTAATGAAAAGTGGCGAAAGGTTAAAACCATTTAGACTAAGAAAAGATAGATACTTAGTGACAGTAAACAGCTTGCTGGTGAAAAATATTCAATAATACTAATCAATAACAATATACCAATAATACAGCCATATTTTTCATATGGTGATTTCCTAGAAAAATCTATGAACCTAATATTGAAACAATCCAGTGAAGACATTTCTGCAGAAAACTAAGAAGTCTAAGCATAGCGATTTCTGATAACCAAATTTTCTAGAAGATAGAATTTAAAATGACTAAATGAAGTATTAGTACTTGACTTCATTATAATCCTCTTCCTTCAAGAATGCCTTCTCTGTAATCACCTAGACATTCTTAGTCATTCTCCAAGTGTCAGTATAAGTCTTTCTCCATCCATAAAAGACAAAATTAATCTTTTCTCTCTGGTTTGTGAGAAGAAATAATTATACTCATTTCAATAAATAATTATAATGCTACTCAGGATGCATATCATTATTTAAGTCTGTCTCTCATGATATAGTGTGAACTCCCTAAAGATAAGAATGATATGTTATTCATTGTCGGAACACCACTATCTAGAGTGCTATTGTTGTAAGTGCCATCAAGTCGGTTCCAACTCATAGCAATCCATTATAGGGTTTCCAATGAGTGGCTGGTGAGTTTGAACCATCGAATTTGCAGCTCAAACTGAGTGCTTATCCTACAGTGCCACATCAGGACTCTATTATCTAGAATGGTTGTTGTTGGTGGTTATGTGCTGTGAAGTCGGCTCCTGCTCATAGAAACCCTGTACATCTTTAAGGCTGTACATCTTTAAGGGAGCAGAATGCCTCATCTTTCTCCCACAGAACCGCTGGTAGTTTCAAACTGCTGACCTTACGGTTCACAGCCCGATTCGTAACCACTATGCTACCAGAGCTGTATAGCACCCAGCATATAATTGGAGTTTAGCAAATGCCAATTAGATGATTGATGGATAGATGAATGGGGTAGATGAAAATTTATATAAAATCACTTTTCTTAGTCAAGTAATTGATAAAAATTCATCAAGGAATTTTTGTCTGTGAATGAGAGTAGATTCTTTGCAACTCACTGAAGGACAAATGATACCCAATGACTTTGTTCTCTGAAGTTTTGGAAGATACAGCTGATACAGTGTGCTCTATTTGTATTAAGAGTAGTAAATCATTACAATTTAAGAAATGCTATGAATGGGACTCAAAATTGTGGACAGTAAATTTTCTATATAATAGAGAAATACCATATTTTCTACAGTGGCTCCTGATTTATATAATAAATAGGCTTAGATACATTGAAAGTTTTTAAATCTCTACATAGTAGAGATTGTGGAGCAGTCTTCTGGTTGAATGGGGCTAATGTATGTGTGTATGGTGATGGATGGGCAGGCAAGAGGTTCTAAAGAATTTGCCTGAAGTTGTGCCTGCATTATAAGAACACTACTTTTATATAGACTATAGACTTATATGGGATGGTTGGGAAAACTACTGGAAATACTGTGAAAATATTTACCATCCCTGTTGTAAAAAAAATCAGTGTTTAGGAACCATTACTTATATAATCAGAGTCCTGGTATGGTGCTATAGGATAAGCATGGGACCAAAAGTTTGGTTTGAACTAAAAGGACAGCAGTTCATACTCACCAGTCACTCCTTGTAAACCCTATACAGGATCGCTATGAGTTGGAATTGACTCAACAGCAATTAACAATGACAACAACATATATAATTAAGAGCTTGATTGCACCAATATGTTGATACATGTAATAAGCACACCTTATCTTTATGGAAAATTATCTACTTGATCTTAAATCTTTTAAAGCAAAAAGAAAACTAGGAAAAATATGAAAGCATATTGGTAAAAACATGCTTACTCTATATTATTTATAAATATAATTTAGGTACACTTTGATAGGAAAATTCATTGTCTTTTTTTCCTTTAGATTTATTCTTTTTTTTAATGTTTTATTGTGAATATGTGATAGTTTACATGGGAGAACATTAGTTTTACATTCATCCTATCTTATATCATCTCATTGCCATGGTTACAATCCCCTCCATGCAATCCTTCCCCCCCCCCCCCCAAGTCTTCAGTCCACAGGCACACAGCCTCTCTGTGTCTAAAGTCCCCAACTGCTTCATTTCTCCACGTCATCGCCTCTGCCTCCATCTCAGGCATCACTTCTTCTCTGGGTAGGGTCCCGCTCTCCGCTCTTCTCCCTTGATGGTCCTAGGGACCTCCTCTCATTAATCACTCCCCTCCTTGCTACAAAACATCTACCTTTGCATTTCCAACCCTCACAAGCAGTCACTATTGTATCACAAGAGACCCATCCGCATTTCATTTCATCAGCCCCACCTAGACAGATTGGATACTACTCAGTGGAGAAACTCAACAGGTTACAATTCCCACTTTACCTTTCTTGGAAGAGAGGAAATACACCCAAGCTTTATGGTCTCACCCAGTCATTTGGTGGGATTTAAAAAGAATTTAGCTAGAACAACCACATTAAGTAATTCACTGTATTGCAGGGCCACACTCCCCTTACCTTCCTTCACACCATCTGAATCTAGGTTTCCTCTTGAAAGCTTGTAAGCCAGTCACTTCTTGCCTTTGTAGACCCCCCCATTTTGTGTAGCCAATGTTCAAGTTGCCCATTCCTGTCTACTCTGTATATGAAGGGGGTGGGAATGATCCTTGCTGTAAGGATTTGTTCCCTCATTTGAGCTATTGCATCCATAGGTGTAGGTCAAGTTCATCAAATTGTATCAGATTACTCTTTGTTTCCTCTTCTTTCTTCTTCTGGTTGAGCTCTCATCATTCAGTCATTGAAGCCAGGTCAAGTGTGTGTTCTTGTGCATATCCCCTCTCTTTTTATCAGCTGGACGCTTCACTCTCCACTCTAGTCCTCTGTGGCTATGTCACTGACTCTGGGCCCAAGAGTCCCCAGGTCTTGACACACTTCTGACCAACCAGGTCTCCACCCAG
>NW_006408566.1:3724514-3739824 GCF_000296735.1 Chrysochloris asiatica
ACTTTATAATTATAAGGTATGTTCATACACTTTATCTTAACTGAAACTAATGACAGTGCTCTGATTGCTATTAATATTTCCCTTGTACATAAGGTGAAACTAGGATGTAAAGATCATAAATAATTTACTCACAATGAGTTAACTTACCCAGAAGGTAATAGCACTTTACCTGTCATTAACTTCATCAAGATTTTCGTAGCACATTATGGGAAAATTGCACATTTTGTTCACTAGTCTTGCTGTCACTGTTACTTTTCCATATGTTGTTGTTGAGGGTCATTAAGTTGGTTCCAACTCTTAGCTGCCCTGTATAGAGTTTCCAAGGAGCAGCTGGTGAGTTTGAACTGCCAGCCTTGTAGTTCAAACTGAACTTGGGGTCCAGTGCTTTATCCTATAGTGCCACAGCAGGACTTTTATACAACAGCTAGTAAATTACATCATAGTCATTTACTTTCAAGGAGCTCTGTTAGCATAGTGGTTACGAGTTAGGTGGCTAACCCCAAGGTCAGCAGTTCGAAACTACCAGCGGTTCTGCGGGAGAAAGAGGAAACTCCAGTAAAGATTTACAGCCTTGGAAACCCCATGCAGGGGGCGCTATGCATAAGAATCAGTTTCAGGCACACCACCATCACCACGATGTACTTTCTCCCTTAACTGGAAGTGTGTTTCTTGAACTGGGTGCTAGTGATTCATTTAAGCATTAAATATTATCAAATATTATCTCTTCATAATGAATGTTCATCCCAGCTGCTCCATGGGAAAAAGATGAGCATATCTGCTCCCATAAAGGTTTATAGCCTCAGAAACCCTGTACAGGGTCATTATGAGTTGGAACCAACTCAATAACACACAACAAACCAATACCACCAATGACTGTCCTTCAGTTACATTTCAAATACATAATTTCAAGTACGTTATTGTTGTTGTAAGTGACATTCTGACTCATTACAACCCTGTATGGGGTATCCAAGGAGCGAACAGTGGGTTTGAACCCATGACCTTATGGTTAGTAGTCCAGTGTTTATCCTACAATGCCACACCAGTACATTTGTTGTTGTTAAGTACATGGAGTCATTTCCAACTTATAGCCACCTTGCACAGGGTTTCCAAGGCTATAAATCTTTACAGGAGCAGAAAGCCTCATCTTTCTCCTATGAAACAGCTGGTAGTTTCGAACTGCTGACCTTGAGGTTAGCAGCCTGATTCGCAACCACTACACTACCAGAGCTTCTTCACCAGTACACTAGTGAGTCTCAAAATGTGGACTCTGAAACAGCATATTAGCATCACCTGGGAATTTGTTAGTTGTGTGAATGTCAGGTCCCTTTCCAGATCTACTAAGAGTCTTGGTGGCAGTGGTTAAGCATTAAACTGCTGACCAAAAGGTCAGTGATAGGTTAGCAGCTTATTTCTTAACCTGCCACTCCTCAGTAGAAAGATACGATGGTCTGCCTCCATGAAGATTATAACTTTGGTAACTCTATGGTGCAATTCTACTGTATACTATAGGTTGCTATAAGTTGAAATCAATTCAGTGGCAACAGGGCTCTGTATATCTACTAAATCAGAACACTTGCCATGTTTTTGAAAGCCCTCTAGATGATTCTGATGCAGGCTAAAGTTTAAGAACTACTGCTCTAGTAGCTCATCCAGGTGGGTGCCACCATGCTGCAAGACTGAGTACTCACATTGCCAGAGGTTGAGTGTGTTGGAAGCTGATGGCTCTCAGTTGGCAGTTGAGTGTTTCTCAGAGAACTGCCCACAAAGAGAGTTCCCTAACAGAAAGCCACACTTAAGCATATCTTATAAGAACGTTTTCTTCAACCAAGGTCACACTTGACCATCACCTCTTCTGGTAAGGTTTCTTTAATTAATACTCTCTCCTCTAGGTGACTTGAGTGGTCTCCTGGTGTGGCACTCTAGGATAAGCACTGGACTGCTAATCACAAAGTGGGTGATTCACACCCACCAATCAATTCTAGGAATCCCTAAATAGGGTCACTGTGAGTCGGAACCAACTAGATGGCACTTAACAACAAGTGATTTGAGGGTCCCTGACTACCAGTGCTACCAAGGAGCTCTGGTAGCATAGTGGTTACGAATCGGGCTGTGAACCACAAGGTCAGCAGTTCAAAACTACCAGCCATTCTGCGGGAGAAAGATGAGGCTTTCTGCTCCCGTAAAGATTTACAGCCTCAGAAACCCTGTTTAGGGTCGCTATGAGTCGGAACCAACTCCACGGCACATAACAACAACAACAACCAGTGCCACTGGAGTCCTGGTGTAGTGCTGTGGGTTAATGCGTCAGACGGCAAAGCCATTTGAATTGCAAGGTTGGTAGTTCAAGCTCATCAGTTGCTCCTTGGAAACCCTACACAGGGTCGCTATGGGTCAGAACTGACTCAATGGCACTTACCAAGAACAACACCACCAGTGCTACTATATCACATTGTTTATTATATCATAGATAACTCTGTGACAGGGATATAAATAGTACCATATTGTTGTCCAGTCATTTTCCACTCAGCATCCCTAAGAAAAAGTGGAACTGCCCTCTAGGGTTCTCAACAGCGGCATCTTTACAGAAGCAGACTGCCACATTTTTCTCAAACGGTGTGGCTAATGGGCTCAAACAAACAACCTTTGGGTTAACAGTTAAGCGTTTAACCACTGTGCCACAAGAGCTGCTATATACACAATACTTGGCAAAGAATATTTAATGAAGACTACATGTAACAGGAGTCCTGGTGTGGCACTGTGGGTTAATGCACCAGATTGCAACTGCAAGGACAGTGGTTCAAGCTCACCAGCTGCTCCTTGGAAGCCCTATATAGGGTCGTTATGGGTCAGAACCAACTCGGTGGCACTTAAGAACAACAACAACATGTAACAATGGTTTTTATTCTCCGGGTTCACCCATGTTATAAGGTGCCTCACAAATTCACCATTATTCCTTATTCTTTAATGCTGCATAGCATTCCATTGTGATAATTGGCACTTAGGTCGTTCCCAACTTTTTTTTATTGTACTATTGTGAAAAGCAGTGTAATGAGTATGGGTCTGCATATTCATGTCCTAGCTCTTACTTCTCTAGGATATTACATAGTAGCAGGGCACCTGGATAAGCACTGGACTGTGAAGTCATTCTGAACTGCAAGGTTGGTGGTTCAAACTCACCAGCTACTCCTCAAAACCCTATACAGTGTCACTATGATTCAACTCCAACTCTACAGCACTTAACAACAAGCCAGATTGTTGGATCATACAGTATTTCTATTATAGACATTTTAAGGAAGCATTATATCAGTTTTCCACAGTGGTTGCATCATTTTACAGTCCCATCAATAGGGTATGAGGGCTTCAATCTCTCCACAAACTGTCCAGCATTTATTATTTTCTAGTTTATTTACCTTTGCTATTAACACTGGGGTGAGATGATATCTAATTGTTGTTTTGATTTGCATTTCTCTAATAGCTAATGGAGTCTTGGTGTGGCACTATGGGTTAATTTGCTGGACTGCAAGGTCAGTTTGAACTCAAGCTTGTCAATTCAAACTCACCAGTAGCTCCTTGGAAACCCTATACAGGGTCGCTATGAGTCGGAACCGACTCGACATCACTTAACAACAACAACACTAGCTAATGGGAGTCCTGGTGTGGAACCATAAAATAAGTGCAGGACTGCAAGGTAAGTTTGAATCAAAGGTCGGCAGTTTAAACTCACCAGTCACCCACTTCATATATATGTGAAAGTTTGAGAGTAAATAAGGAAGACCTTAGAATTGTGCATTTGATTATTGTGTTGAGAAGGAATATTAAAAGTACTATGGACTGCTAAAAGACTAAATAAATCATTGTTGGAAGACTTACAGCCAAAATGCTTCTTAGAAACCAGGATGATGAGACTTCATCTCTCATACTTTGGGCATATTATCTGGAGGGACCAGTTCCTAGAGAAGGACATCATGTCTGGTAAAAAGGAGGGTCAATGAAAGAGAGGAAGTACCACAGCCAGATGGATTGACACAGTGGCAGCAGCAATGGGTTGAAATGTAACAACAATTATGAGGATAGTGCAGGTCTGGGCACTGTTTCGTTCTGTTGTGCACGGAGTCGCTATGACTCAGAACTGACTTAATGGTACCTAACAACAAAAACAAGTTTGTTTCTGATTTCTTTGGTAGTCATATAGTGTAAGGCTTTACATTTAAGTGTTTGATCCATTTTGAGTTAGTTTTTGTATATGGTGTGAGATATGGATCTTATTTCATTTTTATGCAAATAGATATCCAGTTTTGTCAGCACTATACGCTACAGACTCTCTCTCCCCCATTTAATGAGTTTTGACCTTTTATCAAAGATCAGTTGTCCATCGGTGGATGTGTTTATTTCTGTGTTCTCAATTCTGTTCCATCAGTCTATGTGTCTATCATTGTATCAGTAGCTGGCTGTTTTGACTACTATTGCAGTGTAACAGGTTTTGAGACTGGAAAGTGTGAGGTCTCATAGTTAATTCTCTGTAACACTGTTTTGCATTTCCAGTGTATCTTTCCTTTCCATAAAACTTGATTATTTATTTTTTCATCTCTTTAAAGAATAATGATGGAATCTGGATCAGGATTGTATTATATCTGTAAATCACTTTGGATATTATTGACATTTTCACAATGTGATCTTTCTGTCCATGAGCATAGTATGGTTTTCCACTAATGTAGGTCTCTTTTGGGTTCTTACACTGATGTTTTATAATTTCTTAATGACTTTTGTACCTCTAATTAGATATATTCTTAAGCATTTCATCGGTGGGGAGGGGGCTGTTGTAAATGGTATTGCTTTCCTGATTTTCTTGTCAGAAATCTCTTTGTTAGTATAAAAGAATATGGCTGATTTTTGTATGTTGCTCTTGTACCCTACCACTTTGTTGGATTGCTCAACTAGCTCCAGTAATTGTCTTGATAAGTCTTTAGAGTTTTCTACGTATAGTACCATATCATCAAAAGTAAAAAGTTTTACTTCTTCTTTGCCAATTTAGGGGACTTTGATTTTTCCGTTCTTGCATCATTACTCTGGATAAGACTTCCAGTACAATATTGAAAAGATGTGATGATAAAGAGCATCCTTGCTTGAGGTCTGGCTCCTTTTCACAAGGGGGATGGTGTCAGTGTTTCTCTACTTAAATTTATGTTGGCCATTGGTTTTGTTATTTTGTACATAATCTTATACATGAATTTCTCTTCTATTCCTATTTTTTTGGGTGTTTTTATCAAGAATGGTCATTGGTTTTTGTGAAACGTTTTTTGTTTTTTTTTCATAAGCAATATGATCATGTGGTTCTTTTTCTTTGTTTTTGTGGTGGATTACATTGATTGTTTTTCTAATGTTGAACCATTTTTGAATGAATTATATGAATTCCACTTGGTCATGATATATTAGTTTCTTGATATGTTGTTGTATTCTACTGGTAAGGTTTTGTTGATAACTTTTGTGTCTGTATTCTTTTATAATGATGTCTTTGCCTGGTTTTGGTATCAGAGTTATGCTTGCTTCAGAAAATGAATTCAGGCAGACAAGTACCCCATCCACTTCTATATTCTAGAATAGTTTGAATAGAACTAATGCCATCTCGTCTCTCAATTTTTAGTACAATTTGCCAGCCCCTTCACAAGGTATATTAATTGTCTTTTTCATTGTTACTAATCATTTGCCTGGAGACCATAGATAAAACCTAGTTTATACTACCTCTTTCTCTTTTTAAAATTTTTATTGCATTAATTGAATTATTTCTTTATTTTGTAATCACTCTGCTTTTTCCTTCTACTACTTTAGGAGCCCTACTAGGGTAGTGGATTATGAGCGGGGCTGTGAACTGCAAGGTCAGCAGTTTGAATTTACCAGTATCTCCACAGAAGAAAAATGAGGCTTTCTCATCCCTTAAAGATGCCTTTTACAGGGTCACTATGAGTCAGAACAGACTCAGTTGCACACAACCACTACAACTACCAGTTTTGAAGTTAACTATTTCCCTTTATTTATTTTAGTGGATACCTTATTAATTTTAGTATGCATGCTTGATGCAGGAAAGTCTAAAATTTAAGGGAAAAAATCATAAATGCATAGAATATTTTAAGTACAACCACCTGCATTTTTAATTCTTATTTTGTTATTGTTGAGAGTATGCACAGCAAAACATTCACCAGTTTGACAGTTTATACATGTGCAATTCAGTGACAAAAAGCTTACATTCAATGAGTTATGTAACCATTCGAATCCTTTTTTTCTGAGTTGCCCACCCCATTAACATGAAGTCCCTGCCCTGCAAATTTCCTGTCTAATCTTTCTAGTTGCTTCTGTCAATTTGTGACCATATAGATAATTCTTAAAAGACAATAATGCTCAAATTAGGTATACAAAACTATTGTTTGGTTTTAAGAAGACTTCAGGGAATACATGTGATTTAAAATTTAAAGATTTATTTCAGGGCAATATTTATAGAGGTTCATCCAGACTTCATGGTTCCAGAAAGTCTGTTGTTATTGTTCGGTGCCGTCAAGTTACTTCCCATTCATAGTGGTCCAATGCACAAGACTGAAACACTGACTGGTCCTGCACCATCCTCACAACTGCTACCTTCAAACCCATTGTTACTGCCACTGTGTCACTCCATCTCCATGGGGGTCTTCCTATTCTTTGATGATCCTTCACTTAACTAAGCATGATGTCCATTTCCAAGAACTGATCTCTCCTAAAATATGTCAGAAATGAGGGATAAAATCTCACTATCCTCGCTTCTAAGGAGCATTAAGCTGCCTTTCCTCCAAGACAGATTTGTTTTCTCTTCTTATAGTTCAGGATACATTCAATATTCTTCGCCAATACCATAAATCAAACATATGGATTCTTGTACCTTCTTATTTATTCATTGTCCACCTTTCCCATGCATAGAAGGCAACAGAAAATACCCTGACTTGGATCAGGCACACCTTAGTTTTCAAACTGACATCTTTGATCTTTAATAATTTACTTTAATGAGGTCTTTTGCAGCAGATTTACTTAATACAATATATCTTTTGGTTTCTTGCCTGCTGTTTCCATTAATGCTGAGTTGTGGGCCCAAGAAAAATAAAGTCCTTGACAACTTCAATCTTTCTCCATTTATATGATGTTATTTATTGATGAAGTTGTGAGGATTTTTATTTTTTTCAACTGAGGTGAAATTCATACTGAAGACTGTAGTCTTTGATTTTCATCAGTAAGTATTGAAGTCCTGTTTGCTCCCAGCAGACAAGGTTGTGTCATCTATATTTCCCAGGTTGTTAACGAGTCTTCCTGTAATCTTGAGGCCATGTTTTTCTTAATATAATTCAGTTCCTTGATTTATCTGATCAGAATACATATTTAATAAGTATGGTGAAAGGATGCAACCCTGGTACACACGTTTCCTAGTTTTAAATGATTCAGTAACTCCTTGTTTTTCAAATGAGTGCCTCTTAGTCTATGTACAGGTTATTAATGAGCACAATTAAGTGCTCTGGAATACTCATTCTTTGCAATATTACCCATAGTATCTTGTGAACCATGCATTCGAATGCCTTTGATATAGACAATAAAGCACATGTAAACATCTTTCTGATGTTCTCTGCTTTCAGCCAAGATCCATCTGATGTAATGATATCCCTCACTCCATATCTTCTTCTGAATCAGGCTTGAACCTCTGGCATTTCCCTGCCAATGTACTGTTGCTACACTTTTTGAATTTTCTTTAGCAAAATTATACTTGCATGTGGTATTAATCATATTTATTATTCAATGATTTCCACATTCTATTATGACACTTGTCTTTGGGATCTGTATTAATAAGGATCTCTCACAATCAGTTGTCCAGGTAACTGTCTTCCAACTTCTTGGCATAGAAGAGAGCACCTCCAGTGCTGCATAAATATGTTGAAACATAATATGTTGAAAAACAAAATATGTTGAAAAATGAAAATAGAAATTTTAATTTCTATTCCATCCTGGAGTCTATTTTTCTCCACTCATCTGTGAGTTTGTCATACTGTGGTGGCTTGTGAGTTGCTATGATTCTGAAAGCTATGCCACCGATATTTTAAATAACCAGCAGGGTCAACCATGGTGGACAGGTTTCAGATGAGCTTCCAGACAAAGACAAACTAGGAATAAAGAGTGTCAAACTACTTGTGAATACTTAGTCACTGAAAACCTATGAATAGCAGAGAAATACTGTCAGATATAGTGCCAAAAAATGAGCCCCTCAGGTTGGAAAGCATTCAAAATGCGATGGGGGAAGAGCTGCCTCCTCAATGCAGAGTTGACCATGATAATGCAAATGGAGTAAAGCTAGTGGAAGAAAAGCCCGCAAGACCTTCATTTGCTGATGAGCCAAAACTCAAAATGAAGAGAAACAGCTGTAAACATCCACTGAAAATCAGATCATGGAACATAAGAAGTATGAACCTGGGGAAATTGGAAGTTGTCAAAAATGAAATGAAATGAATAAACATCAATATCTTAGGCATTAATGAGCCTAATGGACCAGTATTGGCCACTTTGAATCTGACAACCACATGGTTTACTATGCCAGGAATGACAAATTAAAGAGGAATGGTGTTGCATTCATCATCAAAAAGAACATATCCAGATCAGTCATGAGGTACAATGCTGTCTGAGATAGGGTAATATCCATGCGCCTACAGGGAAATCCAATTAATACCACTATTATTCAAATTTATGGACCAACCACTAATACCAGTGAGGAGGAAATAGAAGATTTCTACCAACTTCTTCTATCTGAAATTGATCAAACATGCTATCAAGATGTATTGCTCATTACTGGTGATCGGAATGCAAAGTTTGGGAGCAAAAAAGGAAGTATCAGTAGTTGGAAAATATGGTCTTGGTGATAGGAATGATCCTGAAGAATGCATGATAGAATTCTGCAAAGCCAATGATTTGTTCATTTCAAATACCTTCTTTAAACAATATAAGACATGACTATATACATGGACCTCACAAGATGGAATACATAGAAATCAAATTGACTACATCTGCGGAGAGAGACGATGGAAAAGTTCCATATCATCAGTGAAATCAAGGCCAGCGGCAGACTGTGGAACAGACCATCAATTACTCATATACAAATTCAAACTGAAGCTGAAGAAAATGAAAACAAGTCCAAAAGAGCCAAAATATGACCTTGAATATATCCCACCTGAATTTGGAGATCATCTGAAGAACAGATTTGATACATAAAACACTAAAGACTGGAGACCAGAAGAGTTGTGGGATGACATCAAGAACATCATACAGAAAGAAAGCAAAAAGTTATTGAGAAGACAAGAAAGAAGAAAAATGTCAAAATGGATGTCAGAAGAGACACTGAAACCTGCTCTCCAACGTAGAGATGCTAAAGCAAATGGAAAAAATGAGAAGGTCCAAGATCTGAACAGAAAATTTCAAAGATCAGCTTGAGAAGATAAAGCCAAATATTACAACAAATGTGCAAGGATCTGGAAACAGAAAACCAAAAAGAGAACACACTCAGCATGTCTCAAAATGGGGAAACTGAAGAAAAAATTCAAGCCTCTACTTCCATTATTGAAAAATACTCTGGGCAAATTACTGAATGATGCAGAAAGCATCAAGAAAGGATGGAAGGAATACACAGAGGCACTGTACCAAAAGGAAATGGTTAATGTTCAAACGTTTTAAGAGGTAGCATATGATCAAGAGACAATGATACTGAAGGAGGAAGTCCAAGGTGCATCGAAGGAATTGGCAAACAACAAGGCACCAGGAATTGATGGAATAAAAATTGAAATCTTTCAAGAAAGTGAGGCGGCACAAGAGGCACTCACTCATCTCTGTCAAGAAATTTGGAAGACAACTATCTGACCAACTGATTGGAAGAGATCCATATTTGTGCCCATTCCAAAGAGAGGTGACCCGACAGAATGTGGAAATCATCAGACAATCTCTTTGATATCCCATTCGAGTAAAGTTTTGCTAAAGGTACTACAAAAACGGCTACAATCATACATTGTAGCCAGATTCAGAAGAGGCTGTGGAACGAGGGATATCATTGCTGATGTCTGATGGATCTTGACTGAAAGCAGAGAATAATAGAAAGATGTTTACCTATGCTTTATTGACTATGCGAAGATTGTGTGGATCATGACAAATTATGGACAACATTGTGAAGTATGAGTATTCCTGAACACTAAATTGTGTGCATGAGGAATCTGTACCTGGACCAAGAAGCAGTTGTCTGAATAGAATTTGGGAACACTGAATGTTTTAAAATTAAGAAAGGTGTGCAACAAGGTTGTATTCTTTCACTATATAGTTCCAGAAAATTAGCCCCTCAGGTTGGAAGACACTCAAAATATGACTGGGAAGAGCAACGTTTTCAAGTACAGTTGACATTGATGATATGAATGGAGCAAAGCTTTTGGGGTCTTCATTTGCTGATGTGGCATGACTCAAAATGAGAAAAACACTTGTAAAAACCTAATAATAGGAATTTGGAATGTACAAAGTAGAATAATTGGAAATCATCAACACATAAAGATTGTTTGTATATCACCAGCCTCAGCAGCCACTTCTTTTGTCATTGTTGTAAATATGTCTATCACACAATTTTTGCCAAGTCAACTGTTTATAGGCGTGCAACTTATCGGCAACACTTTCAATTCTTAGCTGTGCCCAGCATTGACATATACTATTGTCAGGAAATTTGGTCTTCAAAACATTTTTTTCTATTAGTTTCACCTTTTTATAACCTGACAAGTTAAATGTTATTAACATATTCACCCAACATGTTTACTGTTTTATTTTTTCACCATTCAGGTGTTCTTTCTGAATTTATAACTTTTTTTCTTATAACTGAAACATATATTTTAAAAGTTCTTTAAAAGAGTTTAATAATAATAAATTCCCTTTTTGTGTGGCAGAAAATTCTGCAGTGACAATTATTTTCTTTCTTATCTTTAAAGATATTATCCCAAGTCCTTTGTCAGACCAGTTACAGTTTTTTTTAATAAGTAATCACTCTGGCTGCTCAAAACATTTACCCTTTGTTTAGAAATTTTAGAACTCTGATTAGGTATAATTAGACTTTCTTTCAGATTTTGAATACCTTTCAAATTGTCAGATTCCTTTTCCAAAACTATATCAGACAATGTTTTGCTATTATTCATAAGGTTTTCAGGGGATAATCCCTCAGAAGTGGACGACCTATCCTGTTTCTCTGTGCTCTACTTTTTTTCTTATTTGGAAAGTACTGGAACCTGCCCACCATCGATAACTCTGCTGGTATTTGAAATACTAGTGGCATTGCTTTCAGTATCACGGCAACATGAAAGCCACCACAATACAGCAACCAACTGACAGACATGTGGGGATTATCTCTTACTGGTAAACTATAATTACATAGTTCAAAATTTTTCACAATAGGATTCATGTTCATACTTTTAGTGCCATGATTATAATATTGATAAGTAGAAAGGAAGTTTTAATGGTAAAAGTATTATAAATAATAAAATGGAATTTTCAAAAAAACGTGATAAGTAAAACATTTCCTGTTAAGTATTATTTTCAGAATAGTATTCCTTATAAGAAAGTATAATATTTTCTGTTAATATAGTTTATAATAAAGAAACTGAAAACTTAGTGCCAAATCCATACGTTAGACCTATTCTTCTCACTCATATTGAGCGCTCTAAACTAACATTGCATATTAGGACCTTTTCACTTAATGTTTTTTCATGTTATTCTTTTGGACAAAGAGCCAAAAGCGTAGGTCTTACAATGAGATTATTGGATAAACATGCCAAATTCAGAAGAACTTGACCATCCTGGCACTCTGATTCTTCTTTTAACACACATTTATTTGTTCTTCTGATAGTCTGTTGTACTTTTAATATTCTTCTCCAACACCGTATCTCAAATGAATCCATTCTTCTATAATCTTCCTTATTCACTGTCAAACTTTCACATGTGTATAAGGCCATTGAGAATGTCATGGTTTAGGGCAGGCACAAACTGATATTTTTGCTCCTGAACACTGTAAAGAGGCAACAAATTTGCTTAATGTAATATGCCATTTGATTTCTTGATTGCTGCTTCCATGAGTGTTGATAACAAAACCAAGCAAAATGAAATCTTTGAAAACTCCAATCTTTTCTCCATTTATCAAGATTTTGTTTATTGGTCCAGTGATGAGGATTTTTACTCTCTTTAAACTGAGGTGCATCTCATACCGAAGGCTGTGGTCTTTGATCTTCATGGGTAAGTATATGAAGTAGTGTTTGCTTTCAGCAACCAAGATTGTATCATCTGCATATTGCAGGTTGTTAAAATGAACACACCTTTCCTAATTTTAAATGATTCAGTGTTCCTTTGTTCTGTTCAAATGATGGCCTCTTTGTCTATGCAAAGTTTCCTCATGAGTACAATTAAATGTTCTAGAATGCTAATTTTCCGTAATGTTGTCCAAAGCTTGTCATGATTTACACGGTAAAAAACCTTTGCATAATCAATAAGGCACTGGTAAACATGTTTCTGATAGCCTTTGCTTTCAGCCAAGATGCATCTAATATCAGCAATAATATCCCTCATTCCATGTCCTTGTCTGAATCTGGCTTCACCCTCTGGCAGTTCCCTGTCAATGTACTGTTGCAGCTATTTAAAAATTAACTTAAGCAAAATTTTACTTGTATGTGATATTAATGCTATTGCCTACTGATTTCCACATTCAATTGGGTCACCTAATTTTGGAATGGTCAAAAATAAGAATCTCTTCCAATGACTTAGCCAGATAGCTGTCTTCCATTTTTTTGGCATCAGTCAATGACTGAGTGCCTTCAGTGCTATAATATTTTGTGGAAATATTTATATCTGTACTCTATTATTTCTCAGAACCTTGCTTTTAGCCAATGCCTTGAGTGCACCTTGGACTTCTTTTTCAGTACCATTGATCTTGATCATATACTACCTCTTGAAATGGTTGAGTATTGCCCATTCTTTTTTGATACAGTGATTCTATATATTCTTTCCATCTCCTTTTAATGCTTTCTCCATCATTCAATATTTTGTCCTTAGAATCCTTCAGTATTGCCCATCAAGGCTTGAAATTTTCTGTAGTTCTTTTAACTTGTGGAATTCTGAGCATGTTGTTCCCTTTTAGTTTTCTAACTCCAAGTCTTTGCCATTTTATTATGATACTTGACTTTGTCTTCTTGAGCTGTCCTTTGAAACTTTCTGTTCAGCTCATTTACTTCCTCATTTATTTCATTTGCTTTAGCATTGCTACCCTGAAAATGGAGATCAAACTTCAGTGTCTCTTTTGGCATCCATTTTCGTCCTTTCCTTCTTTCTTGTCTTGTTAATGATTTTTTGCTTCCTTCCTGTATGATATTCTCTATGTCATCCCACAATTCTTCTGGTCTTTGGTCATGAGTGTCTAATGCATCATATCTGTCCTTGAGATCATTTCTAAATTCAGGTAGAATATGTGCAAGGTCTGGTAGCTCTTTTAGCATAGTGGTTACTAATTGGGCTGTGAACCTCAAGGTCAGCAGTTCGAAACTACCAGCTGTTCTGCAGGAGAATGAAAAGGCTTTCTGCTCCTGCAAATATTTATAGCCTGGGAAATGCTATACAGAGTCGCTATGGGTCAGAAATGACTCGACGGCATTTAACAACAACAACAACATTTAAGTAATTAAGGAGTACTGTTTGTGCTGTAGAATAAGTACTGGTCTACTAACTAAAATGTTGACAGTTTATGCCCACCTGCTGCTCCTTGGAAACCCCCTTATACAGAGTCATTTTGAGTGGGAATAGACTCAATGGCACTTAACAACAAACTGTACGTAACATAATGATGCAAGTCATTTAAGTCCTTTAAGTCTACTTTATGCGTCAATCATCATGTTTTTCTTTTCCTTTACAAGATAAATGATGATTATTGCCTTTCCTTCTTTGCCTGGGCTATTATGAAGCTCAGAGTTAAGTTCTATGATTACTTGAAACTAGAAGACCCATAGTTCTCTATGTAATTTTCTTCTTCCCTCCTTATTTTCATTTCTATTTGTTTGTCTTCACGAAATTGCTTTAAAATTACATTTATGCTTTTAAAAATTATTATATGCTGCCTAAAATGATTTTTTTAACTTATAAACAAAGTAAAATTTATCAATAAAATATATGCTACAGTCCTAACAAGGAGCTCTGGTAGCATAGTGGTTACGAATTGGGATGTTAACCTCAGGGCAGCAGTTCGAAACTACTGGCTGTTCCATGGGAGAATGATGAGGCTTTCTACTCTGGTAAAGACTTACAGCCTCAGAAACCCTGTACAGGGTAAATATGAGTCGGAACCAACTCCACGGCACATGACAACAACAATACCAGCAGTCTTATCAGACTTTCAAGCTCACCAACTGCTCCTCCAAAACCCTATACAGGGTCACTATGGGTCAGAATTCTCTCGACAGCATTTAACAACAACAAAAATAGTTATTTCTGAGTTCTGGTGGTGTGCTGAGGTTAATGCTCTGGACTATAAGGTACACGGTTCAAACTCAACAGGTGCTCTTTGGAAACCTTATACAGGGTCACTATGAGTGGGAGCCTACTTGACAGCACTTAACAAGAACAACATAGTTATTTCTATCAGAGTCTGTTCTACAATAACGGAAATGTTTTATTTCTAAACTGCCCAATATGTTTGAAATGTGGTTAGTATGATTGAGAAACAGAATTTTGAATTACATGTTATTTTAAATTGCATTTTATTTTAAATCAATTTAATAGCTACATATTTCCAGTGACTACAATATAAAACAGGATGGCTATATCATTTATATATTTCTCACACAAAATAAAAACTGCTTATGGAATTTTTATACATCTTACATAGTGCCTTAAGGCCATCAGAGCAAGTTAATAAATGTTAACATTAAAAAGACAAGTAATATGTCAGTTTGTCATACTGTGGTGGCTTGTGAGTTGCTGAGTTTCTGGAAGTCATGCCACCAGTATTTTAAATACAAGCAGGGTCACCCATGGTGGACAGGTTTCAGATGAACTTCCAGAAGAAGACAGACTAGAAAGAAGGAGTGATGAACTACTTCCGAATATTTAGTCAGTGAAAACATTATGAATAGCAGAGAAACACTGTCAGATATAGTCCCGGAAAATCAGCACCTCAGGTTGGAAGGCACTCAAAATGTGACTGGGGAAGAGCTGTCTCCTCAAAGTAGAGTGGACCATAATAACACGAATGGAGCAA
>NW_006408566.1:3742114-3757734 GCF_000296735.1 Chrysochloris asiatica
GGAGAAAAGATTGAAGTTGTCAAGAACTTCATTCTTCTTGGATCAGCACTCATGGAAGCAGCAGTTAAATGACGTATTGCATTAAGCAAATCTACTGCGGAAGACCTTTTTAAAGCATTGAAGAGCAGAGATGTCAGCTTGAAGACTAAGGTGCACCTGATCCAAGCCCTGGTATTTTCAATAACCTCATATGGATGGGAAAGCTGGGCAGTGAATAAGGAAAATCATAGAAGAATTGATACTTTTGAGTTATGGTGTTGGAGGAGAATATTGAAAGTGCCATGGACTGTCAAAAGAACCAATAGATCTGTGTTGGAAGAAGTGCAGTTACAGTGTTCCTTAGAGGCCAAGATGGCCAAACTTCGTCTCCCATACTTTGGACATATTGTCAGGAGGGAACAGTCGCTGGAGAAGGATATCATATTTGGTAAGGTTGATGGTAAGAGAAAAATAGGAAGACCCCCAGCGAGATGGATTGGCCAAGTGGCAGCATCAATGGGCTCAAGCGTGGCAACAATAGTGAGGTTGGACCAGGATCAGGCAGTGTTTCGTTCTGCTGTGCATAAAGTCACTATGAGTCGGTACAAACTCGATGGCAAATTACAACAACAACAACAATATGTTCTTGTTCTGTGAGGATCCCTTTAACATCTTGAGATATTTTTATGCTCAGTACAAATCAATACACCACTATGAGTTCCTTCATCTATAAAGTACAGATATAATCTAATAGCTGTTATATCTTACAAAGGTATTTTCAACACTGATGCAGTATTGTATTACTGCACTCTGTTGAAGATATTGGAGAGGTAGACTTCAGACTGTAACACTATTTTTGTACTATGACCTCCCTTTTATGGTTTGAGTGATGAGTTATTTAGGGCCCATAATATTAAACAATTTAAATAAAACTTTGAAGATAGCTAAATTAAATTGTTTAATAGCATAATGTTTAGAGTTAAGCAATTGAATAAAACTGTAGGGAGCATTTGTAATCAAGCTAGATTTAAGTAACATCTGATGCACATTTATGGAATAATAGTCTTGATGATAAGCTAATTTGAGAAAAGTAGGTCCAGCTGTATATTCATTAGAAAGAGGGAAGATGTACTCTCTAAAACATAAAGCAACACACAAGAGGCAATCTGTAAAGTATCTATTAGCATAAGGGTATGTATGATTTCTAACATCAATTGTAGCTCCATCACTGATTAAGCAAGTTCGTTTCAGCTCCTTCTTTCATGTCATGGTGCCTCAGGGGGATAAAAGTAGGAACAATGCCTCTATGACTTACATCTTTCATGAATACATTGTGAATTTCAATGTGCATTTAACAACAACTCAAAAGAGCCTTAGTGGCATGGCAGGTTATATGGTGAACTGCTAACTTCCAGGCCAACAATTCAGAATCCACCAACCACTCTTCAGAAGAAAGATGAGGCTTCCTGCTCTGCAAAAGACTTACAGTCTCAGAAGCCCAGCTATGAGTTGAAACCAACTTGACAGCCTGAAGTAGCAACAGCAACACTATATGGACTCAGGACACAAGGTGTGTTGAACATTTCAGGCAATACATTTCTTCCATGTATATTGTTGTTGTTGCAAAGTGCCGTCGAGTCAATTCTGGCCCATAGTGATCCTGTATAGGGTTTCCAAGGAGCAGCTGGTGAGTTTGAACCACCGACCTTGCAGTTCAAACGGCTTTGCAGTCTGACGCATTAACCCACAGCACCACACCAGGACTCTGGGACAAGAAATGTGGAACTTTTCAAACCATATATACTTTGAAAGAACAATTTGTTATCATTGAAAACTGTTTTTTCTAAGCATTTTACACTGATTTGTACTTATTAACTTGTTATCAACGGCATAGGATACTTTTAGAACAAGCTCTCATAAAATGCTTTAATAAAAAGAGTTACTGTGTTTTAGACATTTACAAAGTTATGGTAAATTGTAGAATATCATTCATCCTGTTCTCTGGAAGGACACAAAGTGGTATTTCACAAAGAAATGAACTTTAGGTGCAACACAAACTTACACATGAAGCTAAAATCTTACAAGTTTTTCAAGTTACTCAGCAGTGTTACTGCTTCATGTTTATTTTCTCATCTGTAAAATGGGCAATTCAAAACCAACCACTGTGCATGGAAATGTAGTGGCTCTGTAGGATAAGCACTGGACTGTGAACCATAGGGTCAGCAGTTCGAGCCCATCAGTTACACCAAGAAAGAAAAATGAAGTTTTCTGCTCCTGCAAAGTTTTATAGCCTCTGAAACCCTATACAGGATCACTATGAGTAAGAACTGACTCAGCAGCACTTAACAACAACAACAAAGTGCCGAAGGAGCCCTGGTGGCACTATAGGATAATTACTGGATGCATAACTGCAAAGTTGGCAGTTCAAATCCACCAGATGCTCAAGAGAGAAAGATGAGGCTTTCTGCTTCCGTAAAGATTTATAGCCTTGAAAATTTTGTATAGTATGACTGAGTCAGAATCAATTTGATGACAGTGTGTTGGGATTTTGGAGTCCCGGTGTAGCATTGTAGGATAAGCACTGGCTCACAAAGTCAGTGGTTCATACTCAGCAGCTTCATCACTGTGAGTCAAAACTGACTGGATGGCACTTAACAACAGTGTTTGGTTTGGAATGGGAGTGTAGCATAGTGAGTTACATGTTGGGCTGTTAACCACAAAGGTCAGTAGTTTGAATCTACCAGCTCCCCTATGGGAGAAAGAGGAGGCTTTCTACTCCTGTAAGATTTAGAGCCTCTGAAAATGAGTCAGAACCGACTTGATGGCACACCACCACCACCACCACCACCACCACCACCACCAGTGTACCTAGATAGAGTGGAGAGAAAATGTGGAACACGACTCAAAATCATCTTTAAAACCAGATAGAAACTGGTGAAACCACCAAAACTATGACCTTTAGTCTCTCTTCAGGCCTGGAGCTGAACTTACCTCCATGATTCAATTTCCAGCCAAACAAAAGCAGGTCTATGACAGAAACAATAACACTAGGAAGACACACACACCATAGAATAAGCAACCATTTGCAATATTTACCCAATGACAAAGTTCAGAATGGTTAGGAAAAAAGGAGGAATAAAAACACAGGGAGGAAACAGGATATGTGATTTTACATTGTGACAACTGTCATCAATAATATGAAACAATCTTACGAATTATTGGATGGAAAATTGATCTGCTCTGTAAACCTTCACAAAATTCACAATAAAAAGTTTAAATAAATCAATAAAGCCTACCAGTGTGGTTTGAGAGATTAAATGAAAACTTGTACATATTTAGTATTTGGTCTAATATTGTTATTACTGTTAAGTGCCATCAAGCCGGTTCTTGACTCATCGTGATCCTGCATAGGGTTTCCCAAAGAACAGCTGGTGGGTGTGAACTAACTTTGTGGTTAGCAGTCTGGTGCTTATCATACAGTGTGACACCAGAACTCCAATATGATGGTGTTGGTTGTGTGTCACTGAGTTGGTTCTGACTCAGTGATCCTGTATAGAGTTTCTGAGGCTGTAAATCTTTACAGGAGCAGAAAACCTCGTTCCTTTCCAATGGAGCAACTGGTAGGTTTTAACTACTGAACTTGCAGTTAGCAGCCAAACTTATAATATGCTACTACAGTTCCTTGGACTCCAAAATAGTTCTTACCAATGATTTTCTTTATTAGTCATTATGAAATCATGTATGGGTTTGTTTTCCATTTCTTCTGTGGCTCTGCATGTTTCAGCCCCCTTGTATTCCATAAGCTGATCACATGATTTGATTGTGAAGGAATGATTAAAATATTCCAGGAGTTTAAATAGAGATTTCAATCATTTTCAAGTTCCTTTTTGGACAATAATCAGAGGTTAAACGTGCCTATCTTTGTATCAATAGTTGTTGTTGTTGTTAGGTGCTGTTGAGTCAGTCCCAACTCATAGCCACCCTATGCACAACAGAACAAAACAATGTCCGGTCCTGCGCCATTCTCATAATTGTTGTTACACTGGAGTCCATTGTCGCTGCCACTGCGTCAATCCATTTCATTGGGGGTCTTCCTCATGTTCATTGGCCCTGCATGTTACCAAGCATAATGTTCTTCTTCAGGGACTATTCCCTCCTGATAACATGTCTTATGTGTGAGAGATGAAGTCTTGTCATCCTTGTTTCCAAGAAGCATTCTGAGTGTACTACCAAGACAGATTTGTTTGTTCTTCTGACAGTCCATGACACTTTTAATATTCTTCTCCAGCACCCTTATACAAATGCATCCATTCTTCTATTGTCTTTCTTATTCATTATCCAATTTTAACATGCATAAGATACAGTTGAAAATACCATGGCTTGGGTCAGGCGCACCTTAGTCCTCAAACTGATATCTTTGCTCTTTAACACATTAAAAATGTCTTTTGTAACAAATTTGCCTAATGCAACACTGCTTAATTGCTTGACTGCTGCTCCCATAGATATTGACCGTGGGTGCACGCAAAATAAATTTTGCACAGCTTTAAATCTTTTCTCCATTTATCATGATGTTATTTATTAATCCAGTTGTGAGAATTTTCATTTATTTGCACTGAGATGCAATCCATACTGAAGAGTGTATGTATTTTAAGTCTTCAACAAGCAAGGTTATATCATCTGTGTATCACAGGCTATTAATGAAACTTCCTGATTCATTAGTAAACAATCCTGAGGATTAGAGTCATATAGTCCAGCTTCTCACATTATTTGTTCAGCGTATAGACTGAATAAGTAAAGGAATATGACCCCGGAGTACACCTCTCCTGATTTTAAACCATTAAGTATCCCTGTGTTCTTTTCTCAACAGCTGCCTCTTGCTTTGTATACAGGCTCCTTAGGAGCACAATTAACTGTTTTGGAATATCCATTCTTGCAATGCTATCCATAGTTTTTTATGACCCACACTGTTGGAAGCCTTTACATAGTCGATAAAGCACAAGTAAACATCTTTCTGGTATTCTTACCTTCCAGACAAGAGAATTACAAAAAAATTAGAAGAGGAAGAGAAGGGCAAAGAGTAAGAAAAGAAAAAGGAGAAACAAAAGAATATGTGACAGAATGTATATGTCCCCAAAAGCCTAATATTTAATTTTAGGTCTTAACAGAAAAAATGCTTGTCAATTTCTGGACTGTGTATTGAATGCTTTGTGAACAGAGGCCTCCTCTCATGTGGCATTGAGAATTCAGCATTAGTAGTATAACAGTGGGCTTAAACAGAGCAATGATTGTGAGATGATGCAGGACCAAGCAACATTTCATCCTGTTGTGTACAGGGTCATTACGTCTTGGAACCTAACAACAATAACAAAAGTGTAAGGAAATAAATAAAAGCGTAGACCTGAAAGTACCAGCTTTAGTCACAATAAGAAAACCAAAGGATTTTTAAGGATATAACAAATTTCGGATTATTTTTAGGTATTAGTATAAATAATTCTTAGTTACCTAGATCTGAAGTTAAAATTAAACTCATTTGAAATGCTACTTAATTTACCAGAAAGTCTTTCAGCTCAGAAACCAAAATGGCTCATTGCATCATATATTATTTTAATATTATTATAGTGAAAGTTAAAGATACTTAATTAAAATGTCTGAACTCGGACATTAGTAATTATTTATTGAGCTGTTCTTTCAGAGCTTTGGAGGAGATGCAATATATATTTTAAACAGACAATAAAACCACAGCATGAATGTCAAACTTTTACTTTAACAGAAATTTCCCTTTCTTGCCAAACCCAATTTATTTTCATTGAAATGACCACAAGATGGTATTACACAAAGTACCAAAAGAATCAAACTGTGAGCAAGAAATATAATAAAAATGAGAAAAGTAATCTAAAATATGAGTGGTCTTAAGTCTTATGAATCCTGATGCTCATATAAGAAGTAACAGTCTGGCCCATAGCCCATTTTATTGAAAATGAATCACCACATACAAGCATGAACCCCTTCAGTCACATTTCTCTCATATGATCCAGTCAGTGTTGCTGTAACTAATCCATACTGAGTCAACCAAATCTTCCTCCTAGAATTGGGTTTCAGATTCATTCATTAGACTCTGTTAATTGCTTGGATTCTTGTATAACTGAGAGTAAGCCACTTTCAACCATACATGTGGAGAAGCAGAACAAATTGTTAAACAGGAAAATTCACAGAGTAATGCTAGGACAGAACACACCATCTTGTATCCAGAGAGGACGTATGTTCTTGTCCTTTTCCTGATGATTTTTTTTTTGTTGTTGTTGTTAATAGGCCCTCATGAGGCCCAGCAGACCTTCCTAGTCTCCAGTTGTGTGAAATATTATAGATCCATGTTTAGTACATATCAATTCTCTCTACAGCACTATTCCTTGGAGTTTCTGATTTCTAGACCTGAATGACAAGTTGTATTTTTAAAAAGTTTACAAGTCATTCTTACGGGTGAAGAGGGGGCACACTTTAAGAATCATAACCTTAATATGGATTGAATTGTGTCCTTCAAAATGATGTGTTGTAATTCCTAAACCCCTTTACCTGTGACCATAATCCTATTTTGGAAGGAGTTTTTATCATATTAATGATGCAGTATTAGTATAGAGTGGGTTTTAAATCAATCTTTTCCAATATAAAAAAAAAGCAAATTAAGTAAGCTGAGATGGGAGAAGATAGATGCCCCACCACACATGACTCAAAGTAACCAAGAAACAGAAGTTGAAAAGAAACAAGACTCTTCCCCCAGAGAAGACACAGAGAAAAAGTACTTCCCTTGGAGGCAAAGATGGCCAAACTTCATCTCTCATACTTTGGACATATTGTCAGGAGGGACCAGTCACTGGAAAAGGATATCATGTTTGGTAAGGTGGAGGCAGAGAAAAAGAGGAAGACCCCCAATGAGATGGATTGGCAAAGTGGCAGAATCGACGGACTCCAGAGTGGCAACAGTAGTGAGTTTGGCCAATGATTGGGCAGTGTTTCATTCTGCTGAGCATAAGGTTGCTAAGGGTCAGTACCAACTTGATGGCACCTAACAACAATTACAACAAGAGCCAGAACCCTGAATTAGGACATCCAGGAACATTGGTGGTGTAGTGGTTATGAGTTTGGCTGCTATCCTCAAAGTCAGGAGTTCCTCAGGAGAAAAATGAGGCTTTCTGCTCCTGTAAAGATTTATAGACTAGGAAACCCTATACAGCGTCGCTATGAGTCAGAAACGACTCCATGTCACATAACTACTTTCACCAGCCCCCTATACTATAAGAAAATAAATTTATATTTGTTAAAGCTATCTACTCATGGTATGTCTGCTATAGTAGCACTAGACTACTAAAATATTGCTCTAATATCATGTGAGTCTTGGATTGGAGTAGTAGGATAGAGTGATTACACAATACACCCAATTGGGAAAAGGACCTGTGTTCTTTAGTTACAAATGATTCCTCTGTGATGTTAAGTATCATATCTTCCAAGCGCCCTTTAACAGGCTATTATTTCTACCTTCCTTTTGATAAACTACTATTTTGTTGTTTTAAGTGTCATTGAGTCGGTTCCTACAGTAGGTTTGAACAGCCACTTTCTGGTTCAAACAGACCTTGTGATCCAGTGTTTATCCTATAACAGCACACCAGGACTCCTGTTGTTGTTGTTGTTAAGTGCTGTTGAATCAGTTCCGACCCATAGCAACCCTGTTTAGGGTTTATGAGTAGCAGCTGGTGAGCTTGAACCACCAACCTTGTGATTCAAACCAATTTTGCAGTCTAGCACATGAACGCACAGTACAACACCAGGACTCCCACCACATCAGACACTCTTATTAAGTGTCTCAAATTGTGACTACTAGGAACCATTTGCCCTTATGTCAGAGTAGAATCATCACCTCCAAGTACTAAGGAGATGGGGGAAACAATATTCTGGTCTATATTACTCCCAACAGCATACCATCACATGACTGACTCAAACTCAAGGGCTCCAGCATAGTGTCTCCCAGGGTGTACCACTTCCACTGGGGTCCTTCCCAATCTAAAGCATGTGTTTGCATCACCTTGATGTGTCTGGGTTTTCAAAACCACAGAGCTAGTTGATAGCCTATGAAGTCGCATTTGACTTCCTCCATTATCACAAGGGGGAAGGAGAATCAGACTGAAAATCAGCCCATGGCTGATGCCTATGAAGCAGAAGCCAGACATGCTTCAATCCTTCAACCTTCTTTATTCTGACACCAACCATCCCTCCCACAAAACGTTCTGCTTCACAGCTGAGTTCGATAACCCATTGTAATGGCCACTTAGAACTCAAACAAAATACTCATGATTATAGGTTTATTAGAGATGTGTACATGATACAAATCAGGATCAGAAATAACTCAGGATGTAGCAATTCTCCAGTCAGGAAACCTCTTCTCAGCTGTACTTACTACAGGTACACTTCACTCGTGTCTTTAGCATCTCAACCTTGTGGTCCCTTGGTCTCTGTCCTGCTTAGGTAAGTGTTACAAAACTCCTTTAGCTTGTATATAAATACTCAAAGGGTACATTCTGCAAGCCAGCCTCCTACCTAGAAGCACTCAGCTTTATTTGGACAGGGAAACCCTCAACTGCTCTGTGACTCTACTGCTGCCACTTTTCCAGGTAGAGATATGGTGCTTCACCATCTTTCTTGATGTCCCTGTGATCTTCTGTTCCTACTTCTGAAACGGCTCCTTTTAAACCTAACATAATGGCAAAACTAACCAATCCCTGTATTAGAATCCTGTATACCCTTTTTGCATGGTCCCACCCAATCATTTTGTGAGTCACATGGGTAGAAGAGACATATTAAATTCACTATACCATAGCAGGAAAATGAGAACCAATTTCAGGCTTGGTTCAGGCTTGGTGGCCACTAATAAGCAAGGGTCTTGAAGTGAGTCTGGTAAGTAAGCTTGTCATTAAGAAGTCTTTTGTCCAACTGAACAGTCCATTCTTCCTTGAAAAATTGACCTGAGATGTTCTGAAATAAACTGAAGTTATTTGTAACTTTCTGCCTTTCCTGGAATAACCAATGAGGTCATATTGACATAGGCTCTTTCTGTAATATTTTCTAGGTCTTTTTGACGTTCATCCAAAACGTCAAAATCCAACACTGTAGGATTTCCAAGGTTGTAATCCAGTGTTAGCAAAGACTATTGAATATATCATGGAGTGCTAAAAGAATGTGACACTGTAGAATAAGCACTGAATTGCTAATTGAAAGGTCACATTCAAACCTATCAGCCATTCCTCAGAAAACCTAGGGTCGCGATGACCTGGAACCCACTTGACGGCACGTAAAAACAACAACAGAAGTATAGCCCAAATGATCCTTAGTAACAAGGATGGTGAGACTTTGTCTCACATATTTTGGACATGTTATCAGGAGGGACCAATTTATGAATGGCATGCTTAGTGAAGTAGAGGGGTAGTGAAAAATAGGAAAAATCTCAACAAGGTGAATTGCCTCAGTGGGTACAAGCATAGGCTCAAACAATACAATTGTGAGGATGGTGTAGGACCAGGCAGTGTTTCGTTCTATTGTACACAGGTGTAATATGAATCCAAACTGAGTCAGTGGCCCCTAACAACAACAGTCTTTACAGAAACAGACTGCCATACCTTTTTTCAATGGAGAGCCTGGTAGGTTCAAACAACTAACCTTTTACTTGGCGGCCAATCAGGGCTTCTTCTTATTGACATAAACAAAAACCCAAACCCATTTCCAATTTACAGCAAACCTATTGTTGTTGTTGTTAAGTGTCATCGAGTAGGTTCCAACCCATAGTGACCCTGTATAGGGTTTCCGAGGAGTGGCTGGTGAGCTTGAACCACTGACCTTGCAGTTCAAATGGCGTTGCAGTCTGGCCCATTAACCCACAGGGCCAGAACTCCCAGTAAACCTATAGAACACAGTAGAACTTCTTCTTTGAGTTTCTGAGATGGTAAATCTTTAGGGGACAGATAGCTTCCTCTTCTACCATAGAGTGGCTAGTGGGTTTGAATGGTCAGTGTTGCAGTTAGCAGTCCAGTGCTTAAGCCACTGACTATGTCACTTTCACATTGATCTAAATCATTTCATTCTCAAGTGAATTATTCATGGGAAATTAATAAAACCACATATGAAGATTAATAATTCCATAAACAACTGAGATTGACTTCCCTTACCTTTTGGCCAGACCAAATTACATGTTTCAAAACCTAACATGTATATATATTGGCCAATTGTTTTGTGTCCAGCTTTGTGCTGAATTCTGGGGACAAATTAATGAGTAAATTCAATCTATGAATTGTTGTTACATTGTTGTTAAGTGCCATCAAGTCAGTTCCAACTCATAGCAACCCTGTAGAGGGTTTCTGAGAAGCAGCTGGTAGGTTTGAACCTCTGTACTTGCAGTTCAAACTGACATTATGATCCACTGTTTATAGTGCCACACCAGAACTCCAATCAATGTATATCTCCTGAAAAAATTATAAAATTCTTGGAAATATTAAAAAACATATAAAATGATTACAGAATTATGTGCATAATCTGTGATACATATAAAATGCCTTAGGATCTCTAGAAGCAATACTTGAGATACAGATTTGGGTATATGTGGGCATTATTGAGTCATTCCAGAAAGTGCTCATCAGGAAATGTCACTAATGGAAAGATGGAAGCAGAATAGGAAAAGGGAAAGAACAAAGCAAAGATGCAATCTCAAAAAGGCTAGATGATTTGGCCTGATATTGGAAAGTTCTAGAACATAAATTGCACAGAATCATGGTCCTCATTTTGAGGTAATGGCCCTAACATTGCAGAACCCAGCATCAGTTATTAGATGTAGACTATCCTGAGGGATAATGCATAAGTTCCCTGGCAAGGGACTGTCAGCTAAGGACAATTCTTTGGAAAAGGAGATATCTGTGAGCTTTTAACAGTCAACATTAGAGGCAGTTGGAAATGAATATGCAGGTCCAGTATGGGAATCTATGTAAAGCACCAACAGCATTATTTCACTGACCTAGCCTGAAACTTACTCAAGCAAGACTATGCCAAGAAGTAGACATTGAAAGAAGTGGGTATACATACGAGATTCTTTAAGGAAAGACGGGACAGGATTTACTTCTGGGTTGGTTAAAAGTGAGGTAAGGGAGAGTGAAGAATCTGGAAGAGAACCAGGACTGGAGAAGAAGCCCATGAACTTAGTTTTCGATGTTTTTATGTGGTGCTTTTGAGACTTTATTCTCAAGTTATAAGAACATGCAAACAGCTTTCATATCGGTGTTTGGACTGAGAAAACAGGTATGGTTTGGAGATTTAAATTTGTAAATAACTGACATAAAAGGAGAGAGATGATAATAATAGCAACAAAAATAATTGCTAATGTAGTACAACTATCATGTGCTCTGCCTAAAATGTGAGGTTTACATACATCATCATATTTCACCTTTAAAATAGCATGTTAAAGTAAGCATTATTGTGATCCTTTATGTTTCAGAAAAAGAAACAGAGGCTAATACATGTTAAGGAACTTGCTTTATAATGCTACACAACTGATCATTAAGACTGCTGCGATTCTTCAGCACGTAGGTTTTTCAGCTTGTATTCTGAAAATAGGAATAAGTGATCAACTGAAATGAAAAAAAATTTTTTTGCAGTTTTTATACATAGTAGTATTGATCATTACTGGTAATTGGAATGCAAAGGTTGGGAGCAAAGAGGAAGGATCAGTAGTTGGAAAATATGTCCTTGGTGATAGAAATGATGCTGGAGATTGCATGATAGAATTCTGCAAAACCAATAATTTGTTCATTTCAAATACCTTCTAAAGGCCAAAGACCAGAAGAGTTGTGGGATGACATAAAGAACATTATACAGGAAGAAAGCAAAAAGTCACTGAGAAAACAAGAAAGAAGGAAAAGTTCAAAATGGATGTCAGAAGAGACACTAAAACTTGCTCTCCAGCATAGAGATGCTAAAGCAAATGAAAGAAATGAGGAGGTACAAGAGCTGAACAGAAAATTTCAAAGCTCGGCTCAAGGAGATAAAGCCAAGAAGTTGATCCAAGAAGAATGAAGTCCTTGACAACTTCAATCTTTTCTCCATTGATAAGAATGTTGTTTATTGGTCCAGTGGTGAGGATTTTTCTTTTCTTTACACTGAGATGCAATCCACACCGAAGGCTGTGCTCTTTGATCTTCATCAGTAAATATTTTAAGTCTTCTTCACTTTCAGCAAGCAAGGAGGCTTTCTGTTCCCATAAAGATTTACAGTCTCGGAAATCCTGTATAGCGTCACTATGAGTCGCAACTGACTTCATGGCACATAACCACCAGAAGAGTTGTAAAGGTGAGGAAAATTAAATCAAGTGTATTACCCATGGCCACAAATGGGTTAAGAAGAAATCTGCAGATGTATTCAGGCTTCTGCATTCCAGAACCTAAGCCTTTTACACATCATTCCTTTTTTTTTTTTAAGTAAAGTGAACTACTACTGGTCTTGCTAGTTAGAGGGTACAGAGGTAGGTTTGCCAATGAATTAAAGTTAGTTTCATTTCAGGACTTTTTACTTGCCTGGACTTATCCCATAGTCTTGGGAGATACTCCAACAATATGGCTTCATAAAATTTTGTAATTTTCACAAAAGTAAGATATTTTCAACCTGACATCAGTCCTTCCATTCCAGGTTTGCCTCTGCCTTACTTCTCATCATGTTGAATGGCATTCAAAAGGCTGTGGGCAGCCTAGGGCAAGTTGAGTTGGCAATGTACTTAGTTTACTGAGATTTATTTCTGAATATCCAGTCACTTCCCTGTTAATTAAATTACATGCTGATGCAGGGATATTTTCTAGGGATATTGTGTACTAGTTCAAACCCACCAGCCATTCCTCATCCTCAGAAACTCTGTACAGGTTCGCTACAGGTCAGAACCGACTGACAGCACATAACAACAACAACACAACTTACTATGTTGACTCAACAAGTGTTAAGACAGAATGTGCAGAAAGGCAATTGTTTCATAATGTGAATTTGTCATATGGCTCTAACTTTTTTACGGCCTATTGCTCTTTAATTTCTAAAGAGGATTGCATTGCAATTTATTAGTTTACAAATATTATACTCAGTTGAATAGTTTTGATTAGTCTCCTTTTTCATATCTTCTATTGTTTTCTCCTCTTTTTCATTCTCCAGCTGGTTTTTTTTCCTCCTTTTTCCTCTTTTTCTTTTCCAGCTTTTTCTCATTTGTCTTTTTTTTCTAAACCAAAATAGGAAACTGAAGGGGAGACAAAAACCCTCTACTAGAAACCTGGTTCCGTAGACTGAATCCAAAGAATTCTCCTAGGCCTGAACTGGAACATGATTGGGACCAGTGGAACTGGGTCCCAGATATGCCAATGGGGTGATTGTCCCACAGTATTTCAGAGATCTTGAAAGACATTGTGGTGTTGAACGATAATGTGCCATGGAGTCAGTTCTGACTCATAGCGACCCTGTACAGGGTTTCTGAGGCTGTAAATCTCCATGGAAGCAGAAAGCCTCATCTTTCTCCTGTGGAACAGCTGGTAGTTTCGAACTGCTGACCATGAAGTTCACAGCCTGATTGGTAACCAGTACATGACCAGCTCCTTTGAAAAATATTACTAGGTGAAAATTTCCAAAGATATTTGAATTACTATCTTTTTATATTAGGGAAAAATTATTGAATATTTCATTTACTTAAATTTAAGGTGCCACTAACTTTCTATACAATGAGATGGGTTAAGTAGAGTGCCTCACAGACAAACCACAATTTGTATGCATACATGCTGTTGTTAAGTCAGTTTTGACTCATAGCAACCTTATATAAGATTTCCTGTGGGCAGCTGGTTCCTTTGAACCATCAACCTTGAGGTTAGCTTTGTTGTTCTTGTTAAGGGCTGTCAAGTAGATTCCAATTCATGGCAACTCTATAAAAGGTTTCCGGGGAGTGACTGGTGAGTTTCAACCTTGCCATTCAAACTGACCTCAAGGTGGAGGGCTTACTTAGGGTGCCACACCAGGATTGCAGTCAAGTGTTTATCCTACAGAGCCACACCAGGATCCCATACACTTACTTAAAATGCTTCAAAATATCTATTTTCTCTCAGTACAAATGACTGTTGTTGTTGTTGTTGTTAGGTGCCATCGAATCAGTACTGACTCATAGTGACCTTATGCACAACAGAACGAAACACTGCCCAATCCTGGGCCAACCTCACTACTGTTGCCATGCTTGAGTCCATCGATGTTGGTGGTCTTCCTCTTTTTCTCTGACCCTCCACCTTACCAAACATGATTTCCTTCTCCAGTGACTGATCCCTTCTGACAATATGTCCAAAGTATCGAAGTACTTGGCCTCCAAGGAGCACTCTGGCTGCACTTCTTAAAAAATGGATCCATTGGTTCCTTTGGCAGCCCATGGCACTTTCAATATTCTCCTCCAACACCATAACTCAAAAGCATCAATTCTTCACAGTCTTCCTTATTCATTGTCCAGCTTTCACATGCATATGAGGTTATTGAAAATATCATGGCTTGGGTCAGGCACACCATAGTCCTCAAGCTAACATCTTTGCTCTTCAACACTTTAAAAAGGTCTTGTGCAGCAGATTTGCCTAATGCAATACGTTATTTGATTTCTTGACTGCTGCTTCCATGAGTGTTGATAGTTGATCCAAGAAGAAAGAAGTCCTTGACAACTTCAATCTTTTCTCCATCAGTAAGAATGTTGTTTATTGCTCCAGTGGTGAGGATTTTTGTTTTCTTGACCTTGAGATGTAATGCATGCCAAAGGTTGTGTTCTTTGATATTCATCTGTAAATGTGCAGGGTCACTGTGAGTCAGAACCAACTTGACAGTACTTAACAACATCTGTATTCCCAAGTTCTTGTTATGTGCCGTGGAGTTGATTCTGACTCATAGCAACCCTGCACAGGGTTTCGGAGGCTGTAGATCTTTATGGGAGCAAAAATCCTCACCTTTCTCCCACAAAACGGCTGGTAATTTCGAACTGCTGACCCTGAGGTTAGCAGCCCGATTCGTAACCACTATGCTACCAGAACTCCTTTAGATTTACCTAAAATAAACCATGATTCATCTTGAATTGCATTAGCATGATCACAATATAAATATTAATATAGCTTTGTTTAAAAACAAAAACAAATAAATATAATCAAATGATTCTATTCCAATGCATTTCAACAGTGTTTTGAAGAAGAAAGAAGATATGAACCTTTTTAAGAAGTCAAGCTAAAAAAATTGCTAGGAGCCTACAGAGATTGCTAAGGAAATGACTTGCATATTCAAGCAATTGCTTGGCTATTTCAGGTAGCTAAGGGGAATGTGTTTGGTAAGGCAGGTTACCAGGGAAACCTTTTCCTCACTGGAAAAGGATAATTGTGTGCTAAGAGCCCATGCATAGCAAGGCTTTAATCTTGCTAAGCTTTCATTTTATCTAGGTTAGCCACTGAGAAGCAAACATTTTAGACTACAGGCTAAAAATCCAGGCTGTCAAAAGCAATTTTTAAAATCTCAAGTTGATTATTAATAAGAATAATAATAGTGCTAATACTAATACTGATGTTGTTGTTGTTGTT
>NW_006408566.1:3759499-3767104 GCF_000296735.1 Chrysochloris asiatica
CTCTACCAGAGTGAGATGATTAGAGAAATATAAAAAGTTTTTTTCTCCAACCAGTGCTGATGTTTCATTTAGGTGAGGAACATGGATTTATAATGGTACTTATCTTTGTCTATAATGTCTATATAGGCAAAATGTTTATTTTATTTCAGAAATAACTGCACATATCAGCTTCTGTAAGGAGCTGTGCTAGCATAGTTTTTACAAATTGGGCTGCTAACCTCAAAGTTGGCAGTTAGAAACTACTAGCCGTTCCGCAGGAGAAAGATGAGACTTTCTGCTCCCATAAAGATTTACAGCCTTGGAAACCCCACGCAGGGTCACTACAAGTCAGAACCGACTCCCCAGTACTTAACAACAACAACAATCTATAGTTATAAGACCAGAGAGAGATGATCAGTAATTTCACTTTATAAATATGTCTGTATGAGAAAGGCACAATCAGTTGATTGATATATATATATATTTTTTTTTAAGTTGAAGAATATTTTATGGATCATATTCTTAGAGCATGATTAATTTTCATGGGTAACAGAAAATTCTGTATTTCTGGTTAGACACAAAAAACCGAACTGGGGCTGAAGTCTATTTTGTAGCAAAATATCCTAAGTTATTACTGTCATTATCCCTCCTATGTTTGAGAGGCACACTTCATTTAACTGACTTGCTCATGAATGAGGTGTGCAACATAAGTCAATTTTCCAGGTACCTGGAGTCTACCCACTGTAGTACCAAACTTTAATGAATTTAAGGGAAATCTTCTAAAATATTGTATACGCTTTCAGTTCATGTTACAGAAGATATATTTGCTAAAATGTCTTTCTTGATAGTTTTGAACTATTCTTATTAGTGTTTGTGTTATAGTATAATATATCAATTCCTTGGAGCAGACTTGTTTCCCATTAGAACAAGACCACTCCATAGGTGTCATAGTTATTCTGAATACAACAAAAAACACTATGTACTTTGGATTCAGCTATGTTGTTGTTGTTAAGTGCTGTCAACTTGGTTCCAACTTATAGCAACCCTCTATAGCAGCTGGTGAGTTTGAACTGTTGACCTTATGGTTTGCAGTCCAGTGCTTATCCTACAGCACCACACCAGACATCTAGATCCACCTATAGCTGGGTTAGAGTCTTGTCTCTCCCACATTAAAAGTTGGCTTTACTCTTTAGGATAGTCATTAACCACTTATGACAAAATTCTTAGTTTTTTCCATAGCAAAATGGAGATAGGAATGACGACAAACGTTAAGTATGGACTATGTGTCAGGTACTGTGCTTGAGGTTTCCCTCCAGGACAAGTCCTAAAGTACAAGTGCTGAAAAGACAGATTCTGGAGCCAGACCACTTGCTAGTTCTGTGATCTTGGGCAAATTGCTTAACTTCTCCATGCCTTTGTTGCCTCCTTGGCAAAAATGGAATCATAAAAGAGCCTTACTTATACAGTTATCTAATATAGTCAACACCTTCAGAAGAGTGTCTGGCTCTAGTAAGAACTGAGTGATTATTGTTATTATTGTTATTATCTCAATTAATTTTCATAGCACTCCTGAGAATTAGTAAAAATTATTTATCATTCTTTAGTCTACAGATAAGGAAACTAAAGCTTGTTGCTGTTAATTGCCACTGAGTTGACTTCGACTCATGTTGTTGTTAAGGGCTGTTGGGTAAGTTTCAACTCATAGTGACCCTGTACAGGGTTTCTGAAGAGCTGCTGGTGGGCTTGAACCACAGATCTTGTGGCTTAGAAGTCCAGTGCTTATCCAACAGTGCCACTTCAGGATCCTATGTATATCAAAAAAAGAAAAACAAAATGTGGGCTGACCCTGTGCCATCTTCATGACGCCTGGTGTGTTTGAGTTCAATGTTGAGATAATTGTAGGTCAATCCATTTTACTGATGGTTTTCTGCATTTTGCTGATTCTCTGTTTTATCTTCTTTTAGTCTTTCCTGATGATTTGTCAACCCTAAGTGAGTCATCTTCACCTCTAAGGAATTTTCTGGTTACATGTATTCTAATACTGATATGTTCATTCTTCTGGCACCTACAGTATACTCAATGTTCTTCACCAGCGTTACAATTTGAATGGATCTAGTCTGTCTGTCAATTGGAGTCCTGGTGTGGCGCTACGGGTTAATGCACCAGACTGCAAAGCTGTTTGAACTGCAAGGTCACAGTTCCAGCTCATCAGCTGCTCCTTGGAAACCCTATACAGGGTTGCTATGGGTCGGAATCGACTCGATGGCACTTAACGATAATAATAATTCTTCTGTCAACTAAGACCTTACGTAATTTGTGAAGTTCATGTAACTTGTAAGGATGTGCTTACTCCAGATCAAGGATGGAACCACTAAACATAGGCACTAAGCTCACACTTCATTATGGGCTGTTCATACAGCACATCGCCACAAGTCAGTGATATAACCAGAGGTATATGGGGCAAGACCTGCAAAGCTCTGTGCAACAGCCCTACTGCTAACATAGACTGCCTGCCTATTTCATGCAATGGTTTTTGAAAGTTAAATAAAACACAGTGTATGGAGGTGCTGAGCATAATTTCCTGAGCATAGACCCTCAATAAGTGATAAATGTTTGTCACCTCTCTATTAGTCAATGTCTTTTAACCCTTTTGACTGCATCCAATCTGGTACCCTCTGAACATAAAGAAAAGAAGTAAGCTTGTCAGTTCAATCATTAATACTGAGCCACTTTCTGGTTTTAAGAATACACTCATTTCTTATTTGAAAAAGTTCATGGACTTGATGACAGATCTTTTATTCTAGGTGTGTCAAGTCACTTCTAAGATGACCCACAATAGCCCCACAACCTCCATCGCTATATGTTTGTGTAATCTCCTTCCCTTGAGTGTGGGTTGAACCGAGTAACATAATTCTAATGAACAGAATATGGCTAAAGTAACAGGAAGTCACTTCCAAGATTAAGTTTTAAAAACAGTGGTTTCTGGAAAGAGAAAGGCTGTGTGCTAGCAGCCAGGAGGCAGGCTTGCAGAATGTGCTCTTTGGTTGCTTAAATGATTATATATTCCTACGTGTTTTTGTGTACATAAAAAAAAAAAAAAAAGGAGCGAATAGAGGCAAATACTGTTGAGTAGTGATGTGATGATACATGGAGGGGATTGTAGTCTTTACACTGAAATGAAATACAATAGGATTAGTGTAAAACCAATGTTCTTCCATGTAAACTAACACTCAATTCACAATAAAAAAAAAAAAAAAAAAAAAAAGAGACAGTGATTTCCATCTCACATGCACTCCTCTTTCCATCTCCCTGACTTTATTTGATGAAAACCAGCTACCATGTTTTGGGCTGCCCTATCAGGCTGCGAACTGCATGGTCAGCAGTTCGAAACTACCAACTGTTCCACCGGAGAAAGATGAGGCTTTCTGCTTCTGTAAAGATTTACAGTCTCAGAAACCATGTACAGGGACTCTGTGAGTCGGAACTGACTCCACAGCACATAACCACCACCACCACCACCACCATAGAGGGAAACATGGGGTAAGAAACTTAAGGTGTCCTCCAGGAAATAGCAACAAGGACCAGAGGCCCTCAGTCAAACAACTATCCAAAAACTGAATCCTGCCAATAACCTCATTCATGTGTGAGCCTGGAAACAATCCACCTTAGTCTAGTCCAATGACACCAAAAATATGGTCCCAATGTTTTGTGAGACCCTGAGTGAAAGAACCAAGCTCAGCTAGGTTCCTGTCCTACAAAAGTTGTGAGATCATAAATGTTGTTTTAAGATAACAAAATAAAATAAGTTTATGGAGTAACTTTTTGCACTGTAATAGAAAAGCAATTCACTTGAATTTTTTCTGTTTAACTTCAAATTTCTGTTTTTAATTTCATATGGTTGACCAAGAGCACACTACTAAAACTAGGCATGATACCAGCAAAAATCTCCAACTCAGCTTTGTCATATGATAATGTCATTTTGGCAATCTTTTTTAGCCTATCCTGCTAGATTGCGCACTCCTTCAGGGCAGAAACTATTATTCTTATTTTTTTCCAAATCAAGATTCTAACTATCCAATATTCCCTAGAAGAAATGGAACAAGGTTAAAAGTCAAAGATGAAGAAGTAAAATTGAGGGAGAGATAGGAAAGAAGGGATTTCAACATTTGAAATACTAAAAACTAAGCAATCCTGAAGGAGCTCTGGTAGCGTAGTGGTTACGAATTGGGCTGCGACCCTCAAGGTCAGTAGTTCGAAACTACCAGATGCTCCGCGCGAGAAAGATGAGGCGATCTGCTCCTGTAAAGATTTACAGCCTCGGAAACCCTGTTTAGGGTTGCTATGGGTCGAAACCAACTCGACGGCACTTAACAACGACAACAAGCAATCCTGAGTGATGATAAGATGTAAACTGTAACATAATTGACTTAGCACTCAAGCAATTTTTTATTACCATATGAATTGTACCTTGTGAAAAGCAGTAAATACATGTGGGAGAATTAGCGTGGGCAAAGATGGCCTCCTAGCTTTTGAGAAAGCAATTTAGAGTAAAATCGCTGGCAAACCAAACACTCTCTAACACTTTCAGTCCTCAGTAATAAAAGTCAGGCCCAGAATATCACAATCAATTCCAGCTCCAGACACAGCATGATGTAAAGACACGGGGCAAACACCTTGAAACATCAGTTAGACTTGGCTGCTAATTAAAAAAAGAAAAAAAAAAGTCTATATGAATTCTCAGGAGCAGAATTTTCAAAGGTTTATAGCATATTGCACTGACTAAAATGGATTGTTTAGTTTAATTTATCTGCCCAAGTTACAGACAAAAACCAGATCGTAATTTTTTTTTTTTTACCACAAAGCTATGTATCCTGAGATGCCATTTGAATTGAGCTGAACAAAGTAAGAGCAATGTTCCTGGGAAGATTTAAATTTTTAGGTTACTCTTACTCCATCGTTATCCTTCATTTGATCAAAATAGAATATCATCCTAAAAACCTTGTAATGCACACTTTAAGTGATTTTTAACTATGAATTTTCCTTGATATTGAATTTATGATTATAAAATTAATTCATTTTTTTACTATGATTATCACTAAAATTTTTCAAAACATGTACTTTTCTCAGTGTCAATATATATTTAGATCCTAATTTCTCTGACTTACTTCCATGTTGCTTTATTCAACTACCACAATAATAACAGTCTATCTCATTGAAAATAGAAAAATCTAATACTTCCCACTTAAAAAACAAATATGATATCATATAGATTAGAATTACAATATATTGTGAGTGTTTGAGAGGAAGCAGAAATGTATTGTATTTTATATACGAATTAAGATTTAAAGAGAAAATAAAGTCTATGCAACTGACTAATTTAGGAACAGCAGAAAACTGGAGTGAAAAAATTAGTAATCTCATGTTTTTGTTTGTTTTGGACTATAAATCATAGACTGTTATTACTATTATTATTACCACTTGTTCTTTGTTCTTGTTTGTTTGTTTTTAAGTTTTTATTACGAAGTATGTGATAGTTTACATGGGAGAACATTAACTTTGTATTCATCCTACCTTATTTTGTTTCATTACAATGATTACAATCCCCTGCATGCTACATCAAACAACCAAAGGGAAAACCCCCGCAAGCCTACCCCCCAGCTGCCAGCACACACTCTTTCCCTCCCTGAGTCCAGAGTACTCAGCCACTCCATCTCTCCACATCATCATGTCTGCCTCCATCTCCAGCATCACTGCTTCTCAGGGCAGGGTCCCACACTCTGCTCCTCTCCCTTAATGGTCCAGGGACCTCTGCTCCCAGACTGCAAAATCAAGCACTCCCCTTCTTTTGTTACAAATCATCTACCTTTACATTTTCAACCCTCACAGTCAGTCCTGATAACAATTATTCACTATTGTACCACAGAGTCTTATCCCCAAATCCTTTCACCAGCCCCATCCAGGCAGATTGGAAACCACTCAGTGGAGATGCTACCTTCCCATGCACCCTCTGGAACTAGGCTCCCTCTTGAAATCTTGTAAGCTAGTCACTTCTTGCCATTGTAGCCTCCCCTTTTTGGTAGCCAATGTCTAAGTTGCCCATCTCTGTCAACCCTGCATACCAAGGGGCAAGCGAGTGGGACTGATCCTCACTGTAAAGATTTGTTCCATCATTTTAGCTACCACATTCATAAGTATAGGTCAAGTGCATCAAACTATAGCAGATTACTCTTTTTTTTTTTTTTTTCCTATTCTTTCTTCTTCTAGTTGAGTTCTGATCAGCCAGCCATTAAAGCCAGGTCAAGTGGGCACCATTTGCAAGCATCTCCCCTCACTTCCTATCAGCTGGATACTTCATTCTCCACTCTAGTCCTTTATGGCTGTCACTGTCTCTGGGCCCAGGAGTCCCCAGGTGTTGCACACTGCTGGCCAACCATGTCTCAATCCGGGTTCACAGGAGTCAATTGAACATGTTTGGACTTAGCTCACAACTTCATTGCTGTTTTTCCCTCACGTCCCCTTATCGGTGACAAATGTGGTCACTAGCCAGAGCACATGCTTGCTCCTGTATTCCCCTTGAGTTTTAGTCTTAGAAGGGGGTTTGTCCTGAGGGGACCCAACCCTTGATGGCTCCCTGTCAAACAACTTGCTTGTTCTTGTAGTAGTCAAGCTGCTGCCCTTATTGTTTTTTCTTTTTCCTGCCCATCTTTCTTTCAAGAAATATATTCTGTTCTTCTAGCCACTCAAGGCTGGTCTGCTTGTAATTTCAAGTGGAAATTCCCCATCTCAGAAGATTCTGGATGGGGTTCAGGGTCCACCTATGGTTTTATACAATGCAAACACTCTGCAGGAAGCCACTGTCACTGGGCAAGTTCTAGCCCCATTTTAGGTATCCCAGTTATAGGCTGAAGATGGACTTATAAGCTTTCTATAGTGATGTTTCTGGCTATTCCTTTCTCTCTCCTTCAAGTGTCTATTTTACAATGGTATGCAAAGGAAACCAAGATTCAAAAGATAGCCAAGCATCTTAACCTTATTTTCCCTCTTTTACCCATTCAAATCATGCCTCAATCACTGTATCCCAGAGCCCTATTGTTCCAAGTTTGTGCATATGTCATTATTTAACTCTGTCCCACTTAGTCCACACAAACCTGCCTAACTGCTCTTCCATTCCTCTATCCCTCATTTTGTATTACCCCCTCCCCCCAAGCCCAAGCACCCAAGCTATCCTGTGTCTATTCCCGACCCAGTGTTCTACTTTCCCCTGCCTCCACTTAACCCACCCCATGCATCCCAGTAACAAGCAAATACATTTTTTTTTCCCTTTTAGTGAGTGTTCTTTTATTTAATCTTTTACAATAATGGTCCTATGCAGTATTTCTCCTTATGTGACTGACTAATTTCCCTCAGCATAATGTCTTCAAGGTTCATCCATGTTATGCGGTGGCTTACAGCTTCCTTGTTATTCGTCAAGGTAGCATAATATTCCATTGTGTGTATGTATCAAAGTTTGTTTACCTGTTCTTCCATTGATTGGCACTTAGCCTGTTTCCATCTTTTTGCTATTGTAAATAGTGCTGCTATGAACATTGGTGTTCACATATCTACTCGTGTTATGGTTCGTATTTC